>NC_135989.1:3553585-3858585 GCF_053455715.1 Rhinoraja longicauda
ACTGATTGAGAATGATCAGCCATGATCACATTGAATGGTGGTGCTGGCTCGAAGGGCCGAATGGCCTACTCAGACTGAAGAAGGGTCTCGACCCGAAACGTCACCCATTCCTTCTCTCCTGAGATGCTGCCTGACCTGCTGAGTTACTCCAGCATTTTGTGAATAAATACCCTCGATTTGTACCAGCATCTGCAGTTATTTTCTTACACTTTGTAAACTAAATTACCAATGGCGCTGAAGGTTACTGACCAAGTGTAAGAATGGGCTTAACTTTTGGCTCTAATGTTGAGGCCAACTGCCCTCAGCTGTGCCACTGTGCCCGCCCTACCCGCGCCACGAGAAGGGTGGAGGCACAGACCTGTAGGTTCTCAGAATCTCTTCCTTCAGAAAACTCTTCCCAATGTCGTCGTCCAGTTCCAGCATCACCGTATGGAGGCTCGTTCCACTGAATGGTTTTCCCACTGAACCAATGGGAATATTCCAAGGCATGAATTGCACCAAAACATCCAAAAACTTCGCAATAAAAAATATAATCATGGGCTATTGCTGGTGAGACCACCCCTGGAGTAGGTGTGTAGTTCTGGTCAGCCAGCTAGAACAAATTTAATTTTATAGATACAGCATGGAAACAGGCCCTTCGGCCCACTAAATTACTCCCAACCATCGATCACACACTCGCCCCCCCTGCAGGACCTATACATCAGGAGGTGCAGATTCCTTCCAACACATCATTCTGGTGAACCTCCTCTGCAGCCATTTCCAAAGTCTCCTCATCCATCCTGTAATGAGGCGACCAGAACTGCACGCAATATTCCAAATGGAGCCTAACCATCGTCCTGTGAAAGATGCTGACGGAATATCAATATCCCTTTTCGGGTCCAGATTGGAAGGGCGGTGGGTGGAAGAGGTGGGGGCTGGGACATGAAATCCAGACTCTGCAATCCTCCATTCCAGTCTTTTCATTCTCTGGCTCACGTCTCGATGGTTTCAAGCTCAGAGGACAGCCTCTGCCCAGGACAGGAAGGCCCTGCGGAGAGTAGTGCGTTCGGCTGAACGCACCATGGGAACTACACTCGCCCCCCTGCAGGACCTATATATCAGGAGGTGCAGATCCAGAGGCAGCAACATTATGGGGGACCCCTACCACCCCAGCAACGGACTGTTCCAGCTGCTACAGTCAGGCAAACGCCTCCGCTGTCACGCTGTGAAAACGGAGAGGATGAGACGGAGTTTCTTCCCACAGGCCATCAGGACTGTTAACTCTCATATCACCAGGGACTCATTTAATTTAATTTACTGTATTAACTTATTTTTTTGTTAAGAAATTTTTTTTAATTCTGTTTTGTAGTTTAGCACAATCCGCAGGCGTTGCCACTTTCATTTCACTGCACACCTTGTATATGTATGTGAGAAATAAACTTGACTTGACACGAGTTAGAAACAGAAAAAACATTAAAAATAGGTGCAGGAGGAGGCCATTTGGCCCTTCGAGCCAGCACCGCCATTCATTGTGCTCATGGCTGATCATCCACAATCAGTAACCCGTGCCTGCCTTCTCCCCATATCCTTTGATTCCACTAGCCCCTAGAGCTCTACCTAACTCTCTCTTAAATTCATCCAGTGAATTGGCCCCCACTGCCCTCTGTGGCAGAGAATTCCACAAATTCACAAGTCTCTGGGTGAAAAAGTTTTTTCTCGCCTCAGGTTTAAAAGGCCTCCCCTTTGTTCTAAGAATGTGCCCCCCGATTCTGCACTCGCCCAACATTGGGAACATGATAGGAGCAGAAATAGGCCATTCAGCCCATCAAGTCTACTCCCCCATTCAATCATGGCTGATCTATCTCTCCCTCCTAACCCCATTCTCCTGCAGCGCAGAAACAGGCCCTTCGGCCCACCGAGTCCGTACCGACCAGTAATCCCTACACACTAACACTATCCTACACACACTACGATCAATTTACATTTATTCCAAGCCAATTAACCTACAAACCTGTACATCTTTGGAGTGTGGGAGGAAACCGAAGGTCTCAGAGAAAAACCAGGCGGTCACGGGGAGAACGTACAAACTCTGTACAGACAGCACCCGTAGTCAGGATGGAACCCGGGTCTCTGGCGCTGTGAGGCAGCAACTCTACCGCTGCGCCACCCACGGTCTCATTCCCAGGTTGTAACCTGGCTAAAAGCTGCAGGCTTTAGAACGCACAGGACAAACTACACTCCCCTCCCCCACAATCTCCCCATCCCCAATTTTTTCTCGACTCAGTTTTAAATGGCATCCTCTTTATTCTTAGACTGTGTGGCCCCTGGTTCTGGACTCCCCCAACATTGGGACCATTTTTCCTGCATCTAGCTTGTCCAGTCCTTTCATAATTTTATACGTCTCTGTAAGATCCCCTCTCATCCTCCTAAACTCCAGTGAATTCTATGTTATCCTACTTTCTCTTCCACACGAGGGGCAATTTACAGAGGGTAAATTAACCTACAAACCTGTGCGTGTGTGGGAGACAACCGGAGTACCCACGCCTTCACGGGGTGAACGTACAAACTCCGTACAGACAGCACCCGTGGTCAGGATGGAACCCGGGTCTCCGGCGCTGTGAGGCAGCAACTCTACCGCTGCGCCACTGTGTTGCGCGGATTAGTTCTGTTCGCCCAGTCACAGCAAGAAAGCCGTCAAGTTTAGTCTAGAGATACAACATTGAAACCAGCCCTTCGGCCTTCTGAGTCCACACCGACCATTCATACTAGTTCTATGTTATCCCACTTTCTCGCCTACACTCTACACACCAGGGGCCATTTACAGAGGGTCCATTAGCCCACAAACCCACACGTCTTTGGAATGTGGGAGGAAACCGGAGCACCCGGAGGGAACCCATTTTTACTTCATTTATCCTACTGCCCTCCAAACTCTTCCCATCCAGGGCGGCACGGTAGCGCAACGGTAGAGTTGCTGCTTTACAGCGAATGCAGCGCCGGAGACTCAGGTTCGATCCTGACTACGGGTGCTGCACTTTAAGGAGTTTGTACGTTCTCCCCGTGACCTGCGTGGGTTTTCTCCGAGATCTTCGGTTTCCTCCCACACTCCAAAGACGTACAGGTATGTAGGTTAATTGGCTGGGTAAATGTTTTTAAAAAATTGTCCCTAGTGGGTGAAGGATAGTGTTAATGTACGGGGATCGCTGGGCGGCACGGACTTGGTGGGCCGAAAAGGCCTGTTTCCAGCTGTATATATATGATATGATATGATATATATATATCTCCACATGTCTTTAAAAACGCCATAATTGTACCTATATTACTATAGTTCAGTTTAGTTTTAGTTTAGAGATACAGCGCGGAAACAGGCCCTTTCGGCCCACCGGGTCCGCGCCGACCAGCGATCCCCGCACATTAACACCATCCTACACCCACTCGGGACAATCTTTACATTTACCAGGCCAATTAACCTACAAACCTGCACGTCTTTGGAGTGTGGGAGGAAACCGAAGATCTCGGAGAAAACCCACGCAGGTCACGGGGAGAACGTGCAAACTCCGCGCAGACAGCACCCGTAGTCGGGATGGAACCCGGGTCTCCGGCGCAGCATTCGCTGTAAGGCAGCAACTCTACCGCTGCGCCACCGTGACCGCCCTGATGTGGAGCAACGCTGGTTGGCGTGGAAGGGCCTGTTCGCATGCTGCATCTCTAAACTAAATTACGAGGCTTTCCAGTGGTGATTCTCTGGTAGAGTGCACCTCCCAATGCCTTGCTCCCTGTCCTCGTCAGACCACTCTGGGCTCTGCTATCCCTCACTAGCTCTTTTAGTTTAGTTTAGTTTAGAGGTACAGTGTGGAAACAGGCCCTTCATCACAATGAGTCTGTGCCAACCAGCGATCCCCATACACTTTGCTCAGTCCGCCTGGACCTACCTGATCTCCCGGTTGCTAAACACTTCATCTCCCCCTCCCACTCCCACACTGACCTTTCTGTCCTGGGCCTCCTCCATTGTCAGAGTGAGGCCCAGCACAAATTGGAGGAACAGCACCTCATATTTCGCTTGGGCAGGGGGGTATGAACATTGCTTTCTCTAACTTCGAGTAACCCCTGCCTTCCCTCTCTCCCCATCCCTCCCCCATCCAAGTCGCACCAGCTTCTCGTTCTCACCTAGCAAACAGCTAACAATGGCCTGTGTCCTTTATCATTGTTACTTTTTGGCATATCTTTCATTCATTTGTTCTGTATCTCTCTCCATCACCGTCTATATCTCTCGTTTCCCATTCCCCTGACTGTAAGTCCGAAGAAGGGTCTCGACCCGAAACGTCGCCCATTCCTTCTCTCCAGAGATGCTGCCTGTCCTAACGCTGAGTTACTCCAGCATTTTGTGTGTGTGGTTGGTGTAAACCAGCATCTGCAGTTGCTTGCCTCACGGCCTAACCGCGCGTTGTGTCTCTCTGCTCTTGTTCCCTTGTAGCCAAAGGGGAACTGCTGGGGTGCTTTGGGCTAACGGAACCCAATCACGGGAGTGACCCATCGAGCATGGAAACCAGAGCCCGGTTCAACATCAGCAGCAACACCTACACGCTCAATGGGTCAAAGACCTGGTACGTGCCACCTCCAGCTCATTCTTCACACAACACACAAGCACAGAGTCTAGTTTAGAGATACAGCGCGGAAACAGGCCCTTCAGCCCACCGAGTCCACACCGACCAGCGATCCCCGCACACTAACAACATCCTACACACACTAGGAACAATTTACACTTATACCAAGCAAATTAACATACAAACCTGTACGTCTTTGGAGTGTGGGAGGTTAGGTAACCCATGTAGGTCACGGGGCAAATGTACAAACTCCACGCAGAGGGCACCTGTAGGCAGGATTGAACCCGGGTCTCCACCGCTGCAAGGCAGCAACTCTACAGCTGCGCCATCGTGCCGCCCATCTTTCGATATGCAGGGACCAGGGGTATGGGGTTGGCCCGGGAGTGAGGAGCCGGGGTAAAAGGTGGGCCGTGGTTTTATGCAATGGAGAAGCAGGCATGGTGATCTGAGTTTGTTTCTCAATGTATGTGTTTAGTAGGGACATCCCCGTATATTGGGTTAAATTGGTTTGTCCTGTATGGGACTGCCCTTGTCCCGTAATAGGCACTGGGGGGTGCTGGAGGCCCGTACACTGTAGGTCCAGGGGCCTCTGTAGGACACTGTAGGTGCGGGGGCCTCTGTAGGCCCGTACACTGTAGGCCTGGGGAGAGATAGATCAGCCGTGGAGGGAGAGATAGATTAGGAGGGAGAGATAGATCAGCCGTGTCATCATAGCCCAGATGTCCAGATGTGATCATGGCTGATCATTCTCACTGTAGGCCTGGGGGCCCCTGTCAGCCCGGACATTATAGGCCCGGAGGCCCAGGCGAAGCCTAACAGTGGTTTCGTAGCAACCCGCCTCCCGGCCCGGGCGGCTGCCCTTGTGGAGCGGGAGCACGTGGCTGCTGGCTGGGTGAGGTCACGTGGGGCGCGGGGCGGTGACGTCACCTTTTGTCCCTTATTTGGGAGCGAGAAAGTTGGCAACCCCTAGTGCTAAGTGTGGTGGGGCAGTGAGCTGGGATGCAGCAGTGATTGGGAAAGTTGGTGACATTCATGAACCCAGAGACAGATTGGAGTGTATAGGAAGGAACTGCAGATGCTGGTTTAAACTGAAGATAGACACAAAATGCTGGAGTAACTCAGCGGGACAGGCAGCATCTCTGGAGAGAAGGAATGGGTGACGTTTCAGGTCGAGACCCTTCCAGCTTGGAGTCACAGAGTCACACAATATAGAAACAGGCTCTTTGGCCCATGTTACCCATGCCAACCAAGATGCCCCATCTAAGCTGCACATTAGGGACAATTTTCAGAAGCCAATTAACCCACAAATCCGCACGTCTTTGTGATGTGAGAGGAGGACTTGGAGGAAACCCTAGGGCAGTCACGGTGGCGCAACGGTAGAGTTGCTGCCTTACAGCGAATGCAGCGTCGGAGACCCGGGTTCCATCCCGACTACGGGCGCCGTCTGTACGGAGTTTGTACGTTCTCCCCGTGACCTGCGTGGGTTTTCTCCGAGATCTTCGGTTTCCCCCCACATTCCAAAGGCGTACAGGTATGTAGGTTAATTGGCTTGGTAAATGTAAAAATTGTTCCTGGTGGGTGTAGGATAGTGTTAGTGTGCGGGGATCGCAGGTCGGCGCGGACCCGGTGGGTCGACAGGGCCTGTTTCCGCGCTGTATCTCTAAACTAAACACATGGTCACATAGGAAGGTGCCAACGGCGCACGGATAGCACCAGGGGGCAGCATCGAGCACGGGTCTCTGGCGCAGCTCCTGGTGTCAGTAGGTTTGGCGTGTCCAGATCCCTGGAGTGGATCTCAAACCTGCAACCTTCGGATTTGGAGGCAAAGAAGTGTTGTATTCCTATAAAATCACAAGGTGGCGTAGTGGTAGACAATAGACAATAGACAATAGGTGCAGGAGGAGGCCATTCGGCCCTTCGAGCCAGCACCACCATTCAATGTGATCATGGCTGATCATTCTCAATCAGTACCCCGTTCCTGCCTTCTCCCCATACCCCCTGACTCCGCTATCCTTAAGAGCTCTATCTAGCTCTCTCTTGAATGCATTCAGGGAATTGGCCTCCACTGCCTTCTGAGGCAGAGAATTCCACAGATTTACAACTCTCTGACTGAAAAGGTTTTTCCTCATCTCCGTTCTAAATGGCCTACCCCTTATTCTTAAACTGTGGCCCCTGGTTCTGGACTCCCCCAACATTGGGAACATGTTTCCTGCCTCTAACGTGTCCAACCCCTTAATAATCTTATACGTTTCGATAAGATCCCCTCTCATCCTGCTAAATTCCAGTGTATACAAGCCTAGTCGCTCCAGTCTTTCAACATACGACAGTCCCGCCATTCCGGGAATTAACCTAGTAAACCTACGCTGCACGCCCTCAATAGCAAGAATATCCTTCCTCAAATTTGGAGACCAAAACTGCACACAGTACTCCAGGTGCGGTCTCACTAGGGCCCTGTACAACTGCAGAAGGACCTCTTTGCTCCTATACTCAACTCCTCTTGTTATGAACGCCAACATTTCATTGGCTTTCTTCACTGCCTGTAGTACCTGCATACTTCCTTTCAGTGACTGATGCACTAGGACACCCAGATCTCGTTGTACGTCCCCTTTTCCTAACGACACCATTCAGATAATACTCTGCCTTCCTATTCTTACCACCAAAGTGGATATCCTCACACTTATCCACATTAAACTGCATCTGCCAAGCATCCGCCCGCTCACACAACCTGTCCAAGTCACCCTGCAACCTCATAGCATCTTCCTCACAGTTCACACTACCACCCAGCTTTGTATCATCTGCAAATTTGCTAATGGTACTTTTAATCCCTTCATCCAAGTCATTAATGTATATTGTAAATAGCTGCGGTCCCAGCACCGAGCCTTGCGGTACCCCACTAGTCACTGCGGTCCCAGCACCGAGCCTTGCGGTACCCTATGGTCACGTGTGGCGGCGCCTAACGGCTGCGGCTCGCTGGCAGTCTGTTTGTCTTCTTTCCTTTTTTTTGTTGTGTGTGGGATGGTTTTTGTTTTTGTTTTTTGGCTGTGTATGTGTGGGGGGGGGGGGGGGGGGGGGGGGGGTGGGGTGGGGGTGGTGGGGGAAACTTTTCCTTTTTAGGTCTCTTCCTCACAGCGCGGGGCGCGGCTCGGCCGCGGGCCTTCCATCGCCCGCGGGGCCTTCAATCGCCCGGTGCGGCTCGGCCGCTGGACTTTACACCGCTGGTGCGACTCGGCCACGGGACCTAACATCGCCCGGCGCGGCCGCGGGACGGTTCAGCGCCAGGTGCGGCTCGGCCGCGGGGCCTTCCATCGCCCGGTGCAGCTCGGCCGCGGGACTTAGCAGCGCACGGTACGGCCGCGGGGCCTTCCATCGCCCGGCTCGGTCACGGGACGTTTCAGCACCCGGTGCGGCTCGGTCGCGGGGCCTTCAATCGCCCGGCTCGGCCGCGGGACTTTTCAGCGCCCGGTGCGGCTCGGTCGCGGGGCCTTCAATCGCCCGGCTCGGCCGCGGGACTTTTCAGCGCCCGGTGCGGCTCGGCCGCGGGGACTCCCATCCCCTTGCGGGGACTGTGCGGGTCGGTCGGGGACGAGCTGTCTGTCCGTGGGCGTGGGGAAGAGAGTGGAAGTTTTGTTGCCTCCATCACAGTGAGGGGGCGTTTGGAGTCACTGTGATGGATGTTTGTGTTGGGGTCATGTGTCTTGTGTTCTTTTTTGTTGTTGTGTGTGACTGCAATGTAATTTCGTTCGGTACCTCGGTACCGAATGACAAATAAAGCTCTGTATTCCTGTATTCCCACTAGTTACTGCCTGCCATTCTGAAAGGGACCCATTTATCCCCACTCTTTGCTTTCTGTCTGTCAACCAATTTTCTATCCATGGTAGAGTTGCTGCCTCACAGCGCTGGAGACCCGGGTTCCATCCCGACTATGGGTGCTGTCTGTACGGAGTTTGTACGTTCTAGCCGTGACCTGTTTGGGTTTTCTTCGGGTGCTCCAGTTTCCTCCCACACTCCAAAGACGTGCAGGTTTGTAGGTTAATTGGCCCTCTGTAAATTGTTCCCAGTGTGCAGGATAGAACTGGTGAACGGGTCGGCATGGGCACGTTGGGCCCAAGAGCCTGTTTCCATACTGTGTCTCTAAATTAAAAACTAAGGAGAGCGGAGAGTACAAGGAGGAGCGGGGAACACTGGGACAAAAGAAAAGGTGTAAGATGGGGCCTTTAAAATGTAGTAAAGGCCAACTTTGAAGGATGTTGAGTGGGAAGGAACTGCAGATGCTAGTTTATGCCGAAGATCGACACAAAATGCTGGAATAGCTCAGCAGTTCACTGGAGTAACTCAGCGGGACAGGCAGCAACTCAGGAGAGAAGGAATGGGCGACGTTTCAAGTTGGGACCCTTCTTCAGACGAGTTCTGATCAGACCTATTCCCTCTCTCCAGAGATGCTGCCTGACCCGCTGAGTTACTCCAGCAATTCTTTGCCTATCTTTGAAGGATGATGTTCAGGAGAAATGTAGAAATATTTTCTATTCTGTTTGTAGTTTAGCACAATCCGCAGGCATTGCCACTTTCATTTCTCTGCACATCTTGTATATGTATGTGACAAATAAACTTGACTTGACACGAGTTAGAAACATAGAAAAAACATAGAAAATAGGTGCAGGAGGAGGCCATTCGGCCCTTCGAGCCAGCACCGCCATTCATTGTGATCATGGGTGATCATCCCCAATCAGTAACCCGTGCCTGCCTTCTCCCCATATCCCTTGATTCCGCTAGCCCCTAGAGTATCGAACTCTCTTTTAAATTCAGATGCGGGCCAGATGCTGGACTAAAATGCTGAACTAAAAGAGGATTGCTTTAATGATTCTGAGGGTTGTTTAGATACTTCTGAAGGGCCGCTCATCGGCACGACTCGTTGTTGAACATGGCCCTTCTGCACTCCAGCTCGATCTTGTTGAGCTTGATCTCCATGTCGGCCGGGATCTCCGGGACAGCCATGCGGAGCACCCGTTGCATGCCGAAGAACCCGTGCTCCAGGGCCACCGCCAGGAGGAAGTAGTGGAGGTCGGGAAGGTCGGAGAAGAGGTTCCGGAACTCCGGCGACATGCTGATCAGGCCACAGTTGGTGATGATGGCCAGGGTGGTGAGGTACTCGAAGGCCACTCGCCAGGCGCCGATGTTGGACGAGGGGACGGGGAACTGGCGCTGGAGGACCTTGCCGAACTTCATGCTCTCCAGCTTGATGCCCAGCAGGTTGTTGAGGAAGCTGAAGGAGCCGGCCAGCGGGTACACGCTGGAGAAGAGCGAGACGTAGCCAAACTTGATGAACAGCTCCAGGTAGTCCTCCAGCATGCCGTCCTTGGAGTCCCGCAGGTTGGCCTCGGCTTCGATCAGCTGCAGGCCCGGGTTGGCCGCCGGCAGGCCCTTGCTCAGCCTCAAGAGCCGGAAGGAGGTCACAGAGTAGGGCAGCAGGTTGTCAAAGAGCTGCCCCACCACCTGGTGGACCAGGAGCTGGGCTGAGAGGATGTCCGCCAGCAGCTTCAAGTCCTTCAGGTAGAAAGCCACGTAGTAGTGCATGCCGAAGTTGTTGATCAGGTAGAAGATGAGGACCTTGGCGATCAGGTGGTTCTCGTAGGTGGACTGCAGTCGGTGGTTCTCCAACTCCGTCACCACCTTGGCCAGGAAGAGGTAGACCCTGTTGAGAACTTCCACCGTGATGCTGTAGACCAGGATGGGCATGTAGGTCAACAGCAGGCTGTGCACGGACAGCTCCTTGGCATCCATCTCCCTGGCCCTCTTGTCGGCCTTGATGAACATCACGATCAGGGCCACGCTGACTCCCAGGCTCCCCACCAGGAACGGGACCGATCTGAACGCCATCTTGATGCTCCGCTGGCGGTCCAGGGCGGCCGGCTCGCGGACCGGGCCCGCGCCCAGCCGGTCCTCGTAGGCGGCCCGCACAGTGTCGAAGCTCTCCATCTGCCTCAGGGTGCCCCACTTGAACGTCAGCTCGGAGCTGCGACGCTTCCAGCCCTCCAGGAAGACGGTGGACCACAGCATGTTGTACAGGGCGCAGACGAGACAGCCGCCGTAGTCCTTCAGCTTGGTGACGTAGAAGAACAGCTCCAGCAGCGTTCGGAAGGCCAGGCCCCAGGTGAAGTAGCCCAGGAAGCTAAAGTACAGCGCCACCGACTCGCCAAAGTAGTTCCTCAGGGCCTGCACCGGCTGGTCAATCAGGTAGCTGCGGTTCCTCCACAGGGTCTTCAGCTTCTCCAGCTCCTCGCGGTTGTGCATGGGGTAGAGTTTGGTCAACAGCTTGGTCTTCCACAGGACCTCGAAGATGGGCTTGCCCGGTTGGAGCCTGGGCCTCAGGTCCCCTGGGATTTGCTCGTCCTCCCGGGCCTTCAGGTTGTCCAGCTGCTGCTTGATGATGTACAGCATCTCGGCCGTGGTCAGGAGCTCGGTCTCCGTCTCGCGGAAGCTGGCGCGGTCGGCGAAGCTGAAAGGCCGCAGGCTGCCGTCCTGGTAGGTCTTGACCAGGGCGGCCTCCTCGGCCCCGTGCAGCAGCCTCTCCAGCGTGGCCCCCACCAGCAGCACCGTCCCCTTGGCCTCCGACCGCTCCACCATCTTCACCTTCAGCTCCGCCCCGCCCGAGGAACTCGGAGCCTCGATCCGGCCCATCAGCCACTCCACCGTCTCCTGCTGGACCCTGGGGGCAAGGTCGAGGACAACCAGGGCCAAGGGGAAGGCCGAGCTACTCTGAGAGTCATCGTCCATCGGACACCTTAGTTACTGCTGCCAGCCCCGGAGATCTTGGTGCTTCCGACCGATACTCTGATAAAGAGAAGTCCACCAAGGCAAGCCAACCTACTGCATGAACTGAGATCTTTTTATACCTAGCTTTAGTGTACATTGCTGTTCGGTTGAATTTTCATTTCCTTGGGATTTGAGTGGATTCTGGAGGATTAAGGCTTCACGAGCCATCAACTAGTCTTGTTTGTGATGTCGTTGGCCATGTCATCGGTTGCCATTGTGTTTACTTTCCTTCTGGGGCAGTGTTTGGCTTTAGTGAAGGTCGACACAAAATGCTGGAGTAACTCACGCGGCACCCCAGAAGGAATGGGTGGCCTTTCGAGTCGAGACCCTTCTTCAGACTCTATTTATGTTCAGTTTAGTTCTACCGGTACAGCGCGGAAACAGGCCCTTCGGCCCACCGGGTCCGCGCCGACCAGCGATCCCCGCACACTAACACTATCCTACACACACTAAGGACAATTTAGATTTATACCTAACTAATTATCCTACAAACCTGTACGTCGTTGGAGTGTGGGAGGAAACTAGAGATCTTGGAGAAAGCCCACGCAGGTCACGGGGAGAACGTACAAACTCCGTACAGACAGCGCCCGTAGTCGGGATGGAACCCGGGTCTCTGACGCTGTAAGGCAGCAACTCTACCGCTGCGCCACCGTGCCAGGGAGTTAACATGGCATTTCCCATCTTCCCCCTTTCAAATATTTTGCCCTTTCCCTTTCCTCATAAGGTTGCAAGTGATTGGAGCAGAATTAGGCCATTCGGCCCATCAGGTCTACTCCGCCATTCAATCATAGCTGATCCTATCTCTCCCTCCTAACCCCATTCTCCTGCCTTCTCCCCATAACCCCTGACTTTCCTGAGATGATTTGAGATGAAAGGCCTGGATAGAGTGGATGTGGAGAGGATGTTTCCACTAGTAGGAGAGTCTAGGACCAGAGGGCACAGCCTCAGAATTAAAGGACATTCTTTTTGGAAGGAGATGAGGAGGAATTTCTTTAGTCAGAGGGTGGTGAATCTGTGGAATTCAAAATGTAACATTCAATCTGGACACCTATCCCATCTCCCCCAGAAGCTGCAGGGGTTGTGTTTAGGAAGGAACAACAGATGCTTGTTTACAGACACAAAATGCTGGAGTAACTCAGCGGGACAGGCAGCATCTCTGGAGAGAAGGAATGGGTGACGTTTCGGGTCGAGACCCTTCTTCAGTCACCCATTCCTTCTCTCCAGAGATGCTGCCTGTCCCGCTGAGTTACTCCGGCATTTTGTGTTTACCAGAATGATGCCTGGAGTGGAGGTTGTTGGCTACAGGGAGAGGTTGGACAGACAAAATGTGTCGGAAGGAACTGCAGATGCTGGTTTAAACCAAAGAATTGGATTGTTTCCCCTGCAACGCCGGAGGTTGAGGGGAGTCCTGATGGAAGTGTATAAAATTATGAGAGGCACAGTTAGGGTAGACAGTCAGAACCTTTTCCCCAGACTGGAAATGTCAAATACAAGAGGCCATAGCTTTAAGCCAAGAGGGGTAAAGGTTAAAGGAGATGAGCGGGGCAAGTTTTTTTTACACAGAGGGTGGTGGGTATAGGGTTGCCATCTGTCCCATATTAGCTGGGACATACCGTATATTGGGCTAAATTGGTTTGTCCCGTGTTAGGCCCAGGGGGCGCAGTAGGCCCGGACACTGTAGGCCCAGACGCTCTAGGCCCGGACACTGTAGGCCCAGACGCTGTAGGCCCGGACGCTGTAGGCCCGGACACTGTAGGCCCGGACGCTGTAGGCCCGGACGCTGTAGGCCCGGACGCTGTAGGCCCGGACGCTCTAGGCCCGGACACTGTAGGCCCGGACGCTCTAGGCCCGGACACTGTAGGCCCGGACACTGTAGGCCCGGACACTGTAGGCCCGGACGCTGTAGGCCCGGACACTGTAGGCCCGGACACTGTAGGCCCGGACGCTGTAGGCCCGGACACTGTAGGCCCGGACACTGTAGGCTCGGACACTGTAGGCCCGGACACTGTAGGCCCGGATACTGTAGGCCCGGGGGCCGCTGTAGGCCCGGGGGCCGCTGTAGGCCCAGACACTGTAGGCTAACGGAGTGAGTTCGGGGAGCGGGGCCGAGTGTGTTCGCCTATCGGAGGTTGCGTAGCAACCCGCCAAATGGCCCAGGGGGGCGCCATTGGTGGAGTGGGAGCACGTGGCCGTTGGCTGGATGAGGGATATGGATTCTTATTTACTATCAGGACACCCAGGTCCTGGGTGTCCTGGTAGTAAATAAGAATCCATATCCCTCCACTCCCTACATATCCATGTGCCTTTCCTACATCCTCTTAAATGCCACTATCGTATCTGCCTCCACCACCACCGCCTGGCAGTGCGCTCCAGGTACTCACCTTGGGTTACCAACGTTGACGTCACCGCCCCATGTGACCTCATCTCAGCCTTTTGGTAATAAACTTCTTTACTTTCTCTTGTCAATATGGACAATGAACAGTGGACAAGGTGGGCCAAAGGGCCTGCTTCCATGCTGTACGTCTCCCAGTCTGAAGAAGGGTCTCGACCCGAATCGTCACCTATCCCTTCTCTCCAGAGATGTTGCCTGTCCCACTGAGTTACTCCAGTATTTTGTGTCTACCTTCTACGATTCTATTCTCAGTCAGCCCACGTGGAAAACATAAGAACATAGACAATAAGTGCAGGAGGAGGCCATTCGGCCCTTCAAGCCAGCACCGCCATTCAATATGATCACGGCTGATCATTCTCAATCAGTACCCCGTTCCTGCTTTCCCCCCTTAACCCTTGATTCCGTTAGCCACTAAGAGCTAAATCTAACTCTCTCATGAAAACATCCAGTGAATTGGTCTCCACTGCCCTCTGTGGCAGAGAATTCCACAGATTCACAACTCTCTGGGTGAAAAAGTTTTTCCTCATCTCAGTCCTAATTGGCCTACACATTATTCTTAAACTGTGGCCCCTGGTTCTGGGCTCCCCCAACATCAGGATCATTTTTCCTGCATCTAGCCTGTCCAATCCCTTAAGAATTTTAGATGTTTCTATAAGATGGGTCCCTTTCAGAATGGCAGGCAGTGACTCGTGGGGTACCGCAAGGCTCGGTGCTGGGACCGCAGCTATTTACAATATACATCATTAACTTGGATGAAGGCATTAAAAGTACCATTAGCAAATTTGCAGATGATACAAAGCTGGGTGGCAGTGTGAACTGTGAGGAAGATGCTATGAGGTTGCAGGGTGACTTGGACAGGTTGTGTGAGTGGGCGGATGCATGGCAGATGCAGTTTAATGTGGATAAGTGTGAGATTATCCACTTTGGTGGTAAGAATAGGAAGGCAGAGTATTATCTGAATGGTGTCAAGTTAGGAACAGGGGACGTACAACGAGATCTGGGTGTCCTAGTGCATCAGTCACTGAAAGGATGCATGCAGGTACAGCAGGCAATGAAGAAAGCCAATGGAATGTTGGCCTTCATAACAAGAGGAGTTGAGTATAGGAGCAAAGAGGTCCTTCTGCAGTTGTACAGGGCCCTAGTGAGACCGCACCTGGAGTACTGTGTGCAGTTTTGGTCTCCAGATTTGGGGAAGGATATTCTTGCTATTGAGGGCGTGCAGCATAGGTTTACCAGGTTAATTCCCGGAATGGCGGGACTGTCATATGTTGAAAGACTGGAATGACTAGGTTTGTATACACTGGAATTTAGAAGGATGAGAGGGGATCTTATCGAAACGTATAAGATTATTAAGGGGTTGGACACGTTAGAGGCAGGAAACATGTTCCCAATGTTGGGGGAGTCCAGAACAAGGGGCCACAGTTGAAGAATAAGGGGTAGGCCATTTAGAACGGAGATGAGGAAAAACGTTTTCAGTCAGAGAGTTGTGAATCTGTGGAATTCTCTGCCTCAGAAGGCAGTGGAGGCCAATTCTCTGAATGCATTCAAGAGAGAGCTGGATAGAGCTCTTAAGTATAGTGGAGTCAGGGGGTATGGGGAGAAGGCAGGAACGGGGTACCGATTGAGAATGATCAGCCATGATCCCATTGAATGGTGGTGCTGGCTCGAAGGGCCGAATGGCCTCCTCCGGCACCTATTGTCTATTGTCTAAGATGCCCTCTCATCCTTCTAAATTCCAGTGAATACAAACCCAGTCGACCCATTCTTTCATCTTATGTCTTAGGAAATAGGAGTGTACCTTCTCCTGTGACTTACCCACTCTCTGGCAGTGAAACGCTGCAGCCTCCTTTGAAAGGAAGACGGTTTGGTAAAGTCTGACGGTGTTGTGCTGGGGGAAAGATTGCCAGCATTCCTCTGGACCCTCGAAGTAGTAGAGCACAAAGTACTTGACAATAGGAAGGATTTTCCATGGGGTGAGTGGTGACGATAGGAGCACCTGTAGAAGGAAAAGACACAAAGTGCTGGAGTAACTCAGCGGGTCAGGCAGCATCTCTGGAGAACATGGATAGGTGACGTTTCACAGAGTGCTGGAGTAACTCAGCGGGTCAGGCAGCATCTCTGGAGAACATGGATAGGTGACGTTTCACAGAGTGCTGGAGTAACTCAGCGGGTCAGGCAGCATCTCTGGAGAACGTGGATAGGTGACGTTTCACAGAGTGCTGGAGTAACTCAGCGGGTCAGGCAGCATCTCTGGAGAACATGGATAGGCGACGTTTTGGGTTGGGACTCTTCTTCAGATTCCAGACCAATTACTGTAAATCTTACACCTCTCACCTTCAACCCTAATTGCCCCTCTAGTTACCCAGTTTAAAACAAAACTGCCCCTCAGGCTTCTATTGAATCTTTCCCCCTTCATTGAAAACCTCTGGTCTTATCATATCATATCATATATATACAGCCGGAAACAGGCCTTTTCGGCCCTCCAAGTCCGTGCCGCCCAGTGATCCCCGCACATTAACACTATCCCACACCCACTAGGGACAATTTTTACATTTACCCAGCCAATTAACCTACATACCTGTACGTCTTTGGAGTGTGGGAGGAAACCGAAGATCTCGGAGAAAACCCTCCCCTCATGATTTTGTACACCTCTACAAAAATCACCCCTCAGCCCCCTGCACTCCAGGGAAGAAAGTCCTAGCCTGCCCAACCTCTCTCTACAGCACAGGCCTTCGAGACCTGGAAACAGTGTTGTAAATCCTCTCTGCGCCCTTTGTGGTTTAAAGGCATCTTTCCAAAGGTAGGGTGATTAACAACTAAACATGGGCGGTAGAGTTGCTGCCTCACAGTGCCAGAGTCCCGGGTTCCATCCCGACTACGGGTGTTGTCTGTACGGAGTTTGTACGTTCTCCCCGTGACCTGCGTGGGTTTTCTCCGGGTGCTCCGGTCTCCTCCCACACTCCAAAGACAGACAGGTTTGCCAGCGAATTGGCTTGGTTGAGATTAGTTTTGGTTTAGAGATACCGTGTGGAAACAGGCCCTTCGGCCCATCGAGTCCGCACCGACCAAACCGCATGTCAAAAACCTTGGCGTGATATTTGACTCTGCATTAAAATTTGATAAGCAAGTCAACGCTGTGGTAAAAGCCAGCTTCTTCCAACTTCGAACCATAGCTAAAATCAAACCTTTCCTCCAATTCGACGACACAGAAAAAATCATTCACGCTTTCATTTCCTCCCGCCTAGACTACTGCAACTCCCTATACACTGGGATCAGCCAATCTTCCCTGTCCCGCCTGCAACTGGTCCAAAACGCCGCAGCGAGACTCCTGACGGGTACCCGTAAAAGGGACCACATCACCCCGATTCTGGCCTCTCTCCACTGGCTCCCTGTACGGTACAGAATCAACTTCAAGCTCCTCCTATTCACGTATAAAGCCCTAAATGGACACTCCCCCCCCTACATCAAAAATCTTCTAACCCCCCTCTCTAACTCCAGGTCCCTCAGGTCGGCCGACATGGGGCTACTCACTATCCCGCGGTCTAGGCTTAAGCTCAGGGGTGACCGCGCTTTTGCGGTTGCAGCTCCTAGACTGTGGAACAGCATCCCTCTCCCCATCAGAACTGCCCCCTCCATCGACTCCTTTAAGTCCAGGCTCAAAACCTATTTCTACTCCCTAGCGTTTGAGGCTCATTGAGGAGGCGCTGTGAACTGTTTGCGTGCTACTGTATGTTTCATTTTTTTTCCTTAGTACCTAATCAGATGTACAGCATTTTGGTCAACGTGGGTTGTTTTTAAATGTGCTATACAAATAAAATTGACTTGACTTGACTTGACTTGACTTGACCAGCGATCCCCGCACAATAGCGTTATTCTACACTAGGGACCATTTTTACATTTATACCTACAATTCAATTAACCTACAAACCTGAGGTATACACAAAATGCTGGAGTAACTCAAGAGGGGCAGGCAGCATCTCAGGCGAGAAGGAATGGTGACGTTTCGAGTCGAGACCATTCTGGGGCTCGACCTGAAACTTCACCCATTCATTCCTTCTCTCCCGAGATGCTGCCTGACCCGCTGCGTTACTCCAGCATTTTGTGTCTACCTTCGATTTGAACCAGCATCTACAGTTATTTTCCTACACAACCTACAAACCTGCACGTCTTTGGAGTGAGGGAGGAAACCGAAGATCTCGGAGAAAGCCCACGCAGGTCACGGGGAGAACGTACAAACTCCGTACAGACAGCACCTGTGGTCAGGATCGAACTAGGGTCTCTGGCGCTGTGAGGTAGCAACTCTACCGCTGCAACACCCTGGGAAAATTGTAAATTGACCCTGGTGTGTGTAGCGGAATGCTAGCATACGGAGATCGCTAGTCGATGTGGGCTGTTAGATTAATTGGCATGGTATAAAAGTAAGTTGACCCTAGTGTGTGTAGGATAGTGCTAGTGTGCAGAGATTACTGGTCGGTACGGACTCGGTGGGCCGAAGGGCCTGTTTCCGCGCTGTATCTCCAAACTAAACTAAACCAAACTGAACACAGTACTGCTGGTGCAGCCTCACCAGCGTCTTGGCCTTCGGGAGTGGTTACTTCAGGTCATTGAGTAGCCATGTTGGGCTGTTGGACCATCTCCTTTGCTCACCTTCAGGGATGCTTGTTGTCCTCTGGCCGCGCTGTCAGCAAAGGCCTCAGTGAACGCTGACGGATAGGTCAGGATGTCGGACGCACTCCAACGCTGACCCTCGCAAAGCCGCACTGAGAACGTCAACATCCCCTTCACTTGGGTCTGCACTTCCTTCACGTGACTCTGCACTGGAAACGCACACAGAACTTAGTTCAGAGATACAGCGCGGAAACAGGCCCTTCAGCCCACCGGGTCCGCGCCGACCAGCGATCCCCGCACACTAACGCTATCCTACACCCACTAGGGACAATTTACATTTTACACCAAGCCAATTAACCTACAAACCTGCACGTCTTTGGAGTGTGGGAGGAAACCGAAGATCTCGGAGAAAGCCCACGCAGGTCACGGGGAGAACGTACAAACTCCATACAGACAGCACCCGTAGTCGGGATCGAACCCGGGTCTCTGGTGCTGCATTCGCTGTAAGGCGGCAACTCTACCGCTGCGCCACCTCTGATGTTCAGGTGAATCCAACATCCACAGTGACCATTAACCTGAATCTCCACTTTTCATAAGTTCATTTCATTAGTTCTTGAAGTAGAATTAGGCCATTCGGCCCATCAAGTCTACTCCGCCATTCAATCATGGCTGATCTATCTCTCCCTCCTAACCCCATTCTCCTGCCTTCTCCCCATCACCCATGACACCCGCACTAATCAAGAAACTATCTCCACCGTAAAAATGTCCATTGGCGGCCTCCACAGCCTTCTGTGGCAAATAATTAACGCTATCCTACACACACTAGGAACAATTTTTACATTTTTACATTTACCAAGCCAAGTAACCTACAAACCTGCACGTCTTTGGAAATGGAAGATGGTGGAGAAAACCCACGCAGGACACGGGGAGAACGTGCAATCTCCGTACAGACAGCGCCCGTAGTCGGGATGGAACCCGGGTCTCCGGCGCTGTGAGGCAGCAACTCTACCGCTGCGCCCTTGGTCTAAACCCACTCACTGGTGCCACCTCCTTACCGAGTTGAGCGTAAACCTGAAGGGCTTCTCTGCGGCAGCCTGGGGGACCTTTAAGGTAGTAGAACTCAGTCAGTTCCAAAGCAGTAAGGAACGGACTTAAAGAACCAAGCCAGGTAGATGAAATGTTCACACCCAGACCCACGGCCACCTAAGAGTGAGATTGGATAAAAGAAACATCAGAGAGGTTAAAGTATCTTTAGATGTATTATTTTCCACATCTTTCTAGAAAGCATTTTATCAGGATGCATCACAGCTTGGTTTGGGAACAGCTTCATCCAAGACTGCAAGGAATTGCAGAGAATTGTGGACGCAGCCCAGACCATCGCACAAACCAACCTCCCTTCCACTGACTCCATCTACACCTCACGCTGCCTCGGCAAGGCCAGCAGCATCATCAAGGACCAGTCTCACCCCGACCACTCCCTCTTCCCCGCTCTCCCATCGGGCAAGAGGTACAGAAGTGTGAAAACGCACACCTCCAGATTCAGGGACAGTTTCTTCCCGGCTGTTATCAGGCAACCGAACCGTCCTCTCACCAACTAGAGAGCGGTGCTGAACTACTATCTACCTCATTGGAGTCCCTTGGACTATCTTTGATTGGACTTTACAGGACTTTATCGTGCACTAAATGTTATTCATGTTATTCCCTTTATCACTGTGGACGGCTCGATTGTAATCATGCATTGTCTTTCCACTGACTGGTTAGCACGCAATAAAAACTTTTCACTGTACCTCAGTATGTGTGATGATAAACTGAACTCAACTCAACTCAACTCAAATTCATTGTTGTCATGTGTACTGAGGTACAGTGAAAAGCTTTGTTTTGTAATCAGATCAGATAATACTTTACATAAAAACAATCAAGTCAAACTCAAGTTCAATAGGTAGAGCAAAGGGTGCAGGATATACATCGATCAGCCAAAACATTATGACCACCGACAGGCGAAGTGAATAACATTGATTATCTTGTTACAATGGCACCTGTCAAGGGGTGGGATATATCAGGCAGCAAGTGAACAGTCAGTTCTTGAAGTTGACGTGTTGGATGCAGGAGAAATGGGCAGGAGTGAAGACCTGAGCGACTTTGACAATGGCCAAATTGTTCTGGCCAGACGACTGGGTCAGAGCATCTCTGAAACGGCAAGGCTTGTGGGGTGCTCCCGGTCAGTAGTGGTGAGTACCGACCGACGGTGGTCCGAGGAGGGACAAACCACAAACCGGCGACAGACAGGGTGTTGGGCGCCCAAGGCTCATCGATGCGCGAGGGCAACGAAGGCTATCCCGTCTGGTCCGAACCGACAGAAGGTCGACTGTGGCACAAGTCACAGAAAATGTTAATGGTGGTGACGGGAGGAATGTATCACAATACACAGTGCATCGCACCCTGCTGCGTATGGGGCTGCACACGGAGGACCAACAGCATATTGGGCAGGCGGGCATAATGTTTTGGCTCATCAGTGTAGTTCTCAGCATTGTAGCGCATCAGTTCCACAGACAAAGTCCAATGTCCGCAATGGGGTAGAATGAATCGGACAGTGCCCTAGCTTATGGAAGGGCCGTTCAGAAGCCTGATAACAGAGGGGAAGAAGGTGTTCCTGAGTCTGGTGGTGTGCACTTTCAAGATGCACCACAGACGGGTAGACAGACCTAAATTCCTTCCTGTGAAGTACTGGATCCATAAATGCATACACTGCGTGTGGTCATTGTATTAAATCTTTGCAAGTGTTGCAAACTGATAGTGGAGCGCGGGTGTTTCTGAAGGGGATGGAAATATGAATATTGTGGTAGAGGAAATACAGAGACAGGAAACCAAATTGCCAACAGGATTCTGTATTGGGCTGAACTTCAATTCAGTTATCTGTACAATAGACAATAGGTGCAGGAGGAGGCCATTCGGCCCCTCGAGCCAGCACCACCATTCAATGTGATCATGGCTGATCATTCTCTATCAGTACCCCATTATTGCCTTCTCCCCATACCCCCTGACTCCGCTATCCTTAAAAGCTCTATCTAGCTCTCTCTTGAATGCATTTAGAGACTTGGCCTCCACTGCTTTCTGAGGCAGAGAATTCCACAGATTCACAACTCTCTGACTGAAAAGGTTTTTCCTCATCTCCGTTCTAAATGGCCTACCCCTTATTCTTAAACTGTGGCCCCTGGTTCTGGACTCCCCCAACATTGGGAACATGTTTCCTGCCTCTAACGTGTCCAACCCCTTAATGATCTTATATGTTTCGATAAGATCCCCGCTCATCCTTCTAAACTCCAGTGTATACAAGCCTAGCCGCTCCAGTCTTTCAACATATAACAATCCCGCCATTCCAGGAATTAACCTAGTATTCCGGGAATTAACCTAGGTCTCCCTGTGACCTGTGTGGGTTTCCTCCGGGTGCTCTGGTTTACTTCCACTCCAAAGACGTACAGGTTTGTAGGTTAGTTGCCTCTGGTAACATTGTAAATTGTCCCCTGTTTGTTGGGCAGTGCTAGCACTGACATGTGGCACAGCGGTAGAGTTGCTGCCTCACAGCGCCAGAGACCCGGGTTCCATCCTGACTGTCGGTGCGGTCTGTACAGAGTTTGTACTTTCTCCCTGGGAACGCGTGGGTTTTCTCTGGGTTTCCTCCCACACTCCAAAGACGTACAGTTTAGTTTAGTTCAGGTCGACACAAAATGCTGGAGTAACTCAGCGGTACGGGCAGCATCTCCGGAGAGACGGAATGGGTGACGTTTCGGGTCGAGCCCCTTCTTCAGATTAGTTTAGTTTAGTTTAGAGATACAGCGCGGAAACGGGCCCATCTGCCCACCGGGTCCGTATCGACCAGCGATCCCCGCACACTAACACTATCCTACACACACGAGGGACAATGTTTACATTTACCAAGCCAATTAACCTACAAACCTGCACGTCTTTGGAGTGTGGGAGGAAACTGAAGATTGTGGAGAAAACCCACGCAGGTCACGGGGTGAATGTACAAACTCCGTACAGACAGCGCCCGTAGTCAGGATGGAACCCGGGTCTCTGGCGCTGTGAGGCAGTAAGGCAGCAACTCTACTGCTGCGCCACCGTGACCGCCCAGTTGTGTAGCTTAATTGGCTTCTGTAAATTGTCCCTAGCGTGTGTAGGATAGTGTTAGTGTACGGGGGTGATCGGGCTTTGGTAACATTGTAAATGGTCCCGAGTGTGTGTAGGATATGTTACTCTCATTGAAAGTGGTCCTACCTTGAAGTCTTGGCATCGATGTGGGAAGCTGCTGTTTCCCATGAGGGAGGTCAGCCCAAGGACGCTCTGGAATGTGTCAGCATTCAACGTGCCCAGGGCACTCTCGAACCCAAACGCCGAGCAGCCCGGAACTTGGAAGATGTGATTCTCGTGATCAACCAGCTCTGGGGCGCACTGAAGGACCTGACGGAGTATGTCCTCATCTCTCATCTGCCACAGGTCCATCCTGTTGGAAAGAAAGTCAACAACAAAGTCATAGATTGATACAGTGTGGAAACAGGCCCTTTGGCCCAACTCACCCACACCAGCCAACAATGTCCCAGCTACCCCAGTCCCACCTGCCTGCGCTTGGCCCATAACCCTCCAAACCTGTCCTATCCATGTACCTGTCCAACTGTTTCTTCAACGATGGGATAGTCCCAGCCTCAACTACCTTCTCTGGCAGCTTGTTCCATACACCCACTACCCTCTGTGTGAAAAAGTTACCCCTCAGATTCCTATTAAATCTTTTCCCCTTCACCTTGAACCTATGTCCTCTGGTCCTCGATTCCCCTACTCTGGGCAAGAGACTCTGTGCATCTACCCGATCTATTCCTCCCAAGTCTTCACTATAATGAATAAAAGTTTATGGGTGGCACGATGACGCAGCGGTAGAGTTGCTGCCTTTCAGCGAATGCAGCGCCGGAGACCCGGGTTCCATCCCGACTACGGGTGCTGTCTGTACGGAGTTTGTACGTTCTCCCCGTGACCTGCGTGGGTTTTCTCCGAGATCTTCGGTTTCCTCCCACACTCCAAAGACGTGCAGGTTTGTAGGTTAATTGGCTTGGTGTATGTGTAAATACACCAAGTATGTTTTTAGTTTAATTTTAGAGATACAGTGCAGAAACAGGCCCCTTCGGCCCACCGGGTCCGCACCGACCAGCGATCCCCGCACACTAACACTATCCTACACACACTAGGGACAATTTCTACATTGTGTAGGATAGGGTTAATGTGCAGGGATCGCTGGTCGGTGCAGACTCGGTGGGCCGAAGGGCCTGTTTCTGCGCTGTATCTCTAAACTAAACTAAACTAAACTAATGATGCTTGGGGTGGTCTTGAGAAAAGCTTGAACACAATGGGCTGAACGAACCACTTGGCTGTCAATTCCTCCAGGTCCAAATCTTTAGTTGAGTCCAAACTTGGATTATTTTCTCCGGAACCCACAGGTTTAGGGGGATCCTGACAGAGGTATATACAATTATGAGAGTCATAGATAGGGTGGACAGTCAGAACATGTTTCCCAGATGAAAATGTTGTGAAGTTAGAAACATAGAAACATAGAAAATAGATGCAGCAGGAGGCCATTTGGCCCTTCGAGCCTGCACCGCCATTCATTGTGATCATGGCTGATCATCCACAATCAGTAACCCGTGCCTGCCTTCTCCCCATATGCCTTGATTCCGCTAGCCCCTAGAGCTCTATCTAACTCTCTTTTAAATTCATCCAGTGAATTGGCCTCCACTGCCTTCTGTGGCAGAGAATTCCACAAATTCACAACTCTCTGGGTGAAAAAGTTTCTTCTCACCTCAGTTTTAAATGGCCTCCCCTTTATTCTTAGACTGGGGCCCCTGGTTCTGGACTCCCCCAACATTAGGAGCTTTTTTTCCTGCATCTAGCTTGTCCAGTCCTTTTATAATTTTATACATCTCAATAAGATCCCCTCTCATCCTTCTAAACTCCAGTGAATACAAGCCCAGTCTTTCCAATCTTTGCTCATAAGACAGTCCCACCATCCCGGGGATTAACCTCGTGAACCTACGCTGCAATGCCTCAATAGCAAGGATGTCCTTCCTCAAATTGGGAGACCTAAACTGCACACAATACTCCTGATGTGGTCTCACCAGGGCCCTATACAACTGCAGAAGGACATCTTTACTCCTGTACTCAAATACTCTTGTTATGAAGGCCAATATACCATTAGCTTTCTTCACTGCCCGCTGTACCTGCACGCTTACTTTCAGTGACTGGTGTACAAGGACACCCAGGTCTCGTTGCATTTCCCCTTTACCTAATCTGACACCATTGAGATAGTAATTGATGGCATGGCTTTAAGGTGAGAGGGCCAAAGTTTAAAGGAGATGACTGGGGCAAGTTTTCTGACACAGAGGCCTGGAACACACTATGGTGGGGCAAGAGAGAGAGAGACAGAGAGAGACAGAGAGACAGAGACACAGAGAGACACAGAGACAGAGAGACAGAGAGAGAGAGAGACAGAGAGACAGAGTGTGAGAGTGAGCGAGAGAGAGAGAGAGAGAGAGAGAGAGAGAGAGAGAGAGAGAGACAGAGTGTGAGAGTGAGAGAGAGAGAGAGAGAGAGAGAGAGAGAGAGAGAGAGAGAGAGAGAGAGAGAGACAGAGAGAGACAGAGAGACAGAGACACAGAGAGACCCAGAGACAGAGAGAGAGAGAGAGACAGAGAGACAGAGTGTGAGAGAGAGAGAGAGAGAGAGAGAGAGAGAGAGAGAGAGAGAGAGAGAGAGAGAGAGAGACAGAGAGACAGAGACACAGAGAGACAGAGAGACAGAGAGAGAGAGAGAGAGACACAGAGACAGACAGAGACAGAGAGTGTGAGAGAGAGAGCGAGAGAGAGAGAGAGAGAGTGAGTGAGTGTGAGAGTGTGAGAGCGAGAGTGTGTGAGAGAGAGAGAGAGAGAGAGAGAGAGAGAGAGAGAGAGAGAGAGAGAGAGAGAGAGAGAGAGAGAGAGAGAGAGAGAGAGAGAGAGAATTTGGTAAAATCTGAAACCTATGCTTAATCACATTTCATATCTTACCTTAGGGATGCCTTTATGAATTCCGAAGCGACTATTGGGTAAGGATTAGGTGGGAGAGGTGATTCTGCGAAGATTGCCAGTAAGCATTGTTCCCAGTGCCAGTCCAGCCGGCAGTCCACCCCGTACTGTGAAGGATGGAGAGATAGCACAGTGTATCGAAGATAGACACAAGATACTGGAGTAACTCAGCGGGACAGGCAGCATCTCTGGAGAGAAGGAATGGGTGACGTTTCGGGTCGAGACCCTTCTTCAGACATTTGATCGGCTGTAGATACAAGGCCAAAGGACTGCACATAGCTTGTACCTGGTGTAAGTTTGGCGTAGGGCGTAAAGGTTTCATCTGTGTCGTAGCTGGTAGTGGTCCAGCCATGAATCACGATCAACGGCTCACGCACCTTGACTATGCTTGGATCTTGGTTGGCATTTTGGATGGCATGGACATATTGGGCCGAAGGGCCTGTTTCCGTGCTGTATCACTCCATGACTCCATTTATAGTGTAGGGAACTACTGGATTCACAGTCATAAAGATGCACAGCATGGAAACAGGCCCTTTGGCCCAATTTACCCAACATTCCCTGTCTACACAAGTCCCTGCCAGCCAGCGGTACAGATAGGGTTGGCAACTGTCCTGTATTAGCCGGGACATCCCGTATTTTGGGCTAAATTGGTTTGTTGGTTACGGGACAGTTGGCAACCCTAGAGTGAGGCCAAACGGGACAGTTGGCAACCCTAGAGTGAGGGCAAACGCAAATTGGAGGAACAGCAGTTAATAGTTCGCATGGGCAGCTCCCAACTCAGCAGTATGAATATTGACTTCTCCAACGTCAAGTAATCTTTGCATCCCCTCTCTCTCCATCCCTCCCCCACCCAAGTCACACCAGCTTCAAAGTCGTGTTGCTGAGTCTCATCGTGCTCGTTCTCACCCAACAAACAGCTAACAACGGCCTGTGTCCTTTATCATCGTTTATTTTTTGCATATCTTTCATTCGTTTGTTCTACGTCTCTCTATATCACCGTCTATATTTCTCGTTTCCCTTTCCCCTGACTCTCAGTCTGAAGAAGGCCCTCGAGCCGAAGCGTCACCCATTCCTTTTCTCCTGCTATCCCGCAGTTACCGAGAGGCTTCGATGCGGCCTACCTTCAGGAGGGCAGCGTTGAGTTCATCGTGTGGCCCATCGATTGCATTTCCAGCCACATCAGTGCTCTGTGCCCTGTCGTCTGGGAGCCTGGCTGCACCTTGGGGAGAATGTTCACTGTAAACCTGCGGTCACATAGAGAGAGGATCAGTCCCCTTGTACAGACACTGAGTAAAGACCAACGCAGGGGGAATGAAGGGTCGAATCCATACCCACACCACAGCGTGAGAACGCATGCACTCCCTTCTTGCACGGAGTTTAGTGTAGTTTAGTTTAGTAGTAATAATAATAATAATAATAATAATAATAATAATAATAATAATAATAATAATAATAATAATAATAATAAGTACTTTATTCGTCCCACAATGGAGAAATTTGCAGGGTTACAGCAGCAAAGTGGGTAGCAAAAATAAATAAGCATTCATTAAAAAATAAAATAACGGTGATTATCTTTATTTACTGGTCTGCTTAGTGTGGTGTAGTGTAGTGTAGTGTGGTGTAGTGTGGTGTAGTGTAGTGTAGTGTAGTGTAGTGTGGTGTAGTGTAGTGTAGTGTGTAGTGTAGTGTAGTGTAGTGTAGTGTAGTGTAGTGTGTAGTGTAGTGTAGTGTAGTGTGTAGTGTAGTGTAGTGTAGTGTAGTGTAGTGTAGTGTAGTGTAGTGTGTAGTGTAGTGTAGTGTAGTGTAGTGTAGTGTAGTGTAGTGTAGTGTAGTGTAGTGTAGTGTAGTGTAGTGTAGTGTATAGTGTAGTGTAGTGTAGTGTAGTGTGTAGTGTAGTGTAGTGTAGTGTAGTTTAGTGTAGTGTAGTTTAGAGATACAGCGTGGAAACAGGCCATTCCACCCACCGAGTCCGTGCCGACCAGCGATCACCCTGTACAGTAGTTCTGCCCTGCACACTAGGGGCAATTCACAGGGGGACAATTAACCTACAAACCTGCACGCCTTTGGCATGTGGGAGGAAACCGGAACACCCAGGCACACCGGAGACTCCATAAGGCGCGGGTCAGGCGGCATTTGGAATATTGTGAGCAACTGTGGGCGCCATATATGAGGAAGGATGTGCCGGCTCTGGAGAGGGTCCAGGGGAGGGTTACAAGAACGATCCCAGGAATGAGTGGGTTAACATATGAGGAGCGTTTGTTGGCACTGGGCCTGTACTCACTGGAGTTTAGAACGATGAAGGGGGACCTCATTGAAACTTACTGAACAGTGAAAGGCCCGGATAGAGTAGATGTGGAGTGGATGTTTCCACTGGTGGGACTGGAGGTCATAGCGTGAGAATTAAAGGCAGGAGAATGGGGTTAGGAGGGAGAGATAGATCAGGCACGATTGAATGGCGGAGCAGACTTGATGGGCCGAATGGCCTAATTCTGCCCCTATCACGTATGACCATTTGAAACCTACAGGGTCAAAGGGAGAACGTGCAAACTCCACACAGACATCACCCAAGGTCAGGATTGAATCTGGGTCTAATGCGCTGTGAGGCAGCAGCTCTACCAGATGGCTACTGTGCCAGCCACTAAATAATTGCTCTGTTCTTTTACAGTGTCTTTAATTAACACATTTAGTTTCGTTCAGTTTAGTTTAGAGATACAGCGTGGAAACAGGCCCTTTCGGCCCACCGGGTCTGCGCCGCCCAGCGATCCCCGCACACTAACACTATCCTACACCCACTGGGGACAATTTTTACATTTACCAAGCCAATTAACCTACACGTCTTTGGAGTGTGGGAGGAAACGAAAGATCTCAGAGAAAACCCACGCAGGTCACTGGGAGAACGTACAAACTCTGTACAGACGGCGCCCATAGTCGGGATGGAACCCGGGTCTCCGGCGCTGCATTCGCTGTAAGGCAGCAACTCTACCGCTGCGCACAGAACGAAGAGAAATCACGTCCGGTTCGCCGGTACCTGATTGCTGCCCGGGCTTGCCCCAGGCAACCCCTCGTCCGCTCGTGTCTTCATGTGGGTTAGTACAGGCGTCCAGGGTAAGGAGTGTTCCACAGCTTGGATCAGCATCACTGTGCCAATGGACAGCACCTGTGGGCACACACACAGCTCAGCTCCACATCACACGAGCGAATCTACAGCGTCAGAGACACAGAGCGGAAACAGGCCCTTCAGCCCAACGAGTCCACGCCGACCATCGATCACCTGTTCACACACTAGTTCTAGGTTATCCCACTTTCTCATCCACTCCCTACACACCAGGAGCAATTTACAGAGGGCCGATTAACCTACAAGCCCGCACGTCATGGGCATGTGGGAGGAAACCGGAGCACCCGGAGGAAACCCACGTGGTCACAGGGAGAACATGCAAACTCCACACAGACAGCGCCCATGGTCAGGATCGAACCTGGAATCACTGGCGCTGTGAGACAGCGGCTCAATCAGTTGGACCACTCCAGTACACTGTGGACATCTCAATTGTAATTAGAGGTTGCCAACTTTCTCACTCCCAAATAAGGGACAAAAGGTGACGTCACCACCCCGCGCCCCACGTGACCTCACCCAGCCAGCGGCCACGTGCTCCCGCTCCACCAATGGTGGGCGCCCGGGCTGGGAGGCAGGTTGCTATGCAACCTCTGTCAGGCGGTGCCTGGGACCCGGGGACTACAATGTCCAGGCCTACAGTGTCCGGGCCTACACTGTCCGGGCCTACACTGTCCAGGACTACAGTAGCCCCCGGGCCTGCAGTGTCCGGGCCAACTGTGTCCGGGCCTAGAGCGCTGTCCGGGCCTACAGCAGCCCCCGGGCCTGCAGTGTCCAGGCCTGCAGTGTCCGGGCCTACAGTGCTGTCTGGGCCTAATACGGGACAAGGGCGGTCCCGTACGGGACAATCCAACTTAGATTTTAGATTTAGAGATACATCGCGGAAACAGGCCCTTCGGCCCACCGGGTCCGTGCCGCCCAGCGATCCCCACACATTAACACTACCCATAACACACTAGGGACAATTAAAAAAAAATTTTTTTTTAAACATTTCCCCAGCCAATTAACCTGTACGTCTTTGGAGTGTGGGAGGAAACCGAAGATCTCGGAGAAAACCCACGCAGGTCACGGGGAGAACATACAAACTCCGTACAGACGGCGCCCGTAGTCAGGATCGAACCTGAGTCTCCGGCGCTGCATTCTCTGTAAGGCAGCAATATCGCTGCGCCACCGTGCCACCACTGTGCCGCAAAATACGGGATGTCCCGTCTAACACGGGACAGTTGGCAACCCTAATTCTATTCCAACCTCTTTTAAACCTCTGTACACTGCGGACGGCTCGATTGTGATCACGTATTGTCTTTCCGTTGACTGGTTAGCGCACAACAAAAGCTTTTTCACTGTACCTCAGTAGAGGTGACAATTAACTAAACTGAACTAAACTAGATTCCCAACATTGCCCCACCCCCCACCCCGAGATTGCAGTGATTCCCGTTATGTGAACCTGGGCGATTGTAAATCACAGGGCCGATTGTAAATGACACAGAGTGCCAGAGTAATTCGGACCATTGGAACTGCACTGGTAAAGCAAGGGTCAACATTATCAGGAATCTGCAGGCAACAGCTGGAGATCCAACGCACACACCCTCCAAACCGCAAGCCTAGCCCTAATCTACTCAACAGCTGAGTTTTGCTCAACAGCTTGGGCTAATAGCTGCCACAACAAACGAGTTGACACAGTCCTTAACTCTGCAATGTGGATCATCACAGGGACGCTTAAAGGACCTGTCCCAGTTGGGCGATTTTAAGGCGACTTTAAGTTTAGTTTAGTGTAGTTTAGTTTAGTTTAGTGTAGTGTAGTGTGTAGTGTGGTGTAGTGTAGTGTGTAGTGTAGTGTAGTGTGTGGTGTAGTGTAGTGTGTAGTGTAGTGTAGTGTAGTGTAGTGTGTAGTGTGGTGTAGTGTAGTGTGTAGTGTAGTGTGTAGTGTAGTTTAGTGTAGTGTAGTGTAGTGTGTAGTGTGTAGTGTAGTGTAGTGTAGTGTAATGTAGTGTGTAGTGTGTAGTGTAGTGTAGTGTGTAGTGTGTAGTGTAGTGTAGTGTAGTGTAGTGTAGTGTAGTGTAGTGTGTAGTGTGTAGTGTAGTGTAGTGTAGTGTAGTGTAGTGTGTAGTGTGTAGTGTAGTGTAGTGTAGTGTGTAGTGTGTAGTGTAGTGTAGTGTAGTGTAGTGTAGTGTGTAGTGTGTAGTGTAGTGTAGTGTAGTGTAGTGTAGTGTAGTGTAGTGTAGTGTAGTGTGTAGTGTGTAGTGTAGTGTAGTGTAGTGTAGTGTAGTGTGTAGTGTAGTGTAGTGTAGTGTAGTGTAGTGTAGTGTAGTGTAGTGTAGTGTAGTGTAGTGTAGTGTAGTGTAGTGTAGTGTAGTGTAGTGTAGTGTGGTGTGCAGTGTAGTGTAGTGTAGTGTGGTGTATAGTGTAGTGTGTAGTGTAGTGTAGTGTAGTGTAGTGTAGTGTAGTGTAGTGTAGTGTAGTGTAGTGTAGTGTGGTGTATAGTGTAGTGTGTAGTGTGTAGTGTAGTGTGGTGTATAGTGTAGTGTGTAGTGTGTAGTGTAGTGTAGTGTAGTGTAGTGTAGTGTGTAGTGTAGTGTAGTGTAGTGTAGTGTAGTGTAGTGTAGTGTAGTGTGGTGTATAGTGTAGTGTGTAGTGTAGTGTAGTGTAGTGTAGTGTAGTGTAGTGTAGTGTAGTGTAGTGTAGTGTAGTGTGTAGTGTAGTGTAGTGTAGTGTAGTGTGGTGTATAGTGTAGTGTGTAGTGTAGTGTAGTGTAGTGTAGTGTAGTGTAGTGTAGTGTAGTGTAGTGTAGTGTAGTGTAGTGTAGTGTAGTGTAGTGTAGTGTAGTGTAGTGTAGTTTAGTGTAGTTTAGAGATACAGCGTGGAAACAGGCCATTCCACCCACCGAGTCCGTGCCGACCAGCGATCACCCTGTACAGTAGTTCTGCCCTACACACTAGGGGCAATTCACAGGGGAACAATTAACCTACAAACCCGCACGCCTTTGGCATGTGGGAGGAAACCGGAGCACCCAGGCACACCGGAGACTCCATAAGGCACGGGTCAGGCGGCATTTGGAATATTTTGAGCAACTTTGGGCGCCATATTTGAGGAAGGATGTGCTGGCTCTGGAGAGGGTCCAGGGGAGGTTTACAAGAACGATCCCAGGAATGAGTGGGTTAACATATGATGAGCGTTTGTTGGCACTGGGCCTGTGCTCGCTGGAGTTTAGAACGATGAAGGGGGACCTCATTGAAATTTACTGAACAGTGAAAGGCCTGGATAGAGTGGATGTGGAGAGGATGTTTCCATTGGTGGGACTGGAGGTCATAGCGTTAGAATTAAAGGCAGGAGAATGGGGTTAGGAGGGAGAGATAGATTAGGCACGATTGAATGGCGGAGCAGACTTAATGGGCCGAATGGCCTAATTCTGCTCCTATCACTTATGACCATTTGAAACCTACAGGGTCACAGGGAGAACGTGCAAACTCCACACCGTCATCACCCAAGGTCAGGATTGAATCTGGGTCTCTTGCGCTGTGAGGCAGCAGCTCTACCAGATGGCCACTGTGCCAGCCACTAAATAATTGCTCTGTTCGTTTACAGCGTCTTTAATTAACACATTTAGTTTCGTTCAGTTTAGCCAGGTGCTAGTTTCACAAAAAAAGTCACTTGTATCGACCTGACTCGTCATTGTCGTGGTCATTGTCGTGGTCATTGTCGTGGTCATTGTCGTGGTCATTGTCGTGGTCATTGTCGTGGTCATTGTCGTGGTCATTGTCGTGGTCATTGTCGTGGTCATTGTCGTGGTCATTGTCGTGGTCATTGTCGTGGTCATTGTCGTGGGGTAAAAGAAAAGTTTGGCGATCTGCTACGACTTTGACAGTCGCCGGCAGTCGCCTTAAACATCGCGTAACTGGGACAGGCCCTTAAGTCAACACCTTTGCAGTGGCTCCCTGTCCTCTCTCACATCGCTCCTCCCATCATGCACTGAAGGAAGAGGATGTTGAAAGATTGGTGCACCATCGAGCCTAACCCTGGCCTTCCCATCCATGCTGACTTGAACAATTTGCCCAAACAGGCGCCTGAAGTCCCGCAAACCCTTCTGGTCTTCAGTCTAATCCCTGGAAGACTTTGACCCCGAGACTGAGTGGCTGCAGAGCCTGGAAAGATGCCAACACCAACAACGGAGAGGTGATCACAGACCCCTCAGTGAGACCACTGGGATTTGACCTCCATCGCAAGCAATGGCCAACCCTGAACAGGATCCTCACCCTCCAAGAACATCCCATCACCTGCACAAATGGGGGATGACAGACAGACTGCGGATATCCAGACCGGACCATCCCACACATCCCTCGTGAATGACGGCTCACTGAGGCTTTTCCCTGGTGGCATCAAGGCCATCAGGCAGAATCTCTCTCTTCACACAGAGAGTGGTGAGCCTGTGGAATTCTCTGCCACAAAAGGTAGTTGAGGCCAGTTCATTGGCTATATTTAAGAGGGAGTTAGATGTGGCCCTTGTGGCTAAAGGGATCAGGGGGTATGGAGAGAAGGCAGGTACGGGATACTGAGCTGGATGATCAGCTACGATCATATTGAATGGCGGTGCAGGCTCGAAGGGCCGAATGGCCTACTCCTGCACCTATTTTCTATGTTTCTATGTTTCTATCCACGCAGCAACTGATGCTGCCCTGGCCTGGATGTCTACCCTTGGCCTACAACTTTAGGCTGTGCACGCCGTTCGCAAGAAGAAGGCTACTGGTGCTAGCCCTTAAGGTTCTTTCCATCCCATTTCACTGTTTCGTTTTATATTCTCTTTTTTTTTGCCAAATACACATCCAGGGTCTAAGCGGCTGTGGTTTTCTCAATGGCCAGTTGTGGTGAAGTGTTTCAAACATGATCGGCCCCTCAAGTGAAAATGCTTTTCTCACTTCCCCATCTATCCTCTCAAGGATTCTCTCAATTCTTTTTTTCTGCTGCAACTGCACAAGTGGAAACAATCTTCACTGATTGATCGCTTTGCTATGTTAATAAATCCCCTCTGAATCCATAATTTGCTCTCCTCAGCTCCCCCAGGGAAAAATATTCCTTCGCTTTCCTTGAAATAACTAACTTCTTAATCTGCACAGCAAAACAGTTTCACGAAGCAAATGACACAGAGTGCCAGAGTAACTCAGCGGGTCAGGCAGCATCTGTGGAGAACATGGATAGGTGACGTTTCACAGAGTGCTGGAATAACTCAGCGGGTCAGGCAGCATCTGTGGAGAACATGGATAGGTGACGTTTCACAGAGTGCTGGAGTAACTCAGCGGGTCAGGCAGCATCTCTGGAGAACTTGGATAGGTGACGTTTCACAGAGTGCTGGAGTAACTCAGCGGGTCAGGCAGCATCTGTGGAGAACTTGGATAGGTGACGTTTCACAGAGTGCTGGAGTAACTCAGCGGGTCAGGCAGCATCTCCGGAGAACTTGGATAGGTGACGTTTCGGGTCAAGACCGTTTAGACTTTAGACTTTAGAGATATAGTACAGCATGGAAACAGGCCCTTCAGCTCATCGAGCCCATGCCGACCATCGATCACCCGTTCACACTAGTTCTATGTTATCCCACTTTCACATCCACTCCCTGCACACTGGGGGCAATTTACAAAAGAACGATTAACCTACAAACCTGCTCGTCTTTGTGAAGTGGGAGGAAACGTAGCACCCAGAGGAAGCCCACATGGTCACCGGGAGAACATGCAAACTCCACACAGACAGCACCCGAGGTCAGGATGGAACTGGAGTCTCTGGCGCTGTGAGGCAGCGGCTCTACCCGCTGCGCCATTATACACAGTGTTGCAATAGTGAGCCCTGAAGATTGTCACAATCCAACAGCTGACTGATGCTCCTTGAAGTGCTGACTGTTTGAAATGCGTGCGTTTTGATCATCCCAAAGCTTCCTGGGCTCTAACGTGGCCGTTGGTGAGGAATGATTAGAGTCTCTGGGACCATGCAGAATGTAAATTAACATATTAACATAGAAACATATGAGGCCATTTGGCCCTTCGAGCCAGCACCGCCATTCATTGTGATCATGGCTGATCATCCACAATCAGTAACCCGTGCCTGCCTTCTCCCCATATCCCTTGATTCCGCTAGCCCCTAGAGCTCTATCTAATTATCTTTTAAATTCATCCAGTGAATTGGCCTCCACTGCCCTCTGTGGCAGAGAATTCCACAAACTCACAACTCTCTGGGTGAAAAAGTTATTTCTCACCTCAGTTTTAAATTTCCTTTTATTCTTAATTCATTAAATTATTCTTAATTAATTAATAAAATTGGCCTTCACTGCCCTCTGTGGCAGAGAATTCCACAAATTCACAACTCTCTGGGTGAAAAGGTTTTTTCTCACCTCAGTTTTAAATGGCCTCCCTTTTATTGTTAGTCTGTGTGGCCCCTGGTTCTGGACTCCCCCAACATTGGGAACGTTTTTCCTGCATCTAGCTTGTCCAGTCCTTTCATAATGTTATTGAAGGGATCTTTATTTATTCATTGAGTAGTTGTGGTGGTCACTGGCAGGGCCAGTGCTCATTGTCATCTCTGGCTGGCAGTGAGGAGATGATGAAGTCCGTGTGGTCAATGTGATCCCACTGCATTGTCGGGCAGATAATTGCAGCATTTAGACGCAATGTCGGGCGGCCACGGTGGCACAGCGGTAGAGTTGCTGCCTCACAGCGCCAGAGACCCGGGTTCCATCCCGACTACGGGTGCTGTCTGTATGGAGTTTGTGCGTTCTCCCTGTGACCGCGTAGGTTTTCTCCAGGTGGTTTAGACAATAGGTGCAGGAGGAGGCCCGGACACTGTAGGCCCGGACACTGTAGGGCCGGACACTGTAGGCCGGACACTGTAGAGCCGGACACTGTAGGACTGGTCACTGTAGGCCCGGTCCCCACTGTAGGCCCGGTCCCCACTGTAGGCCCGGGGCCCACTGTAGGCCCGGGGCCCACTGTAGGCCCGGGGCCCACTGTAGGCCCGGGGCCCACTGTAGGCCCGGGGCCCACTGTAGGCCCAGGGGACAGTGTAGGGCCGGACACTAGGCCCGGACAGTGTAGGCCCGGACAGTGAAGGCCCGGACAGTGTAGGCCCGGACAGTGTAGGCCCGGACAGTGTAGGCCCGGACAGTGTAGGCCCGGACACTGTAGGCCCGGACACTGTAGGCCCAAACACTGTAGGCCCGGACACTGTAGGCCCGGACACTGTAGGCCCGGTCACTGTAGGGCCCGGTCACTGTAGGCCCGGTCACTGTAGGCAGCAGTCACTGTAGGCCCGGTCACTGTAGGCCCGGTCACTGTAGGCCCGGGGGCCACTGTAGTCCCGGACACTGTAGGCCCGGACACTGTAGCCTGGTGGCCGCTGTAGGCATGGACAGTGTAGGCCCGGGGTGCCGCCTAACAGAGGTTGCATAGCAACCCGCCTCCCGGCCTGGGCAGCCTTAAGAGCTCAATGCAGCGGGAGCACGTGGCCGCTGGCTGGGTGAGATCTCGTGGGGCGCGGGGCGGTGACGGTCACCCTTTGTCCCTTATTTGGGAAGTGAGGAAGTTGGCAACCGTACACGGAGGGGAACCTGCAGGCGGTGGTTCCCCCGGCCCTCCCAGTGGGTCAGACTCACGGCCTGGAGAGAGGATCTTCAGAGCGACCCCCACCTACCACTCTGAAGTTGTTGAGAAGTTTTTTGTTAGGTCCTTCCAGCAACGCACACAATGAAGTCTCCATCTCCCTCTTCCAAAGTTTACTGAGGGTCGCAAAATCTGACGAGACTTTGCGGTAATCAGAATCAAAAAGTCAGACATCAGCTTCCTGCATTTTTCGGCTAAGATGGTGTAGATCTCTCTGCAGCTGACCTGTGACAATGGAAAATGACAGTCATCCAGGGGCCCATAAGGTCACTAAATCTGAGATAAAGCTTGCTCTGTCTTTACCTTTCTCAATAGTAATGTCTTTGGACAGTGTCAAGAATCAATGATGAATTTAAAAGAGAGTTGGATAGAGCTCTAAGGGCTAGTGGAATCAAGGGATATGGGGAGAAGGCAGGCACGGGTTACTGATTGTGGATGATCAGCCATGATCACAATGAATGGCGGTGCTGGCTCGAAGGGCCAAATGGCCTCCTCCTGCACCTATTTTCTATGTTTCTATGTTTCAACAGTGTTTTATTGTTGTATACCCACACAGAACAATGGAATTCTTACTTACAGCAGCACAACAGAATAAATAAACATTATAATAAAGGAGAAAAGAAAAGTTCAGTATATACAGCCTTTTTTGCCTTTTTGCCTTTTTTTGTCCCGCCCCCCTGACATCAGTCTGAAGAAGGGTCTCGACCCGAAACGTCACCCATTCCTTCTCTCCTGAGATGCTGCCTGACCTGCTGAGTTACTCCAGCATTTTGTGAATAAATACCTTCAGTATATACAGTATATATACACACATATACACACGCACTGAACTTTTCTTTCTCCTTTAATATATTGCTTACAGAATACTATGTTTACATATTATTTAGGGCGGTCACGGTGGCGCAGCAGTAGAGTTGCCGCCTTACAGCGGAATGCAGCGCCGGAGACCCGGGTTCCATCCCGACTACGGGTGCTGTCTGCACGGAGTTTGTACGTTCTCCCCGTGACCTGCGTGGGTTTTGTCCGAGATCTATGGTTTCGTCCCACACTCCAAAGACGTGCAGGTTTGTAGGTTAATTGACTTGGTAAATGTAAAAATTGTCCCTAGTGGGTGTAGGATAGTGTTAGTGTGTGGGGATCGCTGGGCGGCGCGGACCCGGTGGGCAGACAGGGCCTGTTTCCGCGCTGTATCTCTAAACTAAACTAAAAACCAAAATATTCTGTTGTGTAAATCTATATACTAAACCTCTCGTTTGTTTGTTTGTTTGTTCCTGAACTACAGCCAAAACGGTACACGATAGCGCGACAATTTTAGGCCCACCTTACTCACCGTCGTCACCTTTGGTGCTAATGGAAGAAGTTTCATTGAAATCGGTGTTATTTTTATAAAGTTATTCACATTTTTAAGTTTAAATCTATCTCCTAGGGAGGGGGGGGGGGATGGAGGGGGGAGGGGGGGGAGGGAGGGGGGGAGGGGGGGAGGAGGAAGGGTGCGATAAGAGGGGTTGAGGGATGGAGTGGGGGGAGGGGAGTGGAATGGGGAGGGGGGGGAGGGGGGGGAGGAAGGGAGATTCGGGGGGGGTGAGCGGGATGGAGTGGGGGGGGGAGGGGAAGGGGGAGGGGGGGAGGGAGGGGGTGGAGGGAAGGGGGATAGAGGGGAGGGGGAGAGCGGAGGGGATGGAAGAGGAAGGAGGGAAGTAGAGGGAGGGGGAGAGAGGGAGTGAGGGGTGGGAGAGGGGAGTTGGGCAGGAGAGGGTGCTGAACCAATGTAGGAGAGGTTTGGCCTCAACGGGTCCACTTGGTCGAGTAACAAATAATAATGGCTGTCGGGAAGAATCGGTTCCTGATCCTGGACATTACAGTTTTCAGGCTCTTGGCCCTTCTCCCAGTGGCAGGGGTGAAATGAAAGGAGAGCGAAACTAGTACGATGACTAGGGTGGGGTTGGGACAGAGAGAGAGAGGGGATGCAAGGGTTACTTGAAGTTAGAGAAATCAAACTCATACCGCTGGGGTATAATCTGCCCAAGCGAAATATGAGGAGCTGTTCCTCCAATTTGCACTGGGCCTCACTCTGACAATGGAGGAGGCCCAGGACAGAAAGGTCAGTGTGGGAATGGGAGGGGTTGTTGAAGTGTTTGGCAACCGGGAGATCACATAGGCCAAGGCGGACTGAGCGAAGGTGTTCATGAGAAGACGATCGCCCAGTCTACGCTTGGCCTTGCCGTGTACAAGAGTACAAACCTGGAACAACGATACAGTCCGCCTGGGTTAATTGGCTTCCGTAAATTGTAAATTGTACCTAGTGTGTGTAGGATGGTGCCAACTTTCTCACTCCCAAATAAGGGACAAAGGGTGACGTCACCGCCCCGCGCCCAACGTGACCTCACCCAGCCAGCGGCCACGTGCTCCCGCTCCATCAATGGCGGCCGCCCGGAGGCAGGTTGTTTTGGCAACCCGGGCCGACAGTGTCGGGGCCTACACTGTCCGGGCCTACACTGTCCGGGCATACACTGTCCGGGCCTACACTGTCCGGGCCTACGCTGTCCGGGCCTACGCTGTCCGGGCCTACCCTGTCCGGGCCTACACTGTCCGGGCCTACACTGTCCGGGCCTACACTGTCCGGTCCTACACTGTCCAGGCCTACAATGTCCGGACTGACACCACACCTCTACAGCGCCCCCGTGCCTAATACGGGACAAGGGCGGTCCCGTACAGGACAAACCAAATTAGCCCTATCCTACATTATCCTACACACACACACACCGACCAGTGATCCCCACACATTAACACTATCCTACACACACTGGGGACAATTTACACTTATACCAAGCCAATTCACCTACAAACCTGCACGTCTTTGGAGTGTGGGAGGAAACCGTAGATCTCGGAGAAAACCCACGCAGGTCACGGGGAGAACGTACAAACTCCGTAGGGAAGGCACCTGTAGTTAAGATCAAACCCAGAGTGCTGCAAGCGCTGTAAGGCAGAAACTCGACCGCTGTGCCCGAAATACAATGAAATTGAGCTTTGAAGTGACTGTACCTGTGTGTCCTCAGATTCCAACACAGAGCAGATGGTCTGGGTGAGGCTGAGCAGTTTCCATATATGCGAGGCTGAACCATGGAGAAATCTGTGAAGCTGCATTAATGCCTGGAGGATAAAGGAGAGGTGAGGTTCACGTAAAACAACCCCGGCAATCTGCCGTCCAGCCCTGATCACAGAGTGCTGGAGTAACTCAGCGGGTCAGGCAGCATCTCTGGAGAACATGGATAGGTGACGTTTCACAGAGTGCTGGAGTAACTCAGCGGGTCAGGCAGCATCTGTGGAGAACATGGATAGGTGACGTTTCACAGAGTGCTGGAGTAACTCAGCGGGTCAGGCAGCATCTGTGGAGGACATGGATAGGTGACGTTTCACAGAGTGCTGGAGTAACTCAGTGGGTCAGGCAGCATCTGTGGAGAACATGGATAGGTGACGTTTCACAGAGTGCTGGAGTAACTCAGTGGGTCAGGCAGCATGATCCCGTTCACCTTCTCTCACCTCCAACAGTTGATCCTCTCTGTCCGTCATTGGAGGTCGGTGTTCCTGATTCCCAGAGTTTCCCAGCTCCATGAGGATGATTAGGATGGAGTAGTATGTCACATCGAACGCTCCGGTGCTCAGTGGGATGGAGGCGATTCTTTGCAACATGCTGGTCTTGATGGGCTCCAAGACACTGCTGGAGTCTGGGCAGTGCCTGCCCCGCGCCGCGTACTGAAAGCCATGGAGAGGCACCTTGGACGCAGTCGAAACCCGTTGCCGAGAGTTCCTGGGCCACTCCCCACCTCCAGCTCCAGCTACACAACACACAGTGAGCAAACAGCGTTAGGGCGGCACGGTGGAGCAGCGGTAGAGTTGCTGCCTCACAGCGCCAGAGTCCCGGGTTCCATCCTGATCATGGGCGCACAGTTCCCCCATGTCACTGAAAGTAAACATGCAGGTACGGCAGGCAGTGAAGAAAGCTAATGGCATGTTGGCCTTCAAAATGAGAGAATGTGCGTATCGGAGTAAAGAGGTCCTTCTGCAGTTGTACAGGGCTCTGGTGAGACCACATCTGGAGTATTGGGTGTAGGTTTGGTCTCCTAATTTGAGGAAGGACATCCTTGCTATTGAGGCAGTGCAGCGTAGGTTCACGAGGTTAAACCCCGGGATGGCGGGACTGTCAAATGAGGAAAGATTGGAAAGACTGGGCTTGTATTCACTTGAATTTAGGATGAGAGGGGATCTTATGGAGACGTGTAAAATTATAAAAGGACTGGACAAGCTAGATGCAGGGAAAATGTTCCCAATGTCGGGGGAGTCCAGAACCAGGGGCCAAAATTAAAACTGAGGTGAGAAAAAACTTTTTCACCCAGAGAGTTGTGAATTTGTGGAATTCTCTACCACAAAAGGCAGTGGAGGCCAATTCACTGGATGAATTTAAAAGAGAGTTAGATAGAGCTCTAGGGGCTAGTGGAATCAATGGATATGGGGAGAAGGCAGGCACGGGTTACTGATTGTGGATGTTCAGCCATGATCACAATGAATGGCGGTGCTGGCTCGAAGGGCCAAATGGCCTCCTCCTGCACCTATTTTCTGTTTTCTATGACCTGCATGGGTTTTCTCTGGGTGCTCTAATTTCCTCTCACATGCCAGAGATGTGCGGGTTTGTAGGTTAATTGGCTTTGGTAAGGATTGTAAATTATCCCTAGTGTGTAGGATACTTGTTAGTGTGCGGGGATCGCTGGTCGGTGCGGACCCGGTGGGCCGAAAGGGCCTGTTTCCGCGCTGTATCTCCAAACTATGGGCGGCACGATGGCGCAGCGGTAGAGTTGCTGCCTTACAGCGAATGCAGCGCCGGAGACCCGGGTTCGATCCTGACTACGGGCGCCGTCTGTACGGAGTTTGTACCTTCTCCCCGTGGGTTTTCTCTGAGATCTTCGGTTTCCTCCCTCACTCCAAAGACGTGCAGGTTTGTAGGTTAATTGACTGGGTAAAATGTAAAAATTGTCCCTAGTGTGTGTGGGATGGTGTTAGTGTGCGGGGATCGCTGGGCGGCGCGGACTCGGTGGGCCGAAGGGCCTGTTTCCGCGCTGTATCTCTAAATCTAAATCTAAATCTATAAAACTAAACTAAACTAAATGAATGAAAGATACTGTATGCAAATAAAGTAACGATGATAAGGCAAACAGGCCATTTTTAGCTGTGAAATAGCCAGGTGAGAAAAAGTTCAGGAACAAGGTTGGTTTGGAGGAGGCAGCGCTGCCCTTGGAGCTGCGGCTTGCATTGTCCATCGTCCATTGTCTTTTGTGGTTTTTGTCTTAATTGTAGTTTAAATATGATGTAGTGTTTGTGGTTGTGTGTTATGTGTGGGGGTGGGGGGGAAAGGGTGGGTGGGAGGGAACTGTAAAAGTGTCTCTCCCGAACGGAGACCCGACCTTTGTTTTCTGTGTCGTGTCTCCGTTCCTGCTGCGGCCTACCACCGGCCTACCACGGGCTTCGGCTGGGACCACCTGGGGCTCTGGTTCGCAGAGCCCGCGGCCCAGACTCACCACCTGCGGCGCTGGCTGCCTTCGGATGCTGCGGGAGCGGCTGCGACTCGTCTCCGGAGGCTCCGGCGCGGGCTGCCTGGACGTCGGAGGCCCGCAGGCCCCTGGATGGGGGCCGACATCGGGAGTTCCGGCAGCGGCAGCGACAGCGTCTTCGCCCGCCCCGAATCGCGGGGCTTGGGTCGGCCCGCCGCGGACCTTTCACCGTCCGGTGCGGACTGGAATAGGCCGCGGGATTTTCTCCGCCCGGCGGGGGCTTCAATGTCGGGAGCCACGACCGCCCCGACGTAACAACTCCAACAGCCTGATCGCGGGAGAAGACGGCAGGGAAGAGAAAAGACATTCTGGCCTTCCATCACAGTGAGGAGGGACTGGACGAGACTCACTGTGATGGATGTTTCTTTTGTTTGGTTTATGATTGTATGTGTTATTGCATTTTTATTGCTTATTTTTATTGGTCTTATTGTTGAACTGCGGGTAATTTTTCATTTCACTGCACATTTATATGTATGTGACAAATACATTGACTATTGGCTATTATTGACTATTGAGATAATGAGACTCAACAAGATGGCTTTGAAGCTTGCACAACGACTGGTGGGGGGGGGGGGGGGGAGGGATAGAGAGAGAGGGAATGCAAGAATTACTTGAAGTTAGAGGAAAGATGCCTAGATTAAAAAGGTTTTGGCAAACAAGGAGAGGGGAAAGACGGACTGGGTTTTCTCTGGAGTTTCGGAGGCTGAAGGGAGACGTGATAGTAGTTTATAAAATTATGAGAGGTGTAGGTAGGGTAGACAGTCAGAACCTTTTCCCCCAGCCTTAAGGTGAGAGGGGGAAAGATTAAAGGGACGTGCAGAGCAGATATTTGTACACCGAGTCCGCGCCGACCAGCAGTCCCGGCCACCAGTTCTATAGTACGCACTAGGGACAATTTTATGGCGGACGTTAATTAACCTGCACACTGGCACGTCTTTGGAATGTGGGGGGGAAACCGGAGCACCAGGGGAAAACCCACGGGGAGAACGTACAAACTCCGTACAGACAGCACCCGTAGTCGGGATGGAACCCGGGTCTCTGGCGCTGTGAGGCAGCAACTCTACCAACGCGCCACAGTGCCGTCCCTGGGATAGGTTTGAGAGGTGGCATAGGCCTGACGGGCTGAGCGGTCTGGTGAGACATACAATGGGATAGAGCTTTATTTATCCCAGCAGGGAAATTGATCTGCCAACAGTCATAAAAACACAAAATACATGAAAGGTGAAATTAAAATGACGAGTGGAAATTGGTTTGTTCTGTACGGGTCCGCTCTTGTCCCGTATTGGGCCCGGGGGGTGCTGTAGGCCCGGACGCTGTAGGCCCGGAGTAGGCCCGGTCGCTGTAGGCCCGGACGCTGTAGGCCCGGACTCTGTAGGCCCGGACTCTGTAGGCCCAGACTCTGTAAGCCCGGGCTCTGAAGGCCCGGACTCTGTAGGCCCGGACTCTACAGGCCCGGACTCTGTAGGCCCGGAGTAGGCCCGGTCGCTGTAGGCCCAGACGCTGTAGGCCCGGACTCTGTAGGCCCGGACTCTGTAGGCCCGGGCTCTGAAGGCCCGGACTCTGTAGGCCCGGACTCTGTAGGTCCGGACTCTGTAGGCCCGGACAGTGTAGGCCCGGACAGTGTAGGCCCGGACTCTGTAGGCCCGGACTCTGTAGGCCCGGACTCTGTAGGCCCGGACTCTGTAGGCCCGGACTCTGTAGGCCCGGACTCTGTAGGCCCGGACTCTGTAGGCCCGGACTCTGTAGGCCCGGACTCTGTAGGCCCGGACTCTGTAGGCCCGGACTCTGTAGGCCCGGACTCTGTAGGCCCGGACAGTGTAGGCCCGGACTCTGTAGGCCCGGACTCTGTAGGCCCGGACTCTGTAGGCCCGGACTCTGTAGGCCCGGACAGTGTAGGCCCGGACTCTGTAGGCCCGGACGCTGTAGGCCCGGACGCTGTAGGCCCGGACTCTGTAGGCCCGGACAGTGTAGGCCCGGACAGTGTAGGCCCGGACTCTGTAGGCCCGGACAGTGTAGGCCCAGACAGTGTAGGTCAGAACAGTGTAGGTGCCGCCTAACGGAGGTTGCGTAGCAACCCGCCTCCCGGCTCGGCTGGCTGGGTGAGGTCACGTGGGGCGCGGGGCGGTGACGTTACCTTGTCCCGTATTTGGGAGTGAGATAGTTGGCAACCCTAATCCCAGGCATGTATGATTCGCGGACACAGTGAAGGGTTTGATACACACCGCTGTGAGTAGCCTTGGTCCGGGGCTGCTGCAGGTCCTTGTCGATAGCTTCCTCCCTGGGAATGAAAATCCCACAGTAGGCTTCCACGTGGCTCTGTCGGAGGAAAACACTGCAATACAGGTGGGTGAGTGGATGCTCGGAGTAGTCCAGGACCCTGCGGGCGGAGAGAGAGAGAGAGAGAGAGAGAGAGAGAGAGAGAGAGAGAGAGAGAGAGAGAAGAGAGAGAGAGAGAGGGGGAGAGAGAGAGAGAGAGAGAGAGAGAGAGAGAGAGAGAGAGAGAGAGAGAGAGAGAGAGAGAGAGAGAGGGGGAGAGAAAGAGGGGGGAGAGAGAGAGAGAGAGAGGGAGAGAGAGAGAGGGAGAGGGGGGAGAGAGAGGGGGAGAGAGAGAGAGAGGGGGAGAGGGGGGAGAGAGAGAGAGAGAGAGAGGGGGAGAGAAAGGAGAGAAAGGAGAAATGTGCTGAGTTAGGATGGGCTTGTACTTACATCAAAAGGACACAAAGTGCTGGAGTATCAGGCAGCATATCTGGAGATGCCTTAATAACAAGAGGAGTTGAGTATAGGAGCAAAGAGGTCCTTCTGCAGTTGTACAGGGCCCTAGTGAGACCGCACCTGGAGTACTGTGTGCAGTTTTGGTCTCCTAGTTTGAGGAAGGACGTTCTGGCTATTGAGGGCGTGCAGCGTAGGTTCACGAGGTTAATCCCCGGGATGGCGGGACTGTCGTATGTTGAAAGAATGGAGTGACTGTGCTGGAATTTAGAAGGATGAGAGGGGATCTTATTGAAACATATAAGATTATTAAGGGATTGGACACATTAGAGGCAGGAAACATGTTCCCAATGTTGGGGGAGTCCAGAACAAGGGGCCACAGTTTCAAGAATAAGTGGTAGGCCATTTAGAACGGAGATGAGGAAAAACTTTTTCAGTCAGAGAGTTGTGAATCTGTGGAATTCTCTGCCTCAGAAGGCAGTGGAGGCCAATTTCTGAATGCATTCAAGAGAGAGCTAGATAGAGCTCTTAAGGATAGCGGAGTCAGGGGGTATGGGGAGAAGGCAGGAACGGGGTACTGATTGAGAATGATCAGCCATGATCACATTGAATGGTGGTGCTGGCTCGAAGGGCCGAATGGCCTCCTCCTGCACCTATTGCCTATTGTCAACATGGATAGTGATGTTTCGGGTCGGGTTCCTTGTTCAGACTAGTATTCACAGTGTTGAGGGTGTGGGGTTGGGTACAATGGTGCTGCTTCACCCACCCGGCTTCCATCCTGACCTCGGGTGCTGGGAGACGTTCTGGGTCGAGACCCTTCGTCAGACTGAGAGTCCGGGGAGAGGGAGCACTGTGCTGTTCTATGTTCCAGAAATGGAATTGCTCCAAGAGTCAGCAGAGACTCAACGGGCCAAACGGCCTCCAGCCCTACCATGAGGTGTTTCTTATGAGGTCCCCCTCAGCACGGGGCCACATCTCTGTGATCAGCGCTCATCCCCACCACCGGCTGCCCACCAGCGCATCGTGGGTGAACAGGACATTAACACGCAGCTGCTGAAAAGGTTCCTTCCTGCAAAATAATGACCAGGAGACGTGTGACTTCGGCGGCACGGTGGTGCAGCGGTAGAGTTGCCGCCTTGCAGCGAATGCAACGCCGGAGACCCGGGTTCCATCCCGACCACGGGCGCCGTCTGTACGGAGTGGTGAAGGTGTGGAATTCTCTGCCTGAGAAGGCAGGGGAGGCCAGTTCGTTGGATGCTTTCAAGAGAGAGCTGGATAGAGCTCTTAAGGATAGCGGAGTGAGGGGGTATGGGGAGAAGGCAGGAACGGGGTACTGATTGAGAGTGATCAGCCATGATCGCATTGAATGGCGGTGCTGGCTCGAAGGGCTGAATGGCCTACTCCTGCACCTATTGTCTATTGTCTATTGTTCTCCCCGTGACCTGCGTGGGTTTTCTCCGAGATCTTCGGTTTCCTCCCACACTCCAAAGACGTGCAGGTTTGTAGGTTAATTGGCTGGGCAAATGTAAAGATTGTCCCTAGTGGGTGTAGGATAGTGTTAGTGTGCGGGGATCGCTGGTCGGTGTGGACCCGGTGGGCCAAAGGGCCTGTTTCCGCGCTGTATCTCTAAACTAAACTAGACTGAGAAATTCAATGTGTGCTTCACTAAGTCTGGTCCAAGGAGCGAGACAAACAATGGTAAGATCGATCAGGAGAGGTGGAGGGGATAAACGAGGAGTGAGGGTGGGTGGGTGGGTGTGGGGGCTGGGGTGGAGGGGCTACACACTTGGTTCATTGAAAGAGGCAGCATGGAAACAGGCCCTTCGGCCCTCCGAGTCCATGCTGACCAACGATCACGCATTCACACCAGTTTCGAGATTCACCCTTTAAAAAGGCCCTTCAGCCCAACGGGTCCCTGCTGTCCATCGATCACCCGTTCACATTAGTTCTGCGTTGTCCCACTTTCTCATGCACTCCCTACACACCAGGGGGCAAATTGCAGAGGGCCGATTAACCTGCAATAAGTCTTTGGGGTGTGGGAGGAAACCGGAGCACCCGGAGAAAACCCACCAGGTCAAGGGGAACAACGTGCAAACTCCACACAGAAGGTAGGATCGAACCTGGGTGTCACGCGACGTGAGGCAGCAGCTCTACCCGCTGCACCACTGTGAGGCTGCGCTCGTGTGCAGGAAGGAACTGCAGGTGCTGGTTTAAACCGAAGACAGACACAGAGTGCTGGAGTAACTCAGCGGGACCGGCAGCGTCTCTGGAGAGAAGGAATGGGTGACGTTTCGGGTCGAGACCCTTCACCCCAGTCTGAAGAAGGGTCTCGTTACCTATTCCTTTTCTCAGAGATGCTGCCTGTCCCGCTGAGTTTTGTGTTCATCTTGTGACCATGTCGTATGGTCACGTGGCCGCTCTGATGTGTAGAGGTGGACCAGGCCTCTCTGGTTGCCCTGGGTTACACCCGTGTGCCCGGCCCTGGGCGTGGAGTGCCAGCGCTCGTACCTCTCCTGCACAGCGCCCTCAGAGGGCTGGACGATGGTCAGGCTGTACAGCTTCGCTCCCCGGATGAAATCCTCTCCCCCGACGTTCTGTCGCCAAAGGCACTCCAGCCGCACGGGCTGCCTGACCAACAGGGCCGCTGAGACCCAGGAGCGGAGAGCCCCCACCTCGCCCAGCGCCTCGCCCAGCGCCTCCGCCTAGACGCACGGGACCAACAGAAAACATTTACGAGGATGTTGCCAGGACTAGAGGGTGTGAGCTACAGGGAGAGGTTGAGCAGGCTGGGTCTCTATTCCATGGAGCGCAGGAGGATGAGGGGAGATCTTACAGAGGTGTACAAAATCGTGAGAGGAATAGATCGGGTAGTTGCACAGAGTCTCTTGCCCAGAGTAGGGGAATCCAGGACCAGAGGACATAGGTTCAAGGTGAAGGGGGAAAGATTTAATAGGAATCCGAGGGGTAACTTTTTCACACAGAGGGTGGTGGGTGGATGGAACGAGCTGCCAGAGGAGGTAGTTGAGGCTGGGACTATTCCATCGTTTAAGAAACAGTTGGACAGGGACATGGATAGGACAGGTTTGGAGAGATATGGACCAAGTGCAGGCAGGTGGGACTAGGGTAGCTGGGACATTGTTGGCCGGTGTGGGCGAGTTGGGCCGAAGGGCCTGTTTCCACACTGTATCACTCTATGACACTATGACCAGCGACTGGCGATCTCACTCAAAGGCCGGTCACGGGTGGGCAGGAAGTGCTGGACCTCCAGTCGTGTCCACATCACTCAAGGTAATAGGGGCGGCACGGTGGCGCAAGGGCAGAGTTGCTGCCTCACAGCGCCCGAGACCCGGGTTCCATCCAACAAACATCCCTGAAGGTGAGCAAAGGAGATGGTCCCCGTCGAAAAGATACCCAACAGCCCAACATGGCTGCTCAATGACCTAAAGTAACCACTCCCGAAGGCCAAGACGCTGGTGAGGCTGCACCTGGAGTACTGTGTTCAGTTTGTTTCAGTTTAGTTTGGAGATACAGCGCGGAAACAGGCCCTTCGGCCCACCGAGTCCGTACCGACCAGTAATCTCTGCACACCAGCACTATCCTGCACACACTAGGGTCAACTTACTTTTATACCATGCCAATTAATCTAACAGCCCACCAAATCCACGTCGACTAGCGATCTCCGTATGCTAGCACTCCGCTACACACACCAGGGACAATTTACAATTTTACCAGGGTGGTGCAGCGGTAGAGTTGCTGCCTCACAGCGCCAGAGACCCGGGTTCCATCCTGACTATGGGCGCTGTCTGTACGAAATTTGTACGTTCTCCCCGTGACCAGGGGCCACAGTTTAAGAATAAGGGGTAGGCCATTTAGAACAGAGATGAGGAAAAACCTTTTCAGTCAGAGAGTTGTGAATCTGTGGAATTCTCTGCCTCAGAAGGCAGCGGAGACCAATTCTCTGGATGCTTTCAAGAGAGAGCTAGATAGAGCTCTTAATGATAGCGGAGTCAGGGGGTATGGGGAGAAGGCAGGAATGGGGTACTGATTGAGAATGATCAGCCATGATCACGGTGAATGGCGGTGCTGGCATTCACAACTCTCTGACTGAAAAACTGTGGCCCCTGGTTCTGGACTCCCCCAACATTGGGAACATGTTTCCTGCCTCTAACGTGTCCAACCCCATAATAATCTTATACGTTTCGATAAGGTCTCCTCTCATCCTTCTAATGCTGCCTGAGCCGCTGAGTTACTCCAGCATTTTGTGTCTACCTTTGATTACAACCCAGCGTCGGCAGTTCTTTTCTACACTTCCTAATCAAAAAAGGAATTGTGCTCCTCGTCATCAACTCCTCGTTCACAAACAGAACTGACAGTGAGGTACTCACTCTGGAGAAGACTTTCTTTTGTCCATTTTCATCCACAGGGACAACCAACCTAAAACAGGAGAGGGTGAGATCAGAGAGCAGGTCAGAGAAGTGAACCGACGAAGGCATCTATTTCTCTCTCACAGTGATATATTTTTTTAAATTATATGAAAAAAAAACTTTATTCAAGTAATAAATATTTACAAAACATCTTCATTTCAAAAACCCCATCCGACATTTCCGGAGGTTCCACGTTCAATGCAGATATTAATTTCCAAATTTACACAGACATTTACCCAGTATCCCTTATTTGGAGGGGCGTCTCTCTCCACCACACCCTGCCCCCCCATGTCCAGAAGCGGAAGGACCCTAGACTGTGGTCCTCCCCCACAGGGCCTTGGCGTTGGCTGCACCAAGCTTCAGTGCGTCCCTCAGCACGTTCTCCTGCAGTCTGCAGCGGCCCAGTCAGCAACATTCCCCCACGGACAACTTGCTCCGCTGGGAGGCCAACAAAGCTCGGGCAGACCAAAGAGCGTCTTTCACTGAGTTGATGGCCTTCCAGCCAGAGATGACAATGAGCACTGGCCCTGCCAGTGACCACCACAACTACTCAATGAATAAATAAAGATCCCTTCAATAACATTATGAAAGGACTGGACAAGCTAGATGCAGGAAAAACTTTCCCAATGTTGGGGGAGTCCAGAACCAGGGGCCACACAGTCTAAGAATAAACGGGAGGCCATTTAAAACTGAGGTGAGAAAAAAAACGTTTTCACCCAGAGGGTTGTGAATTTGTGGAATTCTCTGCCACAGAGGGCAGTGCAGGTCAATTCACTGGATGAATTTAAAAGAGAGTTAGATAGAGCTCTAGGGGCTAGCGGAATCAAGGGGTATGGGGAGAAGGCAGGCACGGGTTACTGATTGTGGATGATCAGCCATGATCACGATGAATGGCGGTGCTGGCTCAAAGGGCTAAATGGCCTCCTCCTGCACTTATTTTCTATGTTTCTCGGCATTAGTTTTAGAGAGACAGATCAAGTTCCAGGGTCAGGGCTGGAAAATGTGTAAGAAGGAACTGCAGATGCTGGTGTACATCAAAGACAGACACAAAATGCTGGAGTAACTCAGCGGGTCAGGCAGCATCTCTGGAGAGAAGGAATGGGTGACGTTTCGGGCTGAGACCCTTCTTCAGACTGACAGTCAGCGGAGAGGGAGACACTGAGATAATGAAGGGTAAGGTGTGAAAACGAGAGATCAATGGGGACGAACATCAAGGAAAATGTCGAATGAATCATTATTAGCTCGGGGAAGTTAACAATGAAGCATACAGAGACAAAATGTAATCAGGAGGACAGTCAAACTGGTCGGTGAACTGGGATGGGAAGGGATGGAAGGAGGGAAAGCAAGGGTCACTTGAAGTTAGAGTAATGAATAAGTAAATTGAATTGAATAAATTTTATGAGCCAAGTATGTACACATACAAGGAATGTGCCTTGGTGCTCCGCTCGCAAGTAACAACACGAACATACAGTCAACAATTAAGAATAAAACATAAAACATTAACACATTAAGAAAAAAAAATTATAGTTTAAACATGTGAAGAATGAAATATAATACCAGAGCAAAAAGAGACTCCAGACTTTGGTTATTGAGTAGAGCTACTGCTCGTGGGAAAAAGCTGTTTTTATGTCCGGCTGTGGCTGCTTTGACAGTCCGGAGTCGCCTTCCAGAGGGAAGTGCTTCCAAGAGTTTGTGGCCAGGGTGAGAGGGGTCAGAGATGATCTTGCCCGCTCGCTTCCTGGCCCTTGCAGTGTACAGTTCGTCAATGGGGGGAAGGTTGCAGCCAACAACCTTCTCAGCTGTGCGAACGATCCGTTGCAGCCTCCGGATGTTGTGCTTGGTGGCTGAGCCAAACCAGACCATGATGGAGAAGGTGAGGACGGACTCTATGATGGCAGTATAGAACTGGACCATCATTGCCTGTGGCAGATTGTGTTTCTTCAGTTGCCGCAGGAAGTACATCCTCTGTTGGGCCTTTTTGACTGTGGAGTCGATGGTGGCCCCCCATTTAAGGTCCCTGGAGATGATGGTTCCAAGGAACTTAAATGACTCCACAGATGGTGTTGTTGATGGTGCTCTCCTAAAGTCTATAATCAATTCCATTTGATAGTAGATCGGTCAATGTTCATACCGCTGGGGTGTAAGCTGCCCAAGCGAAATATGAGGTGCTGTTCCTCCAATTTGCTTTGAGCCTCACATAGACATTGAAGAAGGCCCAGGGCAGAAAGGGCAGTGTGGAAATGGGAGGGAGGGGGGAAAATGTTCTGGACACAACTGATAGAGCCCTAGTCACAAAGCACAGAAACGGGTCCTGAAGCACAACAATCCCACACTCCCACCGACGCCCACAGCAATCACATTTTATACTCCACAGATTCCCATCACAACCCCCCAGATCCTACACACTTGGGCAATTGCTTCAATGTTGAACAAGATGCCAAGACAAACTCTTATTTGACAGCACAACGTCCATGTCCCTCGATTCTCTGCAAATCCATGTTTTGTTTAGTTTAGTTTAGAGATACAACATAGAAACAGGCCATCTCGCCCACTGAGCCCGCACCGACCAGCGATCCCCGCACACTAACGCTGTCCTGCACACACTAAGAACCATTTTACATTCATACCAAGCCAATCAACCTACAAACCTGCACGTCTTTGGAGTGTGGGAGGAAAGCGGAGATCGTGGGGAAAGCCCACGCAGGTCACGGGGAGAACGTACAAACTCCGTACAGACGGCACCCGTAGTCGGGATGGAACGGGGTACTGATCGTGGATGAGCAGCCATGATCAAGGTGAATGGCGGTGCTGGCTCGAAGGGCCGAATGGCCTCCTCCTGCACCTGTTGTCTATTGTCTATTGAACCCGGGTCTCCGGCGCTGCATTCACTGTAAGGCAGCAACTCTACTGCTGCGCCACCGTGACTGCCCGGATAGGATTTCCTGCAACCCTGCAATTTCTAGCATTCATAGCAAGAGGATTTGAGTATAGGAGCAGGGAGGTTCTGCTGCAGTTGTACAGGGCATTGGTGAGACCACACCTGGAGTATTGCGTACAGTTTTGGTCTTCTAATCTGAGGAAAGACATTCTTGCCTTAGAGGGAGTACAGAGAAGGTTCACCAGATTGATGCCTGGGATGGCAGGACTTTCATATGAAGAAAGACTGGATAGACTGGGCTTGTACTCGCTGGAATTTAGAAGATTGAGGGGGGATCTTATAGAAACATATAAAATTCTTAAGGGGTTGGAGAGGCTAGATGCGGGAAGATTGTTCCCGATGTTGGGGAAGTCCAGAACAAGGGGTCACAGCTTAAGGATAAGGGGGAAGTCTTTTAGGACCGAGATGAGAAAACATTTCTTCACACAGAGAGTGGTGAATCTGTGGAATTCTCTGCCACAGAAGGTAGTTGAGGCCAGTTCATTGGCTATATTTAAGAGGGAGTTAGATGTGGCCCTTGTGGCTAAAGGGATCAGGGGGTATGGAGAGAAGGCAGGTACAGGTTACTGAGCTGGATGATCAGCCATGATCATATTGAATGGCGGTGCAGGCTCGAAGGGCCGAATGGCCTACTCCTGCACCTATTTTCTATGTTTCTATGTTTCTATGTCACCGTGACCGCCCAGATAGGATTTCCTGCAACCCCTTTCTGAACCACATTGCCACTGCTTTGAATTCAATCCCAACCTGTTAATTTTCCATGGACTGGGCACACTTTATATCAATAGGAAATAGGTTAAGGGGGATATGGGCCAAATGCAGGCAGATGGGACACCTTGGTCAGCATGGGCAAGTTGGGCCGAAGGGTCTGTATCCGTGCTGCACGACTCCATGTGTATAGGAAGGAACTGCAGATGCTGGTTTAAATCGAACGTAGTCACAAAATGCCGGAGTAACTCAGCGGGACAGGCAGCATCTCGGGAGAGAAGGAATGGGTGACGTTTCGGGTCGAGACCCTTCTTCAGACCCTTGAGCCCCCAGCTGAGAGAGAGAGATCAGTCGCTGTGGGTCCGTAGTGACCACTGGCACTGGTTGTTTAGTTTAGTTTGGATGAGAAATACAGCACGGAAACAGGCCCTTCGGCCCACCGAGTCGATGCTGACCAGCGATCTGTATCTGGCTGATGCTGTCCAGAGTGATGATTCCTTACGGGACTTTGCTGTTTCTATTTCACATTTCCAGCATCCTCGGTATTTTAAGACTTTAAACATACAGTGCGTAGACAGGCCATTCGGCCCACCGAGTCCGTGCTGACCAGCGACCACCCTCTAAACTAGCACTATCCCACACACTAAGGGCAACTTACAACTTTATTTACAGAAGCCAATTAACCTACAAACCTGAACGGCTTTGGAATTTAGATTTTAGACTTTAGACTTTGCATATACAGCGCGGAATCAGGCCCTTTGGCCCACTAAGCCCATGCCGACCAGCGATCGCACCATACGCTGGCACTATCCTACACGCACTAGGGACAACTTACAATTTTTTTTACAGAAGCCAATTAACCTACAAACCCGCACGGCTTTGGAGTGTGGGAGGAAACCGGAGCACCCGGAGAAAACCCACGCAGTTCACGGGGAGAACGTACAAACTCCGTACAGACAGCACCCGTAGTCAGGATTGATCTCGGGTCTCTGGCGCTGTGAGGCAGCAACTCTACCGCTGCGCCAACGTGCCGGCCCATGACATGACGACTCTTGCATGCGGTCTCAGTGGACTATTTCTACGCACTTTGTACTAATCGGGTATTGTGCTTAGGTACGGCAATACTTTACTGAACTATATGCAAAAAACAAATTTCATTGTACGTCTGTACCTGTGATAATAAAAGATCATTATTAGGGGATAATAAAGATGGCTTAGCGGTAGAGTTGCCGCCTTACAGCGAATGCAGCGCCGGAGACCCGGGTTCCATCCCGACTACGGGTGCCGTCTGTACGGAGTTTGTACGTTCTCCCCGTAACCTGCGTGGGTTTTCTCCGGGATCTTCGGTTTCCTCCCACACTCCAAAGATGTGCAGGTTTGTAGGTTAAGGGCGTGTCCCACTTAGAGGATTTTAAGGCGACTGCTGGTGACTAGGCTGTCGCCGACAGTTCGCCGGGGTGTCGCGGGCGTGATCGTGAGGAGTCTTCCAAGAATCGTAGTGGATCGTAGCGCGTCGCTGAGAAATCATCCGGAGTGAAATTTCTCGGCGACAGCTGGCTTGTCGCCAGGTATCGTTGCTTATTGCGGGCGCTGTCGCATGCTGTCCCCAGGTTTGCTAGGTTCTCTCAGATGCATTTAGAAGCACATAATATTAAAATAAGTAAAGTCATTTGAAGATACCATAAAATACTTGTGTTTAACCAATTTATTTACCGTCAGGACATTTGACAGGTAGATTGGAGGCGACAGTTTGACGGTCAGGTAAGCGTGGGAATTTTCGCGATGTTTATGGCCATCAGCGATTACATTTAAAGTGGGCTCCCAACCCAGATATGCAACCCAGAAACCAGATATGCATCTCCCGTACATTTTCAAAGAATGCCCACAATCTTTTCACAAAAATCCACTTAACCACTTTAAAATATATATTTTTTAATACAGGTATTAGTAAACTGGAAGTAAATCCAGTTTATTCCTTGTTACAGTGATGCTTGGTTTTTAAGTAACCCATACAAGGTATTATAGTTCAAAACTCTCAAGTACTTACCGACTTGTAAGTGATTTCAGCGAAAATTAGGACGCCGGAGAAGCATTGACAGCGTGGGAATTTCGTGATGTTTGCAAAGACGGTGTAATCTCCACCTGACTCGGCATTGTCGTGGTAATTGTCGTGGTCATTGTCGTGGTCATTGTCGTGGTCGTTGTCGTGGTCGTTGTCGTGGTCGTTGTCGTGGTCGTTGTCGTGGTCGTGGTCGTTGTCGTGGTAATTGTCGTGGTCATTGTCGTGGTCATTGTCGTGGTCATTGTCGTGGTCATTGTCGTGGTCATTGTCGTGGTCATTGTCGTGGTCATTGTTGTGGTCATTGTGGTCATTGTCGTGGTCATTGTCGTGGTCATTGTCGTGGTCATTGTCGCGGTCATTGTGGTCATTGTCGTGGTCATTGTGGTCATTGTCGTGGTCATTGTCGTGGTCATTGTCGTGGTCATTGTCGCGGTCATTGTGGTCATTGTCGTGGTCATTGTGGTCATTGTCGTGGTCATTGTCGTGGTCATTGTCGTGGTCATTGTCGTGATCATTGTGGTCATTGTCGTGGTCATTGTCATGGTCATTGTCGCGGTCATTGTGGTCATTGTCGTGGTCATTGTCATGGTCATTGTGGTCATTGTCGTGGTCATTGTCGTGGTCGTTGTCGTGGTCGTTGTCGTGGTCGTGGTCGTTGTCGTGGTAATTGTCGTGGTCATTGTCGTGGTCATTGTCGTGGTCATTGTCGTGGTCATTGTCGTGGTCATTGTCGTGGTCATTGTCGTGGTCATTGTTGTGGTCATTGTGGTCATTGTCGTGGTCATTGTCGTGGTCATTGTCGTGGTCATTGTCGTGGTCATTGTCGTGGTCATTGTCGCGGTCATTGTCATGGTCATTGTCGTGGTCATTGTCGTGGTCATTGTCGCGGTCATTGTCGTGGTCATTGTCGTGGTCATTGTGGTCATTGTCGTGGTCATTGTTGTGGTCATTGTGGTCATTGTCGTGGTCATTGTCGTGGTCATTGTCGTGGTCATTGTGGTCATTGTCGTGGTCATTGTCGTGGTCATTGTCGTGGTCATTGTCGTGATCATTGTGGTCATTGTCGTGGTCATTGTCATGGTCATTGTCGCGGTCATTGTGGTCATTGTCGTGGTCATTGTCGTGGTCATTGTGGTCATTGTGGTCATTGTTGTGGTCATTGTCGTGGTCATTGTCGTGGTCATTGTCGCGGTCATTGTCATGGTCATTGTCGTGGTCATTGTCGTGGTCATTGTCGCGGTCATTGTCGTGGTCATTGTCGTGGTCATTGTTGTGGTCATTGTCATGGTCATTGTTGTGGTCATTGTCGTGGTCATTGTCGTGGTCATTGTCGTCGGGTAAAAGAAAAGTTTGGCGATCTGCTACGACTTTGACAGTCACCGGCAGTCGCCAAAAGAATCGCCTAAGTGGGACAGGCCCTTTAATTGGCTTGGTAAATGTAAAAAATATCCCTAGTGTGTGTAGGATAGTGTTAGTGTGCGGGGATCGCTGGGCGGCGCGGACCCGGAGGGCCGAAAGGGCCTGTTTCCGCGATGGATCTCTAAACTAAAAAAAAACATTAATCCGAGATGCACAACATTCCCAAACCCGTTCCCGTTTCCGGGAGTTACCTGAAGACCAGGTGATGTTGCTGTTTGATTGTCCTGACCACATCATCCCGGAGACATTCGGCATAGCGGGCCACAGCTCTCTTTACGTCTGTCCCGATGATGACGAAATTCAGGAGAATATCGACAGCGGGAGGCAGGTCATAGAACGTTCCGGTAAAGATGCCCGGCCCTGTGAGAGCAGAGATCACCTGCACCTGCAAATGACACAGGGATGTTCAAAATTGATTAATTTGTCGATAAAATGATCCAAATTTCTTCACGGACATACTGAGCCTTTAGTTTAGTTTGGAGATTCAGCGTGGAAACGGGCCCTTCGACCCACTGAATCCACACCGACCAGCGATCCCCGCACACTAACACTATCCTACACACACTAGGGACAGTTTTCACGGGCAGCACGTTGGCATTGCTGCCTTACAGGGCTTTCAGAGGGAGAGACCCGGGGCCTACCCCTTATTCTTAAACTGTGGCCCCTTGTTCTGGACTCCCCCAACATCGGGAACATGTTTCCTGCCTCTAACGTGTCCAATCCCTTAATAATCTTATACGTTTCGATAAGATCCCCTCTCATCCTTCTAAATTCCAGTGTATTCAAGTCCAGTCGCTCCAGTCTTTCAACATACAACAGTCCCGCCATCCCGGGAATTAACCTGGTGAACCTACGCAGCGCGCCCTCAATAGCAAGAATGACCTTCCTCAAATTTGGAGACCAAAAATTTACTCATTCCTGGAATCATTCCTCTGGGTGTCAGAGGGTGGCGAATCTGTGGAATTCATCGCCACAGACAGACTGTTCCACGTTGTGTCCACTTGTGGATTAAGCTGAACTGTTTCCACGCTGCTTCGGAAGGAACTGCAGATGCAGGTTTAAATCGAAGACAGGCACAAAATGCTGGAGTATCACAAAATGCTGGAGTAACTCAGTGGGTCAGGCAGCATCTCTGGAGAGAAGGAATGGGTGACGTTTCGGGTCGAGACCCTTCTTCAGACCCAAAAGGAGGGTCTCGACCCTAAACGTCAGCCATTCCTTCCCTCCAGAGATGCTGCCTGACCCGCTGAGTTACTCCAACATTTTGTGATGCCTTCGATTTGTACCAGCATCTGCAGTTATTTTCCTACACAAAATGTTGGAGTAACTCAGCGGGACAGGCAGCATCTCGGGAAAGAAGGAATGGGTGACGTTTCAGATTTTTTAGATTTAGAGATATAGCGCGGAAACAGGCCTTTCGGCCCACCGGGTCCGCGCCGCCCAGCGATCCCCGCACACTAACACTATCCTGTGTTAGTGTTTACCCAGCCAATTAACCTACAAACCTGCACTTCTTTTGAGTGTGGGAGGAAACCGAAGATCTCGGAGAAAACCCATGCTGGTCACGGGGAGAACGTACAAACTCCGTACAGACGGCGCCCGTAGTCGGGATCGAACCTGTGTCTCCGGCGCTGCATTCGCTGTAAGGCAGCAACTCTACCGCTGCGCCACCGCGCCGCCGTTTCGGGTCGAGACCCTTCTTCAGACTGAGAGTCAGGGGAGTGGGTGGTACGCTGTACGACTCTGTGACTCACCGAGAGGGCACTGGTCTGGCGCAGGCTGGCACTGGGAGGGGTGGCGTTTGCCAGCAGCCAGCGGTACTGCTGGAGGTGAGCGGGTGAGACACAGCGGAGGACGGCGGGTAGTCCCCACACACGGGACGAGTGGCCGGCACCTGTGGGATTCAACAAGAGGGAAAATCATGGAGAGGAGCGCAGCGATCCGGAAACGGCCCACAGAGGCCTCGGTGCCACCTCACATCCAACATGGGCTGGCACTGGGCAACATAAAGATGGTTCACTGCCCCATCCACCTCATACAGCAAGAGGGAAGCATAGAAACATCTTCCCAATGTTGGGGGATCTTATCGAAACGTATAAGATTATTAAGGGGTTGGACACGTTAGAGGCAGGAAACATGTTCCCAATGTTGGGGGAGTCCAGAACCAGGGGCCACAGTTTAAGAATAAGGGGTAGGCCATTTAGAATGGAGATGAGGAAAAACTTTTTCACTCAGAGAGTTATGAATCTGTGGAATTCTCTGCCTCAGAAGGCAGTGGAGGCCAATTCTCTGAATGCATTCAAGAGAGAGCTGGATAGAGCTCTTAAGGATAGTGGAGTCAGGGGGTATGGGGAGAAGGCAGGAACGGGGTACTGATTGAGAATGATCAGCCATGATCACATTGAATGGCGGTGCTGGCTCGAAGGGCCGAATGGCCTCCTCCTGCACCTATTGTCTGTTGTCCGTTGTCTAAACATAGGAAATAGGTGCAGGAGGAGGTCATTGAGCCCTTTGATCTGATCATGGCTGATCATCCACAATCAATACCCCGTTCCTGCTTTTTCCCCATATCCCTTGATTCCATTAGCCCTGAGCTAAATCTAACTCTCTCTTGAAAGCTTTCAAGATCTTCTCTTCTCTTGAAGATTTTCAATGCGGCAGAGGTAGATTTAGTGTTTTTATTTTACACAGAGTGCTGTTTAGTTTAGTTTAGTTTAGAGACACAGCGCGGAAATAAGCCCTTCGGCCCACCGAGTCCGCGCCGACCAGCGATCCCCGCACACTAACACTATCCTACACCCACTAGGGACAATTTTTACATTTACCAAGCCAATTAACCTACAAACCCGCACGTCTTTGGAGTGTGGGAGAAAACCGGAGCACCCGGAGAAAGCCCACGCAGGTCACGGTGAGAACGTGCAAACTCCGTACAGACAGCACTAGGGACAATTTACAGAGGCCTATTAACCCACACAACCCCACATGTTTAGTTCAGTTTAGTTTAGGTTAGAGATACGGCACAGAAACAGGCCTTTCGACCCACCGAATCCATACTAACCCATTCACACTAGTTCTACGTTATCCCAAACACTAGCACAATTTACAGAGGCCAATTAATAACTACACATCCCCACATCTTTAGCTTAGTTCAGTTTAGTTCAGTTTGAAGATAAGGCATGGAAACAGGCCCTTCGGCCCACCGAGTCCACACTAGTTCTATCCTGCACACTTGGGACAATCTACAGAGCCCAATTAACCTACAAATCTTTGGAAAGTGGCTGCAGGCCGGAACACCCGGAAAAATCCCTCGCGGTCACGGGGAGAACGTACATAGTTTGCACAGACAGCACCCATAGTCAAGATGGAACCCGGGTCTCTGGCGCTGTAAGGCAGCAGCCTGGAGTACTGTGTGCAGTTTTGGTCTCCAAATTTGAGGAAGGATATTCTTGCTATTGAGGGCGTGCAGCGTAGGTTTACTAGGTTAATCCCCGGAATGGCGGGACTGTCGTATGTTGAAAGACTGGAGCGACTAGACTTGTATACACTGGAATTTAGAAGGATGAGAGAGGATCTTATCGAAACGTATAAGATTATTAAGGGGTTGGACACGTTAGAAGCAGGAAACAAAATTCGCAATGTTGGGGGAATCCAGAACCAGGGGCCACAGTTTAAGAATAAGGGGTAGGCCATTTAGAACGGAGATGAGGAAAAACTTTTTCAGTCAGAGAGTTGTGAATCTGTGGAATTCTCTGCCTCAGAAGGCAGTGGAGGCCAATTCTCTGAATGCATTCAAGAGAGAGCTAGATAGAGCTCTTAAGGATGGCGGAGTCAGGGGGTATGGGGAGAAGGCAGGAACGGGGTACTGATTGAGAATGATCAGCCATGATCACATTGAATGGCGGTGCGTACAGGCTCGAAGGGCCGAATGGCCTCCTCCTGCACCTATTGTCTGTTGTCTCTACCACTGCGCCACTGAGCTGCATTGTTAGGGTGGGGGGGTTGGGGGGTGGGGGGGGGGGGAATTCCACTGCAGTCATCTAAGGGAATTGGAAAGAGCCCTGTGGAGAGCAATGGAGGTTGTGGGTCGAGGGCAGGGGAGAGGGCCCAGTAGATCATTCAAATACCAGAGGGCACAGCTTCAAGGTGAGAGGAACAACGTTGAAAGGAGATGTGCAGGAGAAGGTTTTTTTCCACACAGTTAGTGGTAAGTGCCTGGAACAGACTGCCAGGGTGGAGGCAGATAGAATAGTGACATTTAAGAGGCTTTTCGATAGAGAAAAAAGGAGACACAGAGTGCTGGAGTAACTCAGCGGGTCAGGCAGCATCTGTGGAGAACATGGATAGGCGACGTTTCACAGAGTGCTGGAGTAACTCAGCGGGTCAGGCAGCATCTGTGGAGAACATGGATAGGCGACGTTTCACAGAGTGCTGGAGTAACTCAGCGGGTCAGGCAGCATGTGTGGAGAACATGGATAGGCGACGTTTCACAGAGTGTCAGGCAGCATCTCTGGAGGACATGGATAGGTGACGTTTCAGGTCGTGATTCCTCTTTAGACCTTTGGATAGGCACATGGTATGTGCAAGGAATGGAGGGATATGGATTATGTGCAGACAGGTCAGAGTAGGGACCGTGTGGCCCAATGGATAAGGCGTCTGACTTCGGTGTTTAATGCGATGCTATCAGAAAATTGCAGGTTCGAATCCTGATCACGGTCATTTTGTCTGTACGGAGTTTGTACGTTCCCACCGTGACCTGCATGGGTTTTCTCCGAGATCTTCGGTTTCCTCCCACACTCCAAAGATGTGCAGGTTTGTAGGTTAATTGGATTGGTAAATGTAAAAATTGTCCCTAGTGGGTGTAGGATAGTGTTAGTCTGCGGGGATCGCTGGTCGGCGCGGACCCGGTGGGCCGAAGGGCCTGTTTCCGCGCTGTATCTCTAAAGGGCCTGTCCCACTTAGGCGATTTTTTTGGCGACTGCCAAAGTCGTAGCAGATCGCTGAAATTTTCTTTTCCCGATGACAATGACCACGACAACGACCACGACCACGACAACGACCACGACAACGACCACGACAATGACCACGACAACGACCACGACAACGACCACGACAACGACCACGACCACGACAACGACAATGACCACGACAATTACCACGACAATGCCAAGTCAGGTCGCGATTACAACGTCTTCGGAAACAACGCTGTCAATGCTTCTCCGGCGTCCTAATTTTCGCTGAAATCACTGACAAGTCGGTAAGTACTTGAGAGTTTTGAACTATAACATCTTGTATGGGTTACTTAAAAACCAAGCTTCACGGTAACAAGGAATAAACCGGATTTACTTCCAGTTTACTAATAGCTGTATTAAAAAAAATTTTTTTTTTAAGTGGTTCAGTGGATTTTTGTGAAAAGTGTGTGGGCATTCTTTGAAAATGTATGGGAGATGCATATCTGGTTTCTGGGTTGCATATCTGGGTTGGGAGCCCACTTTAAAAGTAATCGCTGATGGCCATAAACATCGCAAAATTGCCACATTTACCTGACCGTCAAACTTTCGCCTCCAATCTACCTGTCAAATGTCCTGACGGTAAATACATTGGTCAAACACAAGCATTTTATGGTATTTGGAAATGACTTTACTTTATTTAATATTATGTGCTGCTAAATGCATCTGAGAGAACCTAGCAAACCTGGGGACAGCATGCGACAGCGCCCGCAATAAGCAACGATACCTGGCGACAAGCCAGCTGTCGCCGAGAAATTTCACTCCGGATGATTTCTCAGCGACGCGCTGAGATCCACAACGATTCTTGGAAGACTCCTCACGATCATGTCCGCGACACCCCGGCAAACTGTCGGCGACAGCCTAGTCACCGGCAGTCGCCTTAAAATCGCCTAAGTGGGACGGGCCCTTAAAGTAAACTAAACTAAACTACGTAGGTCTTGGCATTATGTTCAGCACTGACATTATGTGCCAGGGGGGAATGTTCTTGTGCTGGACTGTACTATGTTATATTCAGGTGGCATAAACAGGATCATCGCATGGTGGCATGGAAACAGGCCCTTCGGCCCACCGAGTCCACACCCACCAGCGATCCCCGCACACTAACACCATCCTAGAAACATAGAAACATAGAAACATAGAACATAGAAACATAGAAAATAGGTGCAGGAGTAGGCCATTCGGCCCTTCGAGCCTGCACCGCCATTCAATATGATCATGGCTGATCATCCAACTCAGTATCCCGTACCTGCCTTCTCTCCATACCCCCTGATCCCTTTAGCAAAAAGGGCCACATCTAACTCCCTCTTAAATATAGCCAATGAACTGGCCTCAACTACCTTCTGTGGCAGAGAATTCCACAGACTCACCACTCTCTGTGTGAAGAAATGTTTTCTCATCTCGGTCCTAAAAGACTTCCCCCTTATCCTTAAGCTGTGACCCCTGGTTCTGGACTCCCCCAACATCGGGAACAATCTTCCCGCATCTAGCCTCTCCAACCCCTTAAGAATTTTATATGTTTCTGTAAGATCCCCCCTCAGTTTTCTAAATTCCAGCGAGTACAAGCCCAGTCTATCCAGTCTTTCCTCATATGTAAGTCCCGCCATCCCAGGGATCAATCTGGTGAACCTTCTCTGTACTCCCTCTAAGGCAAGAACGTCTTTCCTCAGGTTAGGAGACCAAAACTGCACACAATACTCCAGGTGCGGTCTCACCAAGGCCCTGTACCTGCTCCTAAACTCAAATCCTCTTGCTATGAATGCCAACATACCATTCGCTTTCTTCACTGCCTGCTGCACCTGCACGCTTGCTTTCAATGACTGGTGCACCATGACACCCAGGTCACGTTGCATCTCCCCTTCTCCCAATCGGTCACCATTCAGGTAATACTCTGCTTTCCTATTCTTGCCGCCAAAGTGGATAACCTCACATTTATCCACATTATATTGCATCTGCCATGCATTTGCCCACTCGCCCAATCTATCCAAGTCACTCTGCAGCCTCCTAGCATCCTCCTCGCAGCTAACACTGCCACCCAGCTTCGTGTCATCCGCAAACTTAGAGATGTTGCATTCAATTCCCTCGTCCAAATCATTAATATACACTGTCCCTACACCCACTAGGGACAATTTACAATTTTACCGAAGCCATTTAGCCTACAGACCTGTCTGTCTTTGTAGTGTGGGAAACCGGAGCACCCGGGGAAAACCCACGCGGGTCACGGGGAGAACGTGCAAACTCCGTACAGACAGCACCCGTGGTCAGGATGGAAACCGGGTCTCTGGCGCTGTGAGGCTGTGAGGCAGCGACTCTACCGCTGTGGGACTAGTCCAATCTGCCAGGTTGGTTGGCACGGTTCAGGTGAGCGGGAGGGTCTGTTTCTGCACAGTAAAGCTCGATGGGGTCCGATCGCCCAGTGTGGGGGAGCTGAGACCCCCCGATGTGGGAGCTTGATCGCCGCTGGCTATGGGAGTCAAGATCACCCCGTCAACGGAAGGCTCAAGGCCCCTGACCGCGGGAGGACAAAGACTGGGAGAGATTGAACATTTTTTCGCCTTCCGTCACAGTGAGGAATGTGGAGGAGTCACTGTGGGGGATGTTCATGTTAACATGTATGTTGTGTGTTCTGTTGCTTTTTATTGGCGTGACTGTACGGTAAAACAAACACACTTGGCTAATAAAGTATGATTATGATTATGATTATGATGATTCTCTGACTGTAAGAGTGTTCCCCGCAGAAACAGCTAGAGGTTGATGTGTGGTGGGGTTAGGGTTGCCAACTATCTCACTCCCAAATAAGGGACAAGGAGACGTCACTGGCCCGCGCCCCACGTGACCTCACCCAACCAGCGGCCATGTGCTCCACCAATGGTGGCCACTCAGGCCGGGAGGCGGGTTGCTACGCAACCTCCATTAGGCGGCGCCTGGGCCTCCACTGCCCGGACCTGCAGCATCCGGGCCTACAGTGTCTGGGCCTCCACTGTCCGGGCCTACAGCTTCCAGGCCTACAGCGTCCGGGCCTACACTGTCTGGGCCTGCACTGTCCGGACCTGCAGTGTCCGGGACTGCAGCGTCCGGGCCTACTGCGTCCGGGCCTACTGCGTCCGGGCCTACACTGTCCGGGCCTACAGCGTCCGGGCCTACAGTGGCCCACGGGCCTAATACAAGACAAGGGCGGTCTCGTACGGGACAAATCAATTTAGCCGCGCGTTACTGTACCTGAGATGTATCCGACCGCCGTGGAAAACGTGGGCAAACTCAGATCGGAAAGGATCCTTTCAGGAGGCGTGGAGTTAGTTAAGCGAAGCCTAGGGGTGGGAAACACAGCGGAGATAGCACGGCATTGTAATGGTTCCCACTGCAGAACAGCAAACCATATGCAATCAATTCGTAATTAGAGTCAGGACCCATTTTCGGTCAGGACCCTTCTTCTGCCTGACCCGCTGAGTTGCTCCACTCCAGCATTTGCGGCTGTTTTTAAACTCCTATGCTGTATGTGATCCATACCCTTCCCAATTCCTGCATATCCAAGTGCCCATCTAAATGTCTCTTAAACACCACTATGGTACCTACCTCCACCACCCCTGGCAGCTCGTTCCAGGCACCCACCACCCTCTGTGAAATACTTGCCCCACACGTCTCCTTTAAACTTTCCCCTCCCACCTTAAAGCAAAGGTGTTTCGTGAGACCCTCACCACTGCTCCAGTAGAAGGTGCCCCATCTCAGCAAGTCCCATTTGCCCATAGAGTATCTTATCAACTGGACTATTTATTTTAGTTTAGTTCAGTTTAGCTTAGAGATACAGCATGGAAACAGGTCCTTCAGCCCACCGAGTCCACTCCAACCAGCGATCCCCCCTCACTAACACTATCTGACACTCTAGGGTTGATTTTTAACCAAACCAATTAACCTTCAAACCTGCACGTCTTTGTAGTGTGGGAGTAAACCAGAGCACCCGGAGAAAACCCACGCGGTCACGGGAAGAACGTACAAACTCCGTACAGACAGCACCCATAGTCAGGATGGAACCTGGGTCTCTGGCGCTGTGAGGCAGCAACTCTACTGCTGCGCCACTGGTGTGTGTGTGTGTAGGGTTGCCAACTTCCTCACTCCTAAATAAGGGACAAGGTGACGTCACCGCCCCGCGCCCCACGTGACCTCACCCAGCCAGCAGCCACGTGCTCCCGCTCCATCAATGGCGGCCGCCCGGGCTGGGAGGCGGGTTGCTACGCAACCTCCGTTAGGCGGCTCTCGGGCCTACAGTATCCGGGCCTACACTGTTAGGGCCTACAGCGTCCGGGCCTACAGTGTCCGGGCCTGCAGCGTCCAGGCCTACAGCATCCGGGCCTACAGTGTCCGGGCCTACAGTGTCCGGGCCTACAGTGTCCGGGCCTACAGTGTCTGGGCCTACAGTGTCCGGGCCTACAGCGTCCGGGCCTACAGTGTCCGGGCCTACAGCGTCCGGGCCTACAGTGTCCGGGCCTACAGTGTCTGGGCCTACAGTGTCCGGGCCTACAGCGTCCGGGCCTACAGTGTCCGGGCCTACAGTGTCCGGGCCTACACTGTCCGGGCCTACAGCGTCCAGGCCTAATTTAGCCCAATGTACGGGATGTCCTGGCTAATACGGGACAGTTGGCAACCCTATGTGTTGTGTCCAGGATACAGGAACAGGCCCCCTTATTCCCACCTTTCTGCCTGCTGCTGGATCTGACAGAGAAGTCCTGGATACGGGTTCGGTGGTAACTCCGTCCTCCTCAGTAGCTGTGCACAGATATCCTCCATGCACTGTTGAAGCCCAGTTGCATCCAAGTATTTCCGTAGCTGGTTTAATCTTCGAGCTACACGCGGACGAGCAGACTGCGGTGCTCTGGGCCTCTGCGAAATCTGGCCTGACATCTCCGTTACACCAGCAAACAGCAACTCTCTGCTGCTCACTGGACCCAGTCTGCTGGCAGCATTGCAGATGGCCTCCAATGTGTTAAAAACCCTCAGTGACTGTGGAGAGGGACAACATTAGTGTTTACAAATATAGAAACATAGACAATAGGTGCAGGGGGAGGCCATTTGGCCCTTCGAGCCAGCACCGCCATTCATTGTGATCATGGCTGATCATCCACAATCAGTAATCCGTGCCTGCCTTCTCCCCATACCCCTTGATTCTGAAGGGTCTCGACCCGAAACGTCACCCATTCCTTCTCTCCCGAGATGCTGCCTGACCTGCTGAGTTACTCCAGCATTTTGTGAATAAATCCCCTTGATTCCACTAGCCCCTAGAGCTCTATCTAACTCTCTTTTAAATCCATCCAGTGAATCGGCCTCCACTGCCCTCTGTGGCAGAGAATTCCACAGATTCACAACTCTCTGGGTGAAAAAGTTTCTTCTCACCTCAGTTTTAAATGGCCGACCCTTTATTATTAAACTGTGACCCCCTGGTTCAGGACTCCCCCCAACATCGGGAACATTGTTAGCTTAAGGCTAGAACTGTGTCGTGGACGGCAGAGAGAGGCTGAAGGAGACTCCTGACCCGAGGTGTCGAGCGTCCATTCCTTCCACAGATGCTGCTGAGTTCCCCCAGCACTTTGTGGTTAACTCATGATAAACGAGATGTTCCGTTTATATTTTGCCCCCTTCAACGCAGCAAAGGGTCGCCCCGGCACGCTTCATATGAGAGCTTTTTTAAAAGGATGTTCATAAGATCATAAGTGCTAGGAACAGAGTTAGGCCATTCGGCCCTTCAAGTCTACTCCGCCATTCAATCGTGGCTGATCTATCTCTCCCTCCTAACCCCATTCTCCTGCCTTCTCCCCCTAAACCCCTGACACCTGCACTGATCAAGAATTTATCTATCTCTGCCTTAAATAAATGCATTGACTTTGCAGAACTAGTTTGAACGGGTGGTCGGTGTAGACTCAGTGTATCTTGCAACCAATCAATCGAACACTTCCTCATATGTAGGAAGGAACTGCAGATGCGCGTTTACACCGAAGATAGGCACAAAGTGCAGGAGTAACTCAGCGGGTCAGGCAGCATCTGTGGAGAACATGGATAGGTGACGTTTCACAGAGTGCTGGAGTAACTCAGCGGGTCAGGCAGCATCTGTGGAGAACATGGATAGGTGACGTTTCACAGAGTGCTGGAGTAACTCAGCGGGTCAGGCAGCATCTCTGGAGAACGTGGATAGGTGACGTTTCCGGTCGAGACCCTTCTTCACACTTCTTCATTTGAGAAGAAGGGTCCCAACCCGAAACATTGCCTATCCGTGTTCTCCAGAGATGCTGCCTGAATATAGAAACATAGAAACACAGAAAATAGGTGCAGGAGGAGGCCATTCGGCCCTTCGAGCCAGCACCGCCATTCATTGTGATCATGGCTGACAGTGATCCAGCATTTTGTGTCTTTTGGAAAAAAAACAGCATCTGCAGTTCCTCGTTTCCCCCTACTCCCACCCACCTCTCTCCCCCCTCTCTTCCCCCCTCCATCCCCCTCTTTCTTCCCCCCTCCTCCTACCTCTCTCCCCTCCCCTCTCTCTCCCCCCCTCTATCCCCCCTCTCTTCCCCCTCCTTCCCCCCTCCTCCCTCCTCTCTCCCCTCCCTCTCTCTCCCCCCCTCTCTCTCCCCCCCCCCCTCTCTCTCCCCACCCCCTGTATTCATCTGTGGAATTCTCTGCCTCAGAGGGCAGTGGAGGCCAATTCTCTGAGTACCTCCAAAGACGTACAGGTATGTAGGTTAATTGGCTGGGTAAATGTAAAAATTGTCCCTAGTGGGTGTAGGATAGTGTTAATGTGCGGGGATCGCTGGGCGGCACGGACTTGGTGGGCCGAAAGGGCCTGTTTCCGGCTGTATATATATGATATTCAAGAGAGAGCTGGATAGAGCTCTTAAGGATAGCGGAGTCAGGGGGTATGGGGAGAAGGCAGGAACGGAGTACTGATTGAGAATGATCAGCCATGATCACATTGAATGGCGGTGCGTACAGGCTCGAAGGGCCGAATGGCCTCTTCCTGCACCTATTGTCTATTGTCTATTATCTATTCTGGAGCAAGTGTGGATGAGCTGCAGTATCGGGCACAGCCACTAGATGGGAGTGTCCTACAGGGCACCACAGTCTGCAATGTGATCACAGCCAAGGTTGTGTCTCCAACACTGACCAACTTCACCTCCCCCAGCCTCCGGGTGTAGGACTACGGTCCCAGTGTGACCTGCTCCAGACTAAGTCAGCACTAAACCAAAAGACATCCCATGCACTCTACAGACACACCCAAGGTCAGGATCGAACCCGGGTCTCTGGCGCTGTGAGATAGCAGATCTACCAGCTGTGCCACCGTGCCACACTAGAAAGATAGAAACATAGAAAATAGGTGCAGGAGGAGGCCATTTGGCCCTTCGAGCCAGCACCGCCATTCATTGTGATCATGGCTGATCATCCACAATCAGTAACCCATGCCTGCCTTCATCCCATACCCCTTGATTCCACTAGCCCCTAGAGCTCTCTCTAACTCTCTTTTAAATTCATCTCACCTGTTCAGTACTGCCTTCAACCACTGAAGGTCACCTCACCTTCTGTCTCCTTTCTCTGTTCATTTATTTATTTACTTATTTATCTATTTATTCATTTCCCTATGTTCTCAAAATCTCTGTAAAGCGTCTTTGAGTATATGAAAAGCGCTATATAAATAAAATGCATTATTATTATTATTATTGTCCAGTGAATTGGCCTCCACTGCCCTCTGTGGCAGAGAATGACAAAGGAGATTTTCAAGAAAGATGTTTAGGAAGGAATTGCAGGTGCTGGCTTATACTGAAGATAGTCACAAAAGGCTGGAGTAACTCAGCGGGTCAGGCAGCATCTCTGGAGAATGTGCAGATGCTGGTCGACACTGAAGATGGACTCAAAATGGAAAGAAGGAATGGATGATGTTTCGGGTCGAGCCCCTTCGTCAGGCTGAGAGTCAGGGGGGGGGGGGAGGGAGGGAAAATAGAGGTGTAAAAAGGCGCAGAGCAAAGGAATAAAAACAAATCAAAGCCAGCAAGGATGATCAAGGAAAGGTGGAGCCCACAACAGTCCATTGTTGGTAGTGGAAAAGGTGATAACGAGTGGATGCAAACAGTGAAACTAAGCAGAATGGCGATTAGGGTGGGAGAGGGGCGGAGAGAGAGGGTTATTTTAAATTAGAGAAATCAAAATTCATGCCACTGGGTTGTGACTGACCCTGTCCAGGGACCTCCGACAGTCCTTTCAGGTTAGGCAGAGGTTCACTTGCACCTCCTCCAACCTCGTCTACTAGCTGTGTAGGAAAGAAAACTGCAGATGCTGGAGTAACTCAGCGGGTCAGGCAGCATCTCTGGAGAGAAGGAATGGGTGACGTTTCGGGTCGAGACCCTTCTTCAGACTGCTTTCCTTTTCCCTTATGTCTAACCAGTCTAAAGAAGGGTCTCGACCCGAAACGTCACCTATTCCTTCTCTCCAGAGATGGGGGTTGAGGGGGATGGAGTGCGGGTGGGTGGGGGAGAGGGGAAGGGGGGGGGAGAGGGAGGGGTGTGGAGGGAGGGGGTGGAGGGGAGGGAGGGGGGAGAGAGGGGGAAAGAGAGGGGGAGAGGGGAGGGAGGGGTGTGGATGGAGGGGGATGGAGGATGGGGGGAGAGAGGGGGTGTGGAGGGAGGGGGGGTGAAGAGGGGGAAAGGGGAGAGGGGTGGAGGGAGAGAGGGGGAGAGAGGGGGGATGAGAGGAGGGGGGAGAGGGGTGAGGGGGAGAGGAGGGGAGAGAGGGAGGAGGGGAGTGGGGGAGGAGAGGGTGCTGCACCAATGCAAACGGGTCCACTTGGTCCAGTTAAAACTAAACTTGCAGTTCCTTGTCTGCACTGGGAAAACATAGAACTGGTCTGAATGACTGGTCGATGGTCGGCGTGGCCCCCGACCCGAAACACCACCTGTCCATGTCCTCCAGAGATGCTGCCTGACCCGCTGAGTTACTCCAGCATCTGTGCCCCCCCCCCCCCCCCCCCAAAGAAATGTGTTAAGGGGGTCATTTGTTGCCCCCTAATTCAGTCTGCCGCCGCCAGAGCTGAACTTACCCCGCAGCGCAGTTGCTGTTCCTGGCGTTTGTTTGTCTGTCACGATCCTTGGCAACGATCAGCGACTGTAAACACAACATGCTGGAGTAACTCAGGGGGTCAGGCAGCATCTCTGGACAGAAGGAATGCTGGAGAAGGAATGCTGGAGAAGGAATGCTGGAGAATGCTGGAGTAATGCTGGAGAAGGAATGCTGGAGTAATGCTGGAGGAATGCTGGAGAAGGAATGCTGGAGTAATGCTGGAGTAATGCTGGAGGAGTAATGCTGGAGTAATGCTGGAGAAGGAATGCTGGAGTAATGCTGGAGTAATGCTGGAGGAGTAATGCTGGAGTAATGCTGGAGAAGGAATGCAGGAGAATGCTGGAGTAATGCTGGAGTAATGCTGGAGAAGGAATGCTGGAGTAATGCTGGAGGAGTAATGCTGGAGTAATGCTGGAGAAGGAATGCTGGAGTAATGCTGGAGTAATGCTTGAGAAGGAATGCTGGAGAATGCTGGAGTAATGCTGGAGTAATGCTGGAGGAGTAATGCTGGAGTAATGCTGGAGAAGGAATGCTGGAGTAATGCTGGAGTAATGCTGGAGGAGTAATGCTGGAGTAATGCTGGAGAAGGAATGCAGGAGAATGCTGGAGTAATGCTGGAGTAATGCTGGAGAAGGAATGCTGGAGAATGCTGGAGTAATGCTGGAGAAGGAATGCAGGAGAATGCTGGAGAAGGAATGCAGGAGAATGCTGGAGTAATGCTGGAGTAATGCTGGAGGAGTAATGCTGGAGTAATGCTGGAGTAATGCTGGAGTAATGCTGGAGAATGCTGGAGTAATGCTGGAGAAGGAATGCTGGAGTAATGCTAGAGAAGGAATGCTGGAGTAATGCTGGATAATGCTGGAGTAATGCTGGAGAAGGAATGCTGGAGTAATGCTGGAGAGAAGGAATGCTGGAGTAATGCTGGAGAAGGAATGCTGGAGTAATGCTGGAGAAGGAATGCTGGAGAAGGAATGCTGGAGTAATGCTGGAGTAATGCCGGAGAAGGAATGCTGGAGTAATGCTGGAGAGAAGGAATGCTGGAGTAATGCTGGAGAAGGAATGCTGGAGAAGGAATGCTGGAGAGAGAAGGAATGCTGGAGAGCAGGAAAATGCTGGAGTAACTCAGCAGGTCGGGCAGCATCTCAGGAGAGAAGGAATGGGCGACGTTTCGGGTCGAGACCCTTCTTCAGACTGAGAGTCAGGGGGGGGAGGGAGACACAGAGATTTAGAACTGAGATGAGGAAAAACTTTTTCAGTCAGAGAGTTGTGAATCTGTGGAATTCTCTGCCTCAGAAGGCAGTGGAGGCCAATTCTCTGAATGCATTCAAGAGAGAGCTAGATAGAGCTCTTAAGGATAGCGGAGTCAGGGGTTATGGGGAGAAGGCAGGAACGGGGTACTGATTGAGAATGATCAGCCATGATCATATTGAATGGCGGTGCAGGCTCGAAGGGCCGAATGGCCTCCTCCTGCACCTATTGTCTATTGTCTATTGTTCTGTGTATCCGTCTCTCTTCTGCACTCTCTACGCAAACGAGGAGCAATTTTATAGAGGGCCGATTAACCTGAAACCCTGCACCTCTTTGGGATGTGGGAAGAAACCGGAGGAAACCCAAACGGTCAGGGGGAGAGCGTGTAAACTCAGCATAGACAGCACCCGAGGCTGAACCCGAGCTTCAAACTGTGATGGAGCGGCACTACTCTGGGCAAGAGACGTTCCGTATTTACCCCATCTATCCCTCTCATGATTTTGTACACCTCTATAAGATCTCCCCTCATCAACCTGCGCTCCAAGGAATAGCATCCTAGCATAGAAACATAGACATAGAAAATAGGTGCAGGAGTAGGCCATTCGGCCCTTCGAGCCTGTACGCACCGCCATTCAATATGATCATGGCTGATCATCCAACTCAGTATCCCGTACCTGCCTTCTCTCCATACCCCCTGATCCCTTTAGCCACAAGGGCCACATCTAACTCCCTCTTAAATATAGCCAATAACCTGGCCTCAACTACCTTCTGTGGCAGAGAATTCCACAGATTCACCACTCTCTGTGTGAAAACGTTCTCATCTCGGTCCTAAAAGACTTCCCCCTGACCCTTAAACTGTGACCCCTCAACCTTTCCCAATAGCTCAGGCACCTGAATCCTGGCAACATCCTCGTAAATCTTCTCTGCACCCTTTCCAAGTTGACAACATCTTTCCTATAACACGGCGCCCAGAAATGAACACAATACTCTAAACGCTGCCTCACCAACGTGATCCATAAGTTTAGAGCTGAGCTGATTTGGTGTGGACCATGGTCTTGGGGACTCCATGTGCATCCGGCTTCTGGACTCCTTGATTGGCAGTCTTCAGTTGTCTATATCTTTCATTTCCCTTATTCCTAACCAGTCTGAAGAAGGGTCTTATAGACAATAGACAATAGGTGCAGGAGTAGGCCATTCGGCCCTTCGAGCCAGCACCGCCATTCAATGTGATCATGGCTGATCATTCTCAATCAGTACCCCGTTCCTGCCTTCTCCCCATACCCCCTGACTCCGCTATCCTTAAGAGCTCTATCTAGCTCTCTCTTGAATGCATTCAGAGAATTGGCCTCCACTGCCTTCTGAGGCTGAGAATTCCACAGAATCACAACTCTCTGACTGAAAAGGTTTTTCCTCATCTTGACCCGAAACGTCACCCATTCCTTCTCCCCAGAGATGCTGCCTGTCCCGCTGAGTTGCTTCAGCTTATCCGTGTCTATCTTCGGTTTAAACCAGCATCTGCAGTTCCTTCTTACATTGTGTTCGGGAATCTCGGTCATGCAGTATTTGATGTCGGCTTCACACTGTATACATTTAGCACAGCGACCGAAACTGCCTCTGACAGTTGCAAACCTGCTGTGGAAATGTGGATCCACAAGCAAAGTAAAGCTGTTAATTTGAAATTAAAACTGAAAGTGCCAGAAATACTCATCAGGTCAGGCAGCATCTGCGGGGTGAGAAATGGAGGAAGGTTTCAGGTGTAATCTCTGACCCGTCCCTCTCTCGGGAGGAGGTCGAGTAAGTTATCAATAATAATTAGTCATGGTTCTGCTCTGAAACCTGCTTGTAGATAGAAACATAGAGAAATAGGTGCAGGAGGAGGCCATTCGGCCCTTCGAGCCAGCACCGCCATTCAATATGATCGTGGCTGATCATCCAACTCAGTATCCCGTACCTGCCTTCTCTCCATACCCCCTGATCCCTTTAGCCACAAGGGCCACATCTAACTCCCTCTTAAATATAGCCAATGAACTGGCCTCAACTACCTTCTGTGGCAGAGAATAAGTGCCAGAAACATAGAGAAATAGGTGCAGGAGTCGGCCATTCGAGCCAGCACCACCATTCAATACGACCATTACTGATCTTCTAACCATTACATATCTTCTAACCCACCACTCTATCTCCAGGTCCCTCAGGTCGGCCGACTTGGGGCTACTGACTATCCCGCGGTCTCGGCTTAAGCTCAGGAGTGACTGCGCTTTTGCGGTTGCAGCTCCTAGACTGTGGAACAGCATCCCTCTCCCCATCAGAACTGCCCCCTCCATCCACTCCTTTAAGTCCAGGCTCAAAACCTATTTCTACTCCCTAGCGTTTGAGGTTCTCTGAGGGGGCGCTGTGAACTGTTTATGTATGTGCTGTTATGTTTGTGTGCCATTGTATGTTCGTTTCTTAGTACAAGAACTGATGTACAGCACTTTGGTCAATGTGGGTTGTTTTTAAATGTGCTATACAAATAAAATTGACTTGACTTGACTACTGATCATCCAGAATCAGTACCCCGTTCCTGTTTTTTCCCCAATATCCCTTGATTCCTTTAGACCTAAGAGCTAAATCTCTCTCTTGAAAACATCCAATGAATTGGCTGTCACTGTCTTCTATGGCAGAGAATTCCACAGATTCACAACTCTCTGGGTGAAAAAATGTTTCCTCATCTCAGTCCTAAGTGGCCTCCCCCTTATTCTTAAACTGTGACCCCTGGTTCTGGACTCCCCAAACATCGGGAACATTTTTCCTGTATTTAACCTGTCCAATCCTTTAAGAATTTTATATGTTTCTATAAGATCCCCTCTCATCCTTTTAAATTCCAGTGAACACAAGCCCAGTCGACCCATTCTTCCATCATTTGTCAGTCCCGCCATCCCGGGAATTAACCTGGTGAATCTACGCTGCACGCCCTCAATAACAATAATGTCCTTCCTCAAATTAGGAGACCAAAACTGCACACAGTACTCCAGGTGCGGTCTCACCAAGGCCCAGTACAACTGCAGTAGAACTTCCTTTCTCCTAAACTCAAGTCCTCTCGCAATGAAGGCCAACATGCCATTAGCTTTCTTCACTGCCTGCTGTATCTGCATGCTTACTGTATAAAAAATGCTTTAAAAAGGGTGTGAAGGAACTGCAGATATTAGTTTAAACTGTAGACACAAAAAGCTGGAGCAACTCAGCGGATCAGAGTGATGAGAAGGAATGGGGGGTGGGTAATGACTTTCAGTCTGAAGAAGGGTCTTGACCCGAAACGTCACCTATTCCTTTTCTCTGGAGTTCCTGTCTGATCAGCTTTTTGTGTAGAAAATATCTCGGTTATGGTTTGTAAAAAGTCGTGATTTTATTTTGCAAACGCAACGACACGTTTAGCTCTTCACTGTACCTGTACTAAACTGAACTGATCATGGTGGCTCTGTCTTTGCCTGTGTGTGCAGCCCCTCATTGTGCGTGGGCAAGAAGAGGCACTGACTGGCATGCCAGGCTTCCACCGGGCACTCACCCATAGCCTCAGTAGAATTAGTAGCCGCAGAAGGCTGTGGAGGCCGTCAATGGAAGTCAAAGTCAGTCTGAAGAAGGGCCTCGACCCGAAACGTCACCCGTTCCTTCTCTCCAGAGATGCTGCCTGACCCGCTGAGTTACTCCAGCATTTTGTGTCAACCAATTTAAACTAGCATCTGCTAGTTTTTTTTCATACAAAGTCAATGGATATATTTAAGTCATATCGAAACGTATAAGATTATTAAGGGGTTGGACACGTTAGAGGCAGGAAACATGTTCCCAATGTTGGGGGAGTCCAGAACAAGGGGCCACAGTTTAAGAATAAGGGGTAGGCCATTTAGAACGGAGATGAGGAAAAACTTTTTCAGTCAGAGAGTTGTGAATCTGTGGAATTCTCTGCCTCCGAAGGCAGTGGAGGCCAATTCTCTGAATGCATTCAAGAGAGAGCTAGATAGAGCTCTTAAGGATAGCGGAGTCAAGGGGTATGGGGAGAAAGCAGGAACGGGGTACTGATTGAGAATGATCAGCCATGATCACATTGAATGGCGGTGCTGGCTCGAAGGGCCGAATGACCTCCTCCTGCACCTATTGCCTATAAGTCAAGTCAAGTCAATTTTATTTGTGTAGCACATTTAAACACAACCCACGTTGACCAAAGTGCTGTACATCAGTTCAGGTACTAAGAAACGAACGTACAATGGCACACAAACATAACAGCAGGGGTTTAGGGGGGGGGGGAGGCAGGAGAATGGGGTTAGGAGGGAGAGATAGATCAGCCATGATTGAATGGCGGAGAGGGCATGAAGGGCCGAATAGCCTAATTCTACTCCTAGCACGTATGATCTTATGAACACCCTTTTAAAAAAGCTCTCATATGAAGCATGCCGGGGTGACCCTTTGCTGCGTTGAAGGGGGCAAAATATAAATGGAACATCTCGTTTATCATGAGTTAACCACAAAGTGCTGGGGGAACTCAGCAGCATCTGTGGAAGGAATGGACGCTCGACACCTCGGGTCAGGAGTCTCCTTCAGCCTCTGTCTGCCGTCCACGACACAGTTCTAGCCTTAAGCTAACAATGTTCCCAATGTTGGGGGAGTCCAGAACCAGGGGGCACAGTTTGAGACTAAGGGGGAGGCCATTTAGGACTGAGATGAGGAAAAACCTTTCCACCCAGAGAGTTGTGAATCTGTGGGATTCTCTGCTACAGAAGGTAGTGGAGGCCAATTCACTGGATGTTTTCAAGAGAGAGTTAGATAGAGCTAACAGAATAAAGGGATAAGGGGAGAAAGCAGGAACGGGGTACTGATTCTGGATGATCAGCCATGATCATATTGAATGGTGGTGCTGGCTTGAAGGGCCGATTGTCATACTCCTGCACCTATTTTCTGTTTGTATATGTAGAAACAAGGAACCGCAGATGATGGTTTATGCCTAAAATAAACACAAAGTGCTGGAGTAACTCAGCGGGTCAGGCAGCATCTGTGGAGAACATGGATAGGTGACGTTTCTGGTCGGGAATTTAGAAGGATGAGGGGGGATCTTATTGAAACATATAAGATATTTAGGGGATTGGACACATTAGAGGCAGGAAACATGTTCCCAATGTTGGGGGAGTCCAGAACAAGGGGCCACAGTTTAAGAATAAGGGGTAGGCCATTTAGAACGGAGATGAGGAAAAACTTTTTCAGTCAGAGAGTGGTGAAGGTGTGGAATTTTCTGCCTCAGAAGGCAGTGGAGGCCAGTTCGTTGGATGCTTTCAAGAGAGAGCTGGATAGAGCTCTTAAGGATAGCGGAGTGAGGGGGTATGGGGAGAAGGCAGGAACGGGGTACTGATTGAGAATGATCAGCCAGGATCACATTGAATGGTGGTGCGTACAGGCTCGAAGGGCCGAATGGCCTCCTCCTGCACCTATTGTCTATTGTCTATCCTGCACACTGGGGACAATTTACATTAATTTTTACTGAAGCCAATTAACCTACAAGCCTGTACCTCCACCTCTTTGGAGTGTGGGAGGAAACCGGTGCACCTGGAGAAAACCCACACGGTCACAGGAAGAATGTACAAACTCAGAACAGACAGCACCCACAGTCAGGAATGGACCCGGGTCTTTGGCGCTGTGAGGCAGCAACTCTGCCACTGTGCCACTGTATTAGAGAATGGCTGATCAGTGTCTTAACTGTTTGCTTCCCTTGACTCATGAAAAATCTATTAACCTTAATTTTGTGATTTCCAAACTCCCCCTCCCACTAATGTTTTTATTAATTGGAGGGAAAAATAGAAGTTTCTTGACCCCATCCAGAGTTGACCAAATTCTAAAGTTTAATTTTGGCTCTTTTGATTATATGTTTCAATAAGATCCCCCCTGCACCTATTGTCTATTGTCTATTGTCTATTCTCAAGAAGTCCCTGAAGAAAGGTCCCGACCCGAATCATCAGCCAACCTTTTTTTCTCCACAGATGCTGCCTGACCCGCTGAGTTACTCCAGCACTCTGTGAAACGTCACCTATCCATGTTCTCCACAGATGCTGCCTGACCCGCTGAGTTACTCCAGCATTTTGTGTGTATCTTAAGCGAACAGTTTGATTCGGGGCTGAGCCGGGAGCGAACAACAGAGGCCGAAGCCTTTTGTCGTTTCCAAGTGAACTTCAGAGGCAGGCAGGGAAAATACCGAGCAAATGGGACAACTTGGTCAGCAGGGACTAGTTGGGCCGAAGGGCCTGTTTCTGTGCTATCTGTGGTTCTAAAGTGCCGGAGGAATTCGGTGGGTCAGGCAGCGTCTCTGGGGGAAAGTCTGAAAGGGTCCCGACACCAAATGTCTATCAATTTCCCTCCCCTTACCGGCTGAGGGGTCAAAATACAAAGTGCCGGAGGAATTTAACGGGTCAGGTTGCATCCAAACTCCTCCGGCGATCATGGGGACATTGTTTAAGAAAATAACTGCAGATGCTGGTACAAATCGAAGGTATTTATTTCACAAAATGCTGGAGTAACTCAGCAGGTCAGGCAGCATCTCAGGAGCGAAGGAATGGGTGACGTTTCAGGTCGAGACCCTTCTTCAGTCTGAAGTTCTTAGTTCAGGTGCTAAGAACTGAAGAAGGGTCTCAGTCTGAAGAAGGGTCTCGACCCGAAACGTCACCCATTCCTTCTCTCCTGAGATGCTGCCTGACCCGCTGAGTTACTCCAGCATTTTGTGAAATAAATACCTGTGGACATTGTTTTGTCTTTGAGGTACATTGTTTGTTTGTTTACATATATTCAACTTTGTGTCGTTTATTATGGTGTCTACAGCGACCATGTTTACATGTGTTGCGCTGACTTTCATTGATCCGTTTCGCGACATAATAATAAAACACTGTTGGCTATTGGTTTTATTCCAGATGACCAAATCTGCAGCTGTTTGTGTCCTCAGTAATTAAAAACAAATGGGAGTTATAGAAAGCTGGCGGCACTTGCACTGCGAACACTTGAGTTTATTTTGATAATGCACGTCCAGGCTCAGTGTTCAGGGTGGACACGGGATCCAGCTCGGCGCCGGCAGAGGCTCCTTGTTCCGGGTTCACCTGCAGGCTTTGAGCGGGCAGGGGCTCCAGGTCGTGGCGACAGGATGTGTGTTCAGGGCGGACACAGCTCCAGGCTTCTCTCCCTGGGTCCAGCGTCCAGGCTCCAAGCTGCAGCCCCCGTGTTGCAGCTGAGGGCGGACGCGGGCTCCGGCTCCGTGCTGGGGGCGGACAGATGCTCTGTGCTGAGGGCGGCGGGGGGCTCCAGGCTCCTTGCTCCGTGTCCAGGGCGGGCAGGGACTCCTGAGACAACAGACAACAGGTGCAGGAGGAGGCCATTGGGCCCTTCATACCAGCACCGCCATTCAATGCGATCATGGCTGATCATTCTCAATCAGTACCCCGTTCCTGCCTTCTCCCCATACCCCCTGACTCCGCTATCCTTAAGAGCTCTATCCAGCTCTCTCTTGAATGCATTCAGAGATTTGGCCTCCACTGCCTTCTGAGGCAGAGAATTCCACAGATTCACAACTTTCTGACTGAAAAAGTTTTTCCTCATCTCCGTTCTAAATGGCCTACCCCTTACTCTTAAACTTTGGGCGGACGGACGGGGACTCCGGCCTCATGGTGTCCAGGGCGGGCGGGCGGACAGACCCGTTGATAGTGCTGCGGGCAGTCAGGGACTCCGTGCTTCTTCTCCTTCTGTCGTATGTCTTTTAGACCTGCAGCTCCGTTGAGGCGAGCCAGGCCAACGTGTCATCGTCCAGGTCAATCGGACCTCGTTCACCATTCGGTGGGCGGTATTTGGGGCAACTGGTGACTGTGTGCTCCACTGTCTGTGTTGGGTTCACACACTCGCAGCAGGCACTGTCCACGAAACCCCACCTCTTCATCGCTACTCCATAGCGTCCGACGCCTGTCCTCAAGCGATTGTGGGTTATCCACTGCTTTCGGGGCAGGTCTTGGTCGGGGACTCCGTGCTGAGGGCGGTCAGACGCTCCAGGCTCCGTGTTCAGGGCGGGCAGGGACTCCTTACTCGGAGACTCCGGGCTCATGGTGTCCAGGGCGGGCGGACAGACGTGTTGATGGTTCTGCGGGCGGGCAGGGACTCTGCTGAGAGCAGGGTGCTGAGGGCAGTCAGACACTCTGTGCTGAGGGCAGGGTGCTGAGGGCAGGGTGCTGAGGGTGGGCAGGGACTCTGTGCTGAGGGTGGGCAGGGACCCTGTGTTGAGGGTGGGCAGGGACTCTGTGTTGAGGGTGGGCAGGGACTCTGTGCTGAGGGTGGGCAGGGACCCTGTGCTGAGGGTGGGGAGGGACCCTGTGTTAAGGGTGGGCAGGGACTCTGTGTTGAGGGTGGGCAGGGACTCTGTGCTGAGGGTGGGCAGGGACCCTGTGCTGAGGGTGGGGAGGGACCCTGTGTTGAGGGTGGGCAGGGACTCTGTGCTGAGGGTGGGCAGGGACTCTGTGCTGAGGGCAGTCAGATGCTGAGGGCAGTCGGGTGCTGAGGGCAGGGTGCTGAGGGTGGGAAGGGACTCTGTGCTGAGATCAGTCAGATGCTGAGGGCAGTCAGACGCTGTGCTGTGGCTGAGGGCGGGGCCAGTTCCGCGCCTGCGCGCACGGTAACAAAAGTAACAACAACAGCTGACGTCACGGGGTTGTTGCCACCGGCGCCGCGCGCTGATTGGCCGCGAATTGTATCCACTCGGCGCGTTGCCAGGGGCGACGGCGGCCGCGCGGCGCGGGGATTGGTCGCCGCCCCGTCACTCAGGCGCCAGGCGCTTCCGGGTAGGTCGGCTGGCCCCGCCCCGCCAAGCCCAGCCCTGCCCAGACCAGGCTGCAGCAGCGGCTGTTCCCCCCACTCTCTCCTCACTCTCCCCAATCTCCCACACCCGCACTCCCCGGCTCGGTGCAAAGGGAGAGAGAGAGCGGGGGGGCACAGCAGCAAACGACAGCATGGTCAAAAGCATGTCCGGCGCCAACAAGCTGAGCAGGGCTGCGGCGCAAGGCGACTGGCGAGAGGTGAAACGTCTTCTGAACGAAGAGAAGGTGAATGTCAATGCGGTTAATAAATACGGACAAACCGCACTGCAGGTTGGTGCCGCCTCAAAATAAGTCACATCAATGTATAGTCTGTACAGATTATCCCTGCTGTGGGAAAGTCATTAACAATCTCGTATTTGCAAAAAAATTGAATGGTCCTTTTTCCCAATTGTTTTATTGTATTCCGAAGATTTGTTGAATTTAAAGCTCTTAAGAAAATTGCGTTGCTGCTTAATTAATAACTGCCGATGTATTTACTGCGTGTGTGTGTATTTGAGCTGTCAACGCCTCTGATATGTTGTGATATCAGTCGCTGTCCGTGTAAACCTTCTCTGGAACATTAACCCCTGACTGTGTGTGTTTATTCACAAAATGCTGGAGTAACTCAGTAGGTCAGGCAGCATCTCAGGAGAGAAGGAATGGGTGACGTTTCGGGTCGAGACCCTTCTTCAGACTTCGATTTGTACCAGCATCGGCAGTTATTTTCTTATACTACCTGACTGTGTGTGTGTGTGTGTGTGTGGGGGGTGTGGGTGTGTGTGTGTGGGTGTGTGTGTGTGTGTGTGGGTGGGTGTGTGTGGGGGGGTGTGGGTGTGTGTGTGTGTGTGTGGGGGGGGGTGTGTGTGGGGGGGGGGGGGTGTGTGGGGGGGGGGTGTGTGTGGGGGGGTGTGTGTGTGGGGGGGGTGTGTGTGGGGGGGGTGTGTGTGTGGGGGGGGGGTGTGTGTGGGGGGGGTGTGTGTGTGGGGGGGGGGTGTGTGGGGGGGGGGTGTGTGTGTGGGGGGGGGGGTGGGTATGGGGGTGTGTGTGGGGGGGGGGGGGGTGTAAAGGCGGCGGGTAAACAGGCGAAGGTTTGGGCGCAATTTGTTTTTTAAATTTGTAACCCCCCAATGTATCGTAACATTTTGTGAATGAAACTGCCTCCCGGCTCGTTTTTGGCACCGAAATCCCAATTTGGAAACTCGCTCGGCCTTTTAAAACAGACGTGGTTTCTTTTCCAGAGTTGCCAGGGTGGATGAGATTCGTGGAGCAAAGAGACGCAGCCGAGAGAGATCCGGCTGTTAGATTTTAAAAAAAGATTTAAAAGGCACCATCGTTGTGAAATACACCAGTGACACATTACTATTGAAAGGGTGGAGCCTTAACCGGGCGGATAGTGGGCGGGTGTTGGCATTCATCTCATTAGTGAGCGATCGACTACTTCCTGGAATTTAAAAAAATACGCTGCTATGGCCTCAGCAGTTGTAAAAACAATTTGAAAAGCAAGCTCTTGTGTCATTATTTTGGGGTTACGCCACCATGCCCACAATGTTGCTCCACGCCCATTATAATTGATTCCTGTAATTGGAAAGTGACAAGTTCTAGATTTTTTAGAATCGCAACAGGTCGTTATGTCTGGAATTAAGATTGAAGATGTGGTGGTGGTTTTCAAAGCATCGTACTTCACGTTTTGTGAGAACAAGCGCACAGTGTGTGTGTAGGAAGGAACTGCCGATCAACTGAGTAACTCAGCGGGTCAGGCAGCATCTCTGGCGAGAAGGATTGGGTGCCCGTTTCGGGTCGAGACCCTACTTCAGACTGCAGATGCTAGTTTAAGAAAATAACTGCAGATGCTGGTACAAATCGAAGATATTTATTCACAAAATGCTGGAGTAACTCAGCAGGTCAGGCAGCATCTCAGGAGAGAAGGAATGGTCGCCCATCCCTTCTCTCCTGAGATGCTGCCTGACCTGCTGAGTTACTCCAGCATTTTGTGAGCAGATGTTAGTTTAAACCGGAGATGGATCCAAAACGTCAATTATTCCTTCTCTCCAGAGATGCCGTCTGGCCCGCTGATTTACTCCAGCTTTTTGTGTCTATCTTTAAGAATATAATGAGAGCAGATTTAACAAGTGTCTTGCTAAAATAAACAATTGGCAGAGTTGTGGGAAGATCGGATTGGAATCATAACAACGTGTTGGAAGGAACTGCAGATGCTAGATTATACCAAAAATAGACACAAAGTGCTGTAACACAGCGGCATGTTCCTACCTCCAGGTTTCCTATCCCCATCTACTTTCAGTCTGAAGAAGGGTCCCGACCCATCCAAGTTCTCCGGCATACTGCCTGACCTGTTGAGTTACTCCAGCACTTTGTGTCTATCCTGAGCATTTCTGGAGATTAGAAACATAGAAAATTGGTGCAGGAGGAGGCCATTCGGCCCTTCGAGCCAGCCCTTCATTGTGATCATGGCTGATCATCCACAATCAGTAACCCGTGCCTGCCTTCTCCCCATATCCCTTGATTCCGCTAGCCCCTAGAGCTCTATCTAACTCTCTTTTAAATTCATCCAGTGAATCGGCCTCCACTGCCCTCTGTGGCAGAGAATTCCACAAATTCACAACTCTCTGGGTGAAATTTTATTTTCCCATCTCAGTTTTAAATGGCCTCCTCTTTAAGAATAAAGACTGAGGCCCCTGGTTCTGGACTCCCCCAACATTGGGAACATATTTCCAGCATCTAGCTTTTTATCCAGTCCTTTTATAATTTTATACGTAACTAGACCAAGTGGACCCGTTGGGCCCAAACCTCTCCTGCATTGGTGCAGCACCCTCTCCTCTCTCTCCTCAACCCCCCCCCCCCCCTCCCCTCTCCCTTCTCCCCCACTCCCTCCTCCCCTCCCCTCCTTTTAAACTTAAAAATGTGAATAACTTAAAAAATATAACACCGATTTCAATAAAACTACTTGCATTATCACTAAAGTGACAATGGTGAGTAAGGTGGGCCTAAAATTGTCACGCTATCGTGTACCGTTTTCGCTGAAGTTCAGTCACATACAAGATAACAAACGCGAGTTTTAGTATATAGATTTGGATAGGAAATGTTTCTGGTTGGGGCCCTTGGTCAGACTGGCGTTTCGGGTTGGGACCCATCTTCAGACCCCTGAGGAAGGGTTCGAGCCCAAAACGTCACCCATCCATGTTCTTCGGAGATGCTGGCTGTCCCACTGAGTTACCCCAGCACTCTGTGTCCATAACTTCATGTCAGAGGTATGGCCATTGACCTTGGCCTCCCTGATTCTGTCAGCTGTCAGTCCACTGCTGTGTCTTCTGAAGGAGCTGCAAGGAGATGTTGAATGTGGACCAGTCCAATGAAAGGCCTGGATAGAGTGGATGTGGAGAGGATGTTTCCACTAGTGGGAGAGTCTAGGACCAGAGGGCACAGGCTCAGAATTAAAGGACGTACCTTTAGGAAGGAGATGGGGAGGAATATTTTCAGTCAGAGGGTGGGAGTGAATCTGTGGACTTCATTGCCACAGACGGCTGTGGAAGCCAAGTCAATGGATATTTTAAAGGTGGCGATTGATAGATTCTTGATTAGCACGGGTGTCAGGGGTTGTGGGGAGAAGGCAGGAGAATGGAGTTGAGTGGGAAAGATAGATCAGCTATGATTGAATGGCGGACTAGACTCGATGGGCCGAATGGCCTAATTCTGCTCCTACAACTTGTAAACTTATGAAGGTGGTCCAGTTTCCGATGGTGTGTGGCTTCATAAGGTCATAAGACATAGGAACGGAATTAGGCCATTCGGCCCATTGAGACTGTTCCACCATTTGCTCATGGTTGACCTACTTTTCCCTCTCAAGTCCTGGCAACATCCTTATAAATCTTCTCTGCACCCTTTCCAGCTTAACAACATCTTTCCTATAACAAGGTGACCAAATCTGAATACAATACTCTAAATGTGGCTTCTCCAATCTCTCATACAAACATATGTCATCGCGTCGAGTGAAGTATTTTAGCTTTAGTTTTAGAGAAACAGCGTGGAAACAGGCACTTTGCCCCATCGATTCCGTGCCGACCAATGATCTCCCACACACTAGTTCTATCCTGCACACTAAGGACAATTTACACAAGCCAATTAACCTACCAATCGGCGCATTTTTGGAATCTGGGAGGAAACCGGAGCACCCAGAGAAAACCCACGCTGTCACAGGGAGAACGTTCAAACTCTGTAGAGACAGCACCCGGGGTCAGGATCGAACCAGGGTCTCTAGTTGTAAGGCAGCAGCTCTACAACTGCGCCATGGTGCCACTATTTTTTTGCCACTGTGCCATCCTTTAGTGAGTGAATGAGAGAAATTCTGTCTGAGTTCGTCCAGCCCTCCTGACACAACATCTTGAGGATTTGAGTATAGGAGTAAAGAGGTCCATCTGCAGTTGTTCAGGGCCCTGGTGAGACCGCATCTGGAGTATTGTGTGCAGTTTTGGTCTCCCAACTTGAGGAAGGACATCCTTGCTATTGAGGTAGCGCAGCGTAGGTTCACGAGGTTAATCCCCGGGATGGCGGGACTGTCATATGAGGAAAGATTGGAAAGACTGGGCATGTATTCACTGGAATTTAGAAGGATGAGAGGAGATCTCATAGAAACGTATAAAATTATAAAAGGACTGGACAAGCTAGAAGCAGGAAAAATGTTCCCAATGTTGGGGGAGTCCAGAACCAGGGGCCACAGTCTTTATTCTTAAAGAGGAGGCCATTTAAAACTGAGATGGGGAAAAAAAAATTCACCCAGAGAGTTGTGAATTTGTGGAATTCTCTGCCACAGAGGGCAGTGGGGGCCAATTCACTGGATGAATTTAAGAGAGAGTTAGATAGAGCTCTAGGGGCTAGTGGAATCAAGGGATATGGGGAGAAGGCAGGCACTGGTTACTGATTGTGGATGATCAGCCATGATCAAAATGAATGGCGGTGCTAGCTCGAAGGGCCAAATGGCCTCCTCCTACACTTATTTTCTATTTTTCTATCTGGCCATATGGTGGATGGGATCAGGTCCTTGCGGTGTGGAAGATAAGCCACTGTTGAATACTTAAAACTCTGAACGCCAGACCTCATTATTTGCATAAAACACTTTTTTAATTGTGTGAAGGAACTGCAGATGCCAGTTTACGCCAAAGACAGACACAAAATGCCGGAGTAACTCAGGGGGTCAGGCTGCATCTCTGGAGAGTAGGAATGGGTGACGTTTTGGGACAAGACCCTTCTTCAGACTTAGAGTGAGGGGAGACGGAAATGAGAGATATGGAAGGTTACAAAGAACATTTAAGGTGTGAAAGGGACAGATCAAAGCAGACTATGGTCAAGAAAATGTAGAATGGTTCATTGTTGGCTGAGGGGGAAGGTGGGAAGAAGGTACACAATTAATCAGGACAACAGTGAGACTAGATGGAGAACTAGGGTGGGAGAGGGATGGAGAGAGGATTACGGGCGGCACGGTGGTGCAGCGGTAGAGTTGCTGCCTTACAGCGAATGCAGCGCCAGAGACTCCGGTTCGATCCTGACTACGGGCGCTGTCTGTACGGAGTTTGTACGTTCTCCCCGTGACCTGTGTGGGTATTCTCCGAGATCTTCGGTTTCCTCCCACACTCCGAAGACTTACAGGTATGTAGGTTAATTGACTGGGTAAAATGTTAAAAAAATTGTCCCTGGTGTGTGTAGGATAGTGTTAATGTGCGGGGATCGCTGGGCGGCGCGGACTCGGTGGGCCGAAGGGCCTGTTTCCGCGCTGTATCTCTAAAAAAAATCTAAAAAAATTACTTGAAGTTAGAGAAATCAATATTAATACCACTGGGGTGTGAGCTGCCCAAGCGAAATATGAGGTGCTGTTCCTCCAATTTGTGTTTGGCCTCACTCTGACAGTGGAGGAAGCACAGGACAGAAAGGTCACTTGTTTTTACAGTCTGAAGAAGGGTCTCGACCTGAAACGTCACCCATTCCTTCTCACCAAAGATGCTGCCTGACCCGCTGAGTTACTCCAGCATTTAGTGTCTGCATTTTTTCTCGCTAAAGCTCTGGAGAAGGTCTCAGCCCCAGTGCGGAGGGATTGCTTCGGGAGCAGTCGTGTGCCTCGGGGTTGTTGTTGGAGCCAGATCATCTCAATGGAGGGAGAAGGTGGTAATTGAGATGTCTGCACCTCTCCACAGCTGTGAGATGCAGACAGGAAGACCGGCGCGGAGAATGCTCACCGTATTCTCCAGCTGTGTTGCAGAGAGTGGACAGTGAGAGTTTAATGGGCTCACTCACACCCACACACCCACATACCCACACACACACAGACCCATACACGCACACACGCACACACACACACGCACACACGCACACACACATACACACACACATACACATACACACATACACACACACACAGACAGACACATACACACACAGACATACACATACACACACACGCACACACACATACACACACACACATACACACACACCCACACAGACATACACACAAACACCATACATATACACACACACATATGCACACACACACACACATATACACACACACACACACACACACACACACACACACATAAACACTACACACACACACACATACACACACTCACACACACACACACACTCACACACACACACACACACACAGACATACACACACGCACACACCCACACACATAAGTCTATGATGATAACAGTCCGGGTTTGTTTATACAGAGAAAGCTGCCAACCGATGCCAAACCCTGGACGTTGCCTCCCCCACCCAACCCTTATCTTCCACCACCTCTTCCCAGCCGACTCTCTGTTGCCACTAAGGGGCGCATCTCTATTTTGTCAAATCAACAAACGTATAATCAAAGATAGACACAAAAAGCTGGAGTAACTTGCCCTGAAGAAAGGTCTCGACCCAAAACGCCACCCATTCCTTCTCTCCAGAGATGCCGCCTGTCCCGCTGAGTTACTCCAGCATTTTGCGTTCATCTGCGGTTTAAACCAACATCTGCATTTCCTTCCTACACAAATGTATACGGCTTACGACAGACACAAAAAGCTGGAGTAACCCAGCGGGTACGTCACCCATTCCTTCTCTCCAGAGATGCTGCCTGTCCCGCTGAGTTACTCCAGCATTTTGCGTCTATCTTTGGAGTCCAGAACCAGGGGCCACACACAGTCTAAGAATAAAGGGGAGGCCATTTAAAACTGAAGTGAGAAGAAACTTTTTCACCCAGAGAGTTGTGAATGTGTGGAACTCTCTGCCACAGAGGGCAGTGGAGGCCGATTCACTGGATGAATTTAAAAGAGAGTTAGATAGAGCTCTAGGGGCTAGTGGAATCAAGGGATATGGGGAGAAGGCAGGCACGGGTTACTGATTGTGGATGATCACCCATGATCACAATGAATGGCGGTGCTGCCTCGAAGGGCCAAATGGCCTCCTCCTGCTCCTATTTTCTATGTTTCTATGTGTCTATCTTGGAACAGCATCTGCGGTTCCTTCCTACACTATAATTCATATGACTCTTGTTTTTAAACAGATTGTAACAGGAAAGACATCAGGCATGTACTGGCAGAGATGATGTATTATTTCCACTGTGGTGCCTTCTAATTATGCCGTCAGAATCCACCCATTAGTTAAACCTCTAAACTCTGGTTCCTTCTCTAATGCTTGGTATTAAAATAACAACCCCGGGCTCCCGACCCCTTAGGAACCACAACCCCATTCTCCAGGTCCAGCCCTCAAATACAGTCAAACCATCACTGTTAGCTTTTGGGAGGGGAATTGAAGCGTAGAAGTAATAGCCAAGCTAGCCATGTTCTTGATGGACACAAAGTGCTGGAGTAACCCAGCATCTCTGGAGGCATAGTCGTGCAGCCCAACTTGCCCACACCGACCAACATGCCTCTTCCACGTACGGTTGCCAACTATCTCACTCCCATATAAGGGACAAGGTGACTTCACCGCCCCAGCCAGCGGCCACGTGCTCCCACTCCACCAATGGCAGCCGCCCGGGCCGGGACGTGGGTTGCTATGCAACCTCCGTTAGGCGAACACACTCGGACCCACTCCCGGACACACTCCATTAGCCTACACTGTCCCGGCCTACAGCGTCCCCCCGGGCCTAATACGGGACAAGGGCGGTCCCGTACGGGACAAACCAATTTAGCCCAAAATACGGGATGTCCCGGCTAATACGGGACAGTTGGCAACCCTACTTCCACACTAGTCCCACCTGCCCATATCCCCATTTGGCCAATATCCCATTAAACCTATCCTAACCATGTATCTGTCTAAATATTTCGTAAATGTTGCGATACTACCTGCCTCAACTACCTCCTCTGGCAGCCCTTTCCATACACCCATCACCCACTGTGTGAAATAAAACTTGCCCCTCGGGTACATATTAAATCTTTCCCTCCTCACCATAAACCTATGTCCTCTGGTTCTCGATTCCCCTACTCTGGGCAAGAGACTGTGTGTTTACCTGAGGGATCACAGAATGCTGGAGTAACTCAGCAGGTCAGGCAGCATCTAGAAGAGGTCGAGACCCTTCTTCAGTTTACCCGATCTATTCCTCTCATGATTTTGTATACCTCTATGATCACTGCTCATCCTACTGTGTTCCAAGGAATAGAGTCCTAGCTTGGACAAGCTAGATGCAGGAAAAATGTTCCCAATGTTGGGGGAGTCCAGAACTAGGGGCCACACAGTCTAAGAATAAAGGGGAGGCCATTTAAAACTGAGATGAGAAAAAACCTTTTTCACCCAGAGATTTGGTGGAATTCTCTGCCACAGAGGGCAGTGGAGGCCAATTCACTGGCTGAATTTAAAAGAGAGTTAGATAGAGCTCTAGGGGCTAGCAGAATCAAGGGATATGGGGAGAAGGCAGGCACAGGTTACTGATTGTGGATGATCAGCCATGATCACAGTGAATGGCGGTGCTGGCTCGAAGGGCCAAATGACCTTCTCCTGCACCTATTTTCTAGGTTTCTATGTTTCTAACCTCTTCCTATAGCCTATGGAGAACAACAATGGGTGACGTTTTGGGTTGGGTAATATGTAAAAAAAATAAAAAATTGTCCCTAGTGTGTGTAGGATAGTGTTAGTGTGCGGGGATCGCTGGGCAGCACGGACTCGGTGGGCCGAAGGGCCTGTTTCCGCGCTGTACTCTTAAAATTTTTTTTAAAAACGGGACAAAGACGGTCCTGTACGGGACAAACCAATTTAACCCAATATACGGGATGTCCCGGCTAATACGGGACAGTTGGCAACCCTATCTGTATAGGCAGTAGAGGTTTCCTGGTATGCTTATGCACTAAGAAGCCGGGGATAGAAGCATATCAGGGGTCCACATAGTGATGCAGCGGGTAGAGCCAAGTTCAATCCTGACGTCAGGTGCTGTCCGTGTGGAGTTTGCATGTTTTTCCTGTGACTGGGTGGGTTTCCTCTACATACTCCGGATTCCCCCCACATCCCAAACACGTGCACGTTTGTATGTAAATTGGCCTTGGGGAAATTACTCTTAGTGTGAAGGGAGTGGATGAGAAAGTGTGATAGCATGGAATCGGTTTAAATGTATGACCAGTGGTCAGCATGGACTCAGTGGGCCGCAGGGCCTGCGTCTTTGCTGCATTGTTAAACTAAAAGGGTGACCGCGCTTTTGCGGTTGCAGCTCCTAGACCGTGGAACAGCATCCCTCTCCCCATCAGAACTGCCCCCTCCATCCACTCCTTTAAGTCCAGGCTCAAAACCTACTTCTACTCCCTAGCGTTTGAGGCCCTCTGAGGGGGCGCTGTGAACTGTTTATGTATGTGCTGTTATGTTTGTGTGCCAATTGTATGTTCGTTTCTTAGTACCTGAACTGATGTACAGCACTTTGGTCAACGTGGGTTGTTTTTAAATGTGCTATACAAATAAAATTGACTTGACTTGATTTAAATATATCCATTGACTTTGCATGAAACAAAACTGGCAGATGCTAGTTTAAACTGAAGGTTGACTTGACTTAACTAAACCGATTCACTATTTTTGTAATAAAAAGGAACTGCTGATGTTGGTTTCTACAAAAGATAAGCACAAAGTGCTGGAGTAACTCAGTGGGTCAGGCAGCATCTGTGGAGAACATGGATAGGTGACGTTTCACAGAGTGCTGGAGTAACTCAGCGGGTCAGGCAGCATCTCTGGGGAACATGGATAGGTGACGTTTCACAGAGTGCTGGAGTAACTCAGCGGGTCAGGCAGCATCTCTGGAGAACATGGATAGGTGACGTTTTGGGTCGTTATTTGTGAGTGGGGCTGTCAAGGCCAGGATTTATCGTCTACACACATGGCCTCGTCAGGAGTCAATGTCTTACAGGCTGTCAATTTTTTTTAAACCCTGGTAATCTGTGGTGTTTGCAAGATTCTTAGTCAGGCAGAAGATACAGAAGCTTGAAAGCACAGACCACCAGACTCAGAAACAGCTTCTTCCCCTCTGTTATCGGGTGTCTGAACGGCCCTTCCATAAGCTAGGGCACTGTCCGATTCACCTCTATCCCATTGCGGACATTGGACTTTGTCTGTGGAGCTGATGCGCTACAATGCTGAGAACTATATTCTGCACTCTGTATCTTCCTCTATTGTACGTGATTGGCTTAATTGTGTTGATGTATTATCTGAAGATCGACTCAGTGTGCTGGAGTAACTCAGCGGGTCAGGCAGCACCTCTGGAGAAAAAGGATGAGTGACGTTTCGGGTTGGAATACTTCAGACCCATATATATTAAAACGCGTTAATCAAGTCATATAGTATTATCTGATCTAGTTTAGTTTGGAGATACAGCACAGAAACAGGCCCTTCGGCCCACCGAGTTCGCATCGATCAGCGGTCCCTGCACATTAACACTATCCTACACACTAGGGACAATTTTACATTTATCCCTAATTTGAGGAAGGACGTCCTTGCTATTGAGGCAGTGCAGCGTAGGTTCACGAGGTTAATCCCCGGGATGGCGGGACTGTCATATGAGGAAAGATTGGAAAGACTGGGCTTGTATTCACTGAAATTTAGAAGGATGAGAGGGGATCTTATAGAAACGTATAAAATTATAAAAGGACTGGACAAGCTAGATGCAGGAAAAATGTTCCCAATGTTGGGGGAGTCCAGAACCAGGGAACACAGCCTGAGAATAAAGGGGAGGCCATTTAAAACTGAGGTGAGAATTTTTTTTTCACCCAGAGATTTGTGAATTTGTGGAATTCTCTGCCACGGAGGGCAGTGGAGGCCAATTCACTGGATGAATTTAAGAGAGTTAGATAGAGCTCTAGGGGCTAGTGGAATCAAGGGATATGGGGAGAATGCAGGCACGGGTTACTGATTGTGGATGATCAGCCATGATCATATTGAATGGCGGTGCTGGCTCAAAGGGCCAAATGGCCTCCTCCTGCACCTATTTTCTATGTATCTATGTATACCAATCCAATTAGCCTATAGACATGTGTATCTTTGGAGTGATCTGTTTGGATAGCATGCAAAATATCATCACAACCAGAGAGCAGTGCTGAACTACTATCTACGTCTTTGATGACCCTCGGACTATCCTTGATCGGACTTTGCTGGCTTTACCTTGCACTAAACGTTATTCCCTTATCATGTATCTGTAAACGGCTCGATTGTAACCATGCATTGTCTTTCCACTGACTGGATAGCACGTACGCAACAAAAGCTTTTCACTGTACCTCGGTACACGTGACAATAAACTACAAAAACATGTCTGAAGAAGGGTCTCGACCCGAAACGTCACCCATTCCTTCTCTCCAGAGATGCTGCCTGACCCGCTGTGTTACCCCAGCATTTTGTGTCTACCTTCGATTTAAACCAGCGTCTGCAGTTTTTTCCTACTGTAACTGAGTTACTTGCTCACACAAGCAGTGAGCTCTACATGAATGGGCACTCGACTTTGTCAGTGCTAATGACCTTCATATATGCCCCCCCGATGGTCTTCGGTGGTGGGGTCGTAGGGTAGTGAGGTGGTGGCTTAGGGGTACTCCACACTCTTAAATCTCTACTACAGCAACATTTCTTACCCTTATCATGTATCTGTACATTGTAAATGGCTCGTTTGTAATCATGTATTGTCTTTCCGCTGACTGGTTAGCACGCAATAAAAGCTTTTCACTGTACCTCGGTACACGTGACAATAAACTAAACTGAATTGAACTTGGGTCTTTCTATTGACTGAAATAATGTAAACTCAGCGTGGCTGTTGGCACTGCTACCGGGGACTCTGGTTTAGACCTGCCCTCGGGTGCTGGCTGCGTGGAGTTTGCACGTTCCCCCATGAACTGCGTGGGTTTCTCCCTGATGTTCCAGTTTCTAAACACATCCTTCAACCCTGCTCGGGCTCAGCACAGGCGTTGCGGGCCGAACAGCAGCAGTATAAGTGGTCCTGATACAATATAAGGGTGGCGCAGCGGTAGAGTTGCCGCCTTACAGCGAATGCAGCGCCGGAGACCCGGGTTCCATCCCGACTACGGGTGCTGCCTGTACGGAGTTTGTACGTTCTCCCCAGGACCTGCGTGGGTTTCCTTCCGAGATCTTCGGTTTCCTCCCACACTCCAAAGACGTGCAGGTTTGTAGGTTAATTGGCTTGGTAAATGTAAAAATTATCCCTAGTGGGTATTGGATGGTGTTAGTGTGGGGGGATTGCTGAACGGCACGGACCCGGTGGGCCGAAGGGCCTGTTTCCGCGCTGTATCTCTAAACCGAAGATACTAGAGGAGCAAGATGGAACACTCCGTTGAAATAGCCTATACTGAAGTGTAGTACGCAAAGGAGCGTAACGTCCGCCATTTTAGGAAGCAAAACCCGCCTCTCGCAGTGTAATCAGTATTGTGGGGGAACAGTATGTGTGATGAGACCATTCAAATGCAGAATATATCTCATCTATCAATTCACAGATTTTTGTTATTTTTCTTTTTTAATGTTCCTGCAAGTTTCTGCCTAAAATGGCGCCGTGACATACTACGGTTTTTAGGGCCGAGCGGTCTATCTTGCTCCTCTAGTATCTTTGGCCATGACATACTACGGTTTTTAGGCTCGAGTGCTCTATCTTGCTCCTCTAGTATCTTTGCTCTAAACTAAACTAATATGTACAACGATGAACGTAAGCCAGCATAATGGTGCAAGGACTCTGATGCGGAACCAAATAAGATTGAATTGATAAACCTAAGCACGGCATCCTAATTGTTTGTGGGTGTATATGTTCAGTCACTCAAGTCTTTGTACACGTTCTTTAGCAGGAATGGGCGATGTTTCGGGTCGAGACCCTTCTTCAGACTGAAGAAGGGTCTCAACCCGAAACGTCGCCCATTCCTTCTCTCCCGAGATGCTGCCTGACCTGCTGAGTTACTCCAGCATTTTGTGATAGTCAGTCAATATGTACAAATCCAGAATCAACAACATCTCCCATTACTGCACCATGGTCTGAAGAAGGGTCTTGACCCGAAACGTCACCCATTCCTTCTCTCCCAAGATGCTGCCCAACCTGCTGAGTTACTCCAGCATTTTGTGAATAAATACCTTTGATTTGTACCAGCATCTGCAGTTATTTTCTTATAAGTTCTTTATTAGCAGATCACTAGCAGTACAGCTGCTGGCTAATGTTACCCCCAGCTCCCACGTTAGTCTGGTGACTAGCAGGCCAGTACAAGGTATGTAGGTTAATTGACTGGGTAAATGTAAAAAATTGTCCCTAGTGGGTGTAGGATAGTGTTAATGTGCGGGGATCGCTGGGCGGCGCGGACTTGGTGGGCCGAAAAGGCCTGTTTCCGTGCTGTATATATATGATATATGATATATGATATATATAACGCAGTACGAAACCCGATCTGGATTGTGGACCGGATGTGCAACAGTAAAACCAGACATGGATCTACACTAATCTCCTGTCTCTCTCATTCTCTCTCCCCTCAGGTGATGATGATGGGCTGCAGCTTCGTGGCTGAGGAGTTGCTGAAGAATGGGGCGGATACCAACATCCAGGATAAGAACGGCTTCACCCCAGCCCACGACGTGGCCCGGACCGGCTTCCTGGACACCATGATGGTCCTGGTTGAGTACGACTCGGACGTGAACGTGGAGGATGCTTCGGGCTGTCTGCCGATCCACCTGGCCGCCCAAGAGGGCCACCTGGGCCTGGTCCAGTTCCTGGCTCCGAGGTCAAGCGCCTGGCACAAGAACTCCAGCGGGCAGACCCCGCTGGACTTGGCCAGGGCTTGCGGTAGAACTGAGGTGGCGGAATGGTTGCAGGAGCACTTGCAAGCAACGGAAACCCCATCCCTGCACTGATTCACAGGTGGCCGAAACACTGACATCTCCTCACGTTAACCTTGCCAACCCCTGCTCGTTCCCACGGTGCACTGTTGACTACATTTTTGTTTTTTAAATTGAGTGGAAGCTCCTTTTCAAAATATTTGATTGCCATCTGACCAAAAGAATAGTATCCAAATGACTTAAAACAAAAATTAAAACATTTTTTTTTGCTCATGTAAATTTGAAAGTGAGCAGAAGTGGCTTTGAACTCTGCAGCGCTTCCTTGAACCGAGGATTTTTGCACGTTGCCTTGGGAGCCCTGGGCTTTGCCGAGCTTCCCTGAAGGAGAGCTGGAACGATCGACAGAGCAGCTAAGCTCCACAGACTTGGTCTTCGGGAAGCAAGCACCTTTTGGCGGCACTGTCCAGAAGGGAGGAGCATGGGCAGATGTTCCCAATTACTCAGCCGTTGCATCTGCATGCCTGCACTGAACAACGAGATCTCTCAGACAATGGGTGGTGGGGAGAGACGAGGGGGTGGAAGGTGAGGGAGGGGTGGGTGGGGTGAGCTGAAATCTGCTGCTCACTCAATCACGAGCACCTCAGGGAAAATAGTGTCTCGAAAAAAGGAATTTCCCATGTACCAGGGGAGCTGGAGATCGAAGAGTTCATGTTTTATCTTAACCAATGTGGGTTTACATTGATTTAAAGTACTGTAAAAAATATATAATGAGATGCGCTTTACAGATTTTTCTAAGTTAGAATGGTTTTGTTGTTATTTTTGCTCCCTTTTTTTGTTCTTTTAAAGGAAACAGAAAGCAGTTAATGTAGCAATGAACTTTTAAGTCCTGGGTGCTTTAATAATTTGTAAAGGAGTGTGTGTTCATTTATATTGTTTTATTTGAAAATTGATTTCCCATTGTACAAAGGCGAAGCTTTTACATGCTCCTTTTTTTTAAATGTTAAGGAAAAAGAGCATGCTTAATTTTCCAGAAGAAATCGTGAAGCACTTAAAAGTTCTGGGTTTAACAGTGTTGCACATGTGCAGGCTATCTTTGTATGTTTTCGGGTTTCACAGGATAAGTAGATAAAAGTGTGGATGCAGTGTAATTAGCAGGACTCGGGCCGAGATTCCAGCATGTCGCTTGTCTATTCCCTCCACAGATGCTGCCTGACCCGCTGAGTTCCTCCAGCACTTTATGTTTTGGCTCAGAGATTCCAGGAGCCGAAAGCTTATAATTAAATCGGATGGTAAATTCGACCAGCATTTGGATAACAAGAAACTCACTATAAACCAAGCAGGTCTTCATCATTAAAAGACACAAAGTGCTGGAGTAATTCAGTGGTATCACAAAATGCTGGAGTAACTCAGCGGGTCAGGCAGCATCTTGGAGAGAAGGAATGGGTGACGTTTCAGGTCGAGACCCTTCTTCAGAATTTAGGATCTAGGAGAGAAGGAATGGGTGACGTTTCGGGTCGAGACCCTTCTTCAGACTTTGACCTGTTGAGTTACTCCAGCATTTTGTGATACCTTCGACTTGTACCAGCATCTGCAGTTATTTTCCGACACAACTTACCAGAGTAATTCAGTGGGTCAGGCAGCATCTCTGGACGACGTGAATAGACAACTTTTCGGGTTGGGACCCTCTTTAGATGAGGGGTCAGAACCCTAAACGTCACCCATCCATGTCCTCCAGAGATGCTGACTGACCTGCTGAGTTACTCCAGCACTTTGCGTCTATCTTTAGGATGAACCAGCACCTGCAGTTCTTTGTTTCTACAGGTACAGACCTAAATTACTCCAGCACTTTGTGTCTTTTTTTTTTGTAAACTAGCATCTGCAATTCCTTGTGCCTGCTTAAAAAGCATGGATCTACGTAAAGGGAGAAAGTGGAGACTCTCTTGCCTTCAGCTCTTCCCCCACCCACCCCTACTCTCAGTCTGAAGAAGGGTCACTCACCTACCCTTCTGCAGAGATGCTGCCTGACCCGCTGAGTTACTCCGGCACTTTGCGCCTATCTTTGGTATGAACCAGCACCTGCAGTTCTTCGTTTCTACAAGTACAGACCTTGTTTATCTGGAGTGAGTAGATACGTGGAGGAATCCCCTGATCAGTTTCACACAGTTGCAATGATGAAGAAATAGTCCCTACTGAGTGAACAGCAGTCTTGGGAAGATTAGGGCGGCACGGTGGCGCAGCGGTAGAGTTGCTGCCTTACAGTGAAAACAGCGCCGGAGACCCGGGTTCCATCCCGACTGCGGGTGCTGTCTGTACGGAGTTTGTACGTTCTCCCCGTGACCTGCGTGGGTTTTCTCAGTGATCTTCGGTTTCCTCCCACATTCCAAAGACGTACAGGTTTGTAGGTTAATTGGCTTGGTATAAATGGAAATTGTCCCTAAAGTGTCCAGGATAGTGTTAGTGTGCGGGGATCACTGGTCAGCAGGGACCCGGTGGGCTGAAGGGCCTGTTTCCGCACTATATCTCTATGCATCTCTAATTAGGAGCCTGCTTACTCCGTTGTTTATTCTTTGCCTCCAGTTGGTAAATAGTATGTACAGTAGTTAAGCTTTGGACCACTGGAGGCATTGTGGGAACTGAAGGAGTATTAATGGTTTCAGTAACTAAACGTAATAAACCTCCTTGGTGACATTTTTCCCCTTCTGCCTTCCTTAGAAAACAGCACGCATCAGCAGTCTGACGCTTTGTCCTATTTTCACACCCTGCACTTCCTTATCTATGTATCTCCCTCTCCCCTGACATTAGTCTGAAGAAGGGACTCGACCAAAAACGTCACCCATTCCCTCTCTCCAGAGATGCTGCCTGTCCCGCTGAGTTACTCCAGCATTTTGTGTCCATCTGCTGTCAAAGTCACTACCTGTTTTTTCACAGAGGTGGGTCATATTCCCCTCAATGCTGTTAGTAATGCTGTAAGCATAAACAAAATGTTGGGAACACCCTGCAGAACAGACAGTGTAATCCAGTTAACATTTCAGACCAATAACAGCTCGTCTGAGCAGCAGTGCTGTAATTATAGGGATCTAAGGTGTATTATGGATGGGTGTGGCCACAGATGTAGCTATCTCCCAGTCCAAGTTTCCAAATAAGGAATGTGCAAAATGCAAAAACAAGTTGAGTATTTTGTTCGTTAGTCATAGAGTGATACAGTGCGGAAACAGGCCCTTCGGCCCAACTCGCCCACACCGGCCAACAATATCCCAGGTACACTAGTCCCACCTGCTTGCGCTTGGTCCATATCACTCCAAACCTGTCCTATCCATGCACCTGTCTAACTGTTTCTTAAACGAGCCTCAACTACCTCCTCTGGCAGCTTGTTCCATACACCCACCACCCTCTGTTATCAATCCCGCTCCCACATGTTGGTAGTCTGAGCAGCTAGCCGTAACTCAAATCTCACTGTACCTTAATTGGTACCTGTGACAGTAAATTGAATCTTGAATCTAGTGTCTTCTCATGGAATGTATTGCCTTTAAGAGTGCTCTGCTATTGAGGAGAACTCCCAGCTTCTGAGTGTAGAAAGAAGGAACTGGAGATGTTGGTTTGCACAAAGTTGTGCTGGAGTAACTCAGCAGCATCTCTGGAGAATGTGAATCGGTGACGTTTTGGGTCGGGACCTTTCTTCAGACTGATGGAGGGGGGGGAAGGAAAGAAAGCTGGGATGTCGGAGTAGAAACAAGCAAGGGGGTCTGGGGATTTATAGGCGGATGGTTGGAGCAAAGGCCAGAGATTAAAACAGACGGTGTGGGACAGAAGGAATGAAGAGTTGCAAATTGTGAAGCCAGAAGAGGAAAGTAAAATCGATGACAGTCCAGGTGGGGCACAAGGGTGGGGAGGGGGCAGAGAGAAGGAAGGAGGAGAAAGGACAGGGGAGGGGGAGCAGGAAGAGAGGGAAGATAGGAGAAAAGGGGAGGGGAGTTACTTAAAGGTTGCTCTGTTTCTGAACCCTGGACATGTTCAGTGATCTGATCTTGGGCAAGACCAAGCACATGAAGGACAAAAGTGACCTTGCCACCTCTTAACTGGGGTGGCTGGGCATCATACAGACTCCCCACCCCTGTACTATTCCCCGGGGAGGAAGAGAGAAGGTCTAAATAAACATATTGAAAGGAATATGGAGGATAATTAACCCACATTTTGCAAGTGCAGCTTTTTCATCAAACTATTGATGGTAGTAGTGACAAAAGTTAGAGGGTGGAATATTCGAGTGAACCTGGAGTTCTGTTGTGATGTCATCACCTTTTGTCCCCACTCTGCTGTGATGTCATCACCTTTTGTCCCCACTCTGCTGTGCTGTCATCACTTTTTGTACCCACTCTGCTGTGATGTCATCACCTTTTGTCCCCACCCTGCTGTGATGTCATCACTTTTTGTCCCCACCCTGCTGTGATGTCATCACCTTTTGTACCCACTCTGCTGTGCTGTCATCACTTTTTGTACCCACTCTGCTGTGATGTCATCACTTTTTGTCCCCACTCTGCTGTGATGTCATCACTTTTTGTACCCACGTATCCTTGGCAAACAAACGCTCTTCCCTCAATTACTCCGCTTGCAGTTCACGGCCTCTCCTGGAATCAGTAACATGGCTGCATTGACTCACTCTGGCCTTGCCCTTCAACACAACGCTCAGGCTCCTGAATCAGAGGGCTGTCAGTTCAAGAATGAACCCGAGTGTGTGAGCATAAAGCTCTCGATGGACGCACCCGTGGGGCGCACTGCACTGTGGCTGGTACCTCCCAAAGAATTGTAGACCGGTCAACACAAAAGGTTCTTGGCAATACTTTGAAGAACAGTAAAGCCAGTCTGTGATTTTGGGGAATTATTTCCACCTTTATTGTTCATGGGAGATTGCTGGGTCCAATTTGGCTGCTGCACTTGTGTAGGAAGGAACTGCAGATGCTGGTTTACACCGGCGCTAGACACAAAGTGCTGGAGTAACTCAGTGGGTCAGGCAGCATCTCTGGAGACGTTTTAGGTTGAAACCCTTCTTCAGACTGAGAGTCAGGGGGAAGGGAAACGAGAGATATGGAAGGGTGCAAAGAGCATGCTACGGTGAGAAAAGGACAGATCAAAGCAGACGATGCTCAAGAAAATGCCCAATGGTTCATTGTCGGCTGGGGCGAGTGGAAGGTGACAACGAGGTGTACAACCAGTAAAATTAATCAGTAGGGCAGTGAAACTAGTAGAACTAAGATAGGTTAGGGGAGAGACCCTTCTTGACCTGAAACGTCACCCATTCCTTCTCTTTAGAGATTCTGCCTGTCTCGCTGAGTTACTCCAGCATTTTGTGTGTGTCTTTGCCTGCAGCACTTCCTAAATTACCACAGTGACAACGTTTCGGAGTGATCTTGTTGGTCGAGGGACAATTAAAAGCCATGAGAGGGTCTATGAAGCTGAAGTCTTCTACCTTTTCTCCCTCTTAGAAGCTTTTTTCAAGGCATATTTCTTATCGCCTTATTGATTTATTTCTGTGCTGGTGCTCATTCTCATTTCTGTCTATTTTTCTGTGGAGAGTTAGGATGTTGTTAACTTTACTAATGCTGTTTAAACGTGTTGCTGTTGTTGCTGTTCAGCATGAGTTTGGAGTTTTAAAGTCTATTTGTGGCTTGCAGAGATTATTAACTTGAAGGTCCCTGACATTAAGAACAGGGTTTGGGACTGTCTGCCAATTGATGGTAATCCCATGAGACCGAGCGAGTCTCCAGAGAGAGGAGGAGAAAATGAGTTGGAAACATTCTGAAGACTTTATAGGTTGATGTTGCACATATAATTATATTTATGAAGTTGAATTTATTGTTGAGTGGATTATATTTTTTAAAATTTCAAATAAATTATGACTTGTGGAAATTTAAACAAGTACCTGTGTTTTTTGTTTTGGAGCAACACTGAGACTGGTTGGTGTAGCTGCCAGTGTGAGATCACGGGAATGTGATTTGGCCGCTAAGCCTTGTCGAGATGATGTGCGCTCATGAGGGATCAAGAGCACAAGGCATAGAAGCAGAAACCCGGGTTCGACCCTGGCTACGGGCGCTGTCTGTACGGAATTTGTACGTCCTCAACGTGACCTGCTTGGGTTTTAGTTTAGTTTAGAGATACAGCGCGGAAACAGGCCCTTTCGGCCCACCGGGTACGCGCCGACCAGCGATCCCCGCACACTAACACTATCCTACACCCACAAGGGACAATTTTTACATTTACCAAGCCAATTAACCTATATACCTGCACGTCTTTGGAGTGTGGGAGGAAATTGAAGATCTCGGAGAAAACCCACGCAGGTCACGGGGAGAACGTACAAACTCCGTACAGACAGCACCCGTAGTTGGGATCAAACCTGGGTCTCCGGCGCTGCATTTGCTGTAAGGTGGCAACTCTACCACTGCGCCACCGTGCTGGAGTTCGACAACTTTGGTTTCCTCCCACACTCCAAAGACGAACAGGTTTGTTGGTTAATTGGCTTGGTATCATGGTAAAACATGCCCCTGGTGTCGGACAGTGTTAGTGTGCGGGGACTGCTGGTCGGCGTGGACTCGGTGGGCCGAAGGACCTGTTTCTGCACTGTATCTCTAAGCTAAACTAAGCAGGTTGCTGCTTGATCCATGCTCTCCCATTCCAAAGAATCTTGCTGCTGCACATGGAAGCAAAATAATGCAATTATACTGAGGAATATCCAACTTTGGAGCAGGAGCAGGTCATTTGGCCTCTGGACCCTCCAGACACTCGCATCGGATGTGACTCCAACCTCAGCTCTCTGTTTCCCCCCAGCTCCCACGATCTTCACCTACTTCCTTATCTAGGTTCTGCCTTAAAAACATTGAAGTTTCGGCTCGTGCTGATCCCAGAGGAAGACTTTTCCAAAGATTAATGACTTGCGAGAAAAGGAATTGCCTCAGAACGCACAACGTAGAACTGTACAGATCCTTCAGCTCAATTGTTGGTGCTGAACATGATGCCAAGGTACACTAATCTCCTCTGCCTGAAGGTGATCCCAATCCCTCCTATCCCTTCATATAGAGTCATATTGATACAGTGTGGAAACAGGCCCTTCGGCCCAACTTGCCCACCCAGGCCAACATGTCCCACCTGCCTGCGCTTGGTCCATATCTCTCCAAACTTGTCCTATCCATGTACCTGTCTAACTGTTTCTTAAACGATGGGATAGTCCCAGCCTCAACTACCTCCTCTGGCAGCTTGTTCCATGCACCCACCACCTGTGTGAAAAGGTTACCCCTCGGATTCCTATTAAAACTTTTCCCCTTCACCTTGAACCTATGTCCTCTGGTCCTCGATTCCCCTACTCTGGGCAAGAGACTCTGTGCATCTACCCGATCTATTCTTCTCATGATTTTGTACACCTCTATAAGATCTCCCCTCATCCTCCTGCGCTCCATGGAATAGAGACCCAGCCTACTCAACCTCTTCCTGTAGCTCACACCCTCTAGGCCTGGCAACATCCTCGTAAATCTTTTATGAACCCTTTCAAGTGTGACAATATCTTTCCTATAACATGGTGCCCAGAACTGAACACAATATTCTAAATGCGGTCTCACCAACGTCTTATACAACTGCAACATGACCTCCCAACTTCTATACTCAATACTTTGACCTATATCCATTAGCCTATCTATATAAGCCTCACATATAGAACAGTACAACACAAGAATGGGCCCTTCGGCCCACGATGTCTGTGCCGAACATGATACCAAGACCAATTCTTATCTGCCTGCAGAAAATCCATGTCCCTCTGTTCCCTGCATTTTCCCGAGTCTATAGGCCCTTTGCCCTCTAGACCTTTACATTTCCATCCTGGGACAAAGGTTCTGACTGTCTACCAGCTCAGCCTTATTTGGATGACCACTAGGGTTGCCAACTTTCTCACTCCCAAATAAGGGACAAACGGTGACATCACCGCCCCACGTGACCTTGCCCAGCCAGCGGCCACGTGCTCCCGCTCTACCAATGGCGGCGGCCCGGACCAGGAGGCGGTTTTCTATGCCACCTCTGTTAGGCTGCGCCCGGGCCTCCGGGCCTACACTGTCCTGGCCTACATTGTCCCGGCCTACTGAGCCCCCCGGGCCTAATACAGGACAAGGGCAGGACAAACCAATTTAGCCCAATATACGGGATGTCCTGTCTAATACGGGACAGTTGGCATCCCTAGACCACTGCCTTTTAAACAGTGACCTTCTAGTTCTAGATTCCCCCACAATGGGAAACGGCAGATAAAGGGCTCTAATAGTGTATGCAATTATTACACGATTAGCATCAGTTGCTGATTATAAGATTTATTTTTCTCTTCTCTGGGCTCAACATAAAAATGCAGATTGTAGCATGAGTAGGCCATTCAGCCCCTCGAGACCGCTCTGCCATTCGATGTCTGAAGGGACCCGATCCTAACCGTCACGTATCCATGTCTTCCAAAGATGGGGCGGCACGGTGGTGCAGCGGTAGAGTTGCTGCCTTACAGCGCCAGGGACCCAGGTTTGATCCTGACAATGGGTGCTGTCTGCACGGAGTTTGTACGTTCTCCTTGTGACCTGCGTGGGTTTCCTCCGGGAGCTCCGGTTTCCTCCCACACTCCAAAGACGTACAGGTTTGTAGGTTAATTGGCTTCGTTAACATAGTAAATCGTCCCTCGCTTTACTTTGCGAGGATCGCTGGTCGTCGTGGGCCGAGGGGTGTGTTTCCATGCTGTCTCTCTAATCAATATATTAAAACTCTCGCTTGTTTGTTCCTGAACTACAGCCAGAACGGTACACGATAGCGCGACAATTTTAGGCCCACCTTACTCACCGTCGTCCCTTTGGTGCTAATGGAAGAAGTCTCATTGAAATCGGTGTTATATTTTTAAAGTTATTCACATTTTAAAGTTTAAATCTATCTCCTAGGGAGGGAGGGGGGAAGGGGGAGGAGGGAGAATAAGGGGGTGTGAGGAGGATGGAGGGGGGGAGGGGAAGGGGGGGTAGTGGAGGGGAGGTAGTGGAGGGGAGGGAGAGGGGGGTGGGGGGAGGGGGATGGGGGGGTGGAGGGAGGCGGGGAGGGAGGGGGTGGAGGGAGATTAAGGGGGTTTGAGGGGGATGGAGGTGGGGGGGAAGTGGAAGGGGGTAGTGGAGGGGAGGGAGATGGGGGAGGGGAAGGGGTAGCGGAGGGGAGGGGAAGGGGGTAGCGGAGGGGAGGGGGGATGGGGGGTGGAGGGAGGCGGAGAGGGAGGGGGGTGGAGGGAGAATAAGGGGGTTTGTGGGGGATGGAGGAGGGGAGGGGAAGGGGGAAGGGGTAGTGGAGGGGAAGCGGAGGGGAGGAGGATGGGGAGGGGGTGAGGAGGAGGGGGGAGGGGGGGAGGGAGGGGAGGAGGGGAGGAGAGGGTGCTGCACCAATGCAGGAGAGGTTTGTGGCCCAACGGGTCCACTTGGTCTAGCCTAAACTAAAAAAAGATGCTGTCTAACCCGCTGAATTACTCCAGCACTTTGTGTTCCACTGCCATTCAACAAGATCAGGGGGTGACCTAATGGTCAAGAGATTTATTGCCATACACACTGCGGTACTAACAATGAAATTCTTACTTGCCACAACTTCAGTAACTTATCAGACACAATAATTAAATGAACAATATATTGTCAGTTGTACCAGTTAAACCAGATCATGATCGTAAAAGCCAAGTGCAACCTCAGTAGTGCAAAGTTCACAGCAGTTCTGTGCTGAGGTAGGGTTGTGGTTAACAGTGTGTAGAGTGGTTTAAGTGCCTGATAATTGCTGGGAAGTTGTTGTTCCTGAACCTGGAGTTTAGTTTATGTAGGAAAATAACTGCAGATGCTGGTACAAATCAAAGCTATCAGAAAAAGCTGGAGTAACTCAGCAGGTCAGGCAGCATCTCAGGAGAGAAGGAATGGGTGACATTTCGGGTCGAGACCCTTCTTCAGACTGATGTCAGGGGGGCGGGACAAAGGAAGGATATAGGTGGAGACAGGAAGATAGAGGGAGAACTGGGAAGGGGGGGAGAGGAAGAGAGGGACAGAGGAACTATCTAAAGTGGGAGAAGTCGATGTTCATACCATTGGGCTTCGATTTGTACCAGCATCTGCAGTTATTGTCTTATTTTAGCTACTATCAGTTGTGTGGTTAGAGGGACCACTCAGACCAGAGTCTTACTTGGATCAAAAGCTGGTTTCATCTTGCAAACTGCCTCTGCAAACTTAGATTTTCGTCTTTTCTTGCCCATGAGCGGAACATCTTGTTTCTTTTTCTTCTTGGAGGGGGCCGCCGGGGGCGGGACAAAGTTTAGTTTAGATTAGAGATACAGTGCGGAAACAGGCCCTTCGGCCCACCGGGTCCGCACCAACCAGTGATCCCCGCACATTAACACTATCCTACACCCATTGGGACAATTTTTACATTTACCAAGCCAATTAACCCACAAACCTGTACGTCTTTGGAGTGTGGGAGGAAACCGAAGATCTCGGTGAAAACCCACGCAGGTCACAGGGAGAACGTACAAACTCCGTACAGGCAGCACCCGTAGTCAGGATGGAACCCGAGTCTCCGGCGCTGCATTCGCTGTAAGGCAGCAACTCTGCCGCTGCGCCACCGTGACCGCCCTAGTCTGGAGGTTACGGTTCTTGAGCTCCTGTACCTTCTTACCGATGGTGCATCAAGACGAGAGAGTGGCCAGGGTAGTGTGGGGCTTTGATGACATGATTGAGAATGATCAGCCATGATCACATTGAATGGCGGTGCTGGCTCGAAGGGCCGAATGGCCTCCTCCTGCACCTATTGTCTATTGTCCTTTGACACTAGTTGCCTTTTTGAGGCAGTGTTTCCTATAGATCCCCTTGAATGTGGGGAGGTCAATACCCGCGATGGACCAGGCCGTGTCCACTACCCTCTGTCATCTCCTTCATTGCTGGATGTCTGAGTTACTGAACCAGGCCATAATGCAACCATGATGGTTATGTCTGCTCTCCACAGCCTCCAACATTACCCTCTGGAAGGCGACTCGGGACTGTCAAAGCAGCCACAGCCAGACATAAAAACACCTTATCAGGAAGATAGAGGGAGATCTGGGAAGGAGGAGAGGAAGAGAGCTTTCGCCTGGGCAGCTTGCAGCCCAGCGGTATGAACATTGACTTCTCCAACTTTAGATAGTTTCTCTGTCCCTCTCTTCCCCTCCCCCTTCCCGGATCTCCCTCTATCTTCCTGTCTCCACCTATATCCTTCCTTTGTCCCGCCCCCCTGACATCAGTCTGAAGAAGGGTCTCGACCCGAAACGTCACCCATTCCTTCTCTCCCGAGATGCTGCCTGACCTGCTGAGTTACTCCGGCATTTTGTGAATAAATACCTTCGATTTGTACCAGCATCTGCAGTTATTTTCTTACACTGTGTACGTGTCTGTATGTATATATGTGTATGTATATATGTGTGTGTATGTATGTATATATATATATATATATATATATACATACATATGTGTATATATGTGTGAATGTGTATGTATATATGTATATGTGTACATGTACAAATATGTGTATGTATGTGTATATAGATATACATACCAACATCCCAAAACGGGGGAAGAGAAACGGATGAACGCAACGGCAGAAAAACGGGCACACAGAAAGGAGCGCAGCAACTTCAACAGACCAGAGACCACACACAAATGTGACCTTTGCCACAGAGACTGTCACTCCCACATTGGTCTCTTCAGCCACAAGCAACGCTGCTCTAGTCAAGGTGTGGAGCAAGCAGCCAACTAGGATGCATCACCCATGGTCAGCCATGACCGAGGGGGCCTAAGAATGTGTATGTATATATGCGCGTGCGTGCACACACACGCACGCACACCCACACGCGCGCGTCCATTCGGCCCATCCTGTCTATGCAGTTGCTCATGCACACCACAAGCCTCATTCGCCCTTGTTGCCTCACCCTATCTGAACCTCTTTCCAATGCTTCCCCCTCTTGCGTTTATCTTGCCTCCTGAATCCATCTTTGCTATTGGCTTCAACCACTCCCTCCACAGCAAGTTCTACATTCTGTGGGCAAAGAAGTTTTGTTTGAATTTCCTGTTGGATTTATCGGTGCATCTCATTTTTGTATAGTATTGTTAAATATCTTATTACTCAATGAGGTCATATTTTTACACAACAGTTAAGTGTTGACTTTTAAAAAGATGAATGCTTCTGACGTGCCAAAAGTTGCTGTTACAACTTTGTTTCTGATCTTGTTTCGAGCAATATATATTCTGTTGCAATAATTTTTTCAAGAAGTCTTGCATCTGCACACGCTTCCTGCCTGCAAAATATTACTTCCAGTTGTCAGCTTCATGTGCTTCCATTGACAGTTTTGGGGTGAGACATTAAAGTGATCCCTGGTTTGCCTTCTCAGATGCACGTAAATGATACGATCCTAGAGCCATACAGCACAGAAACAGGCCCATTGTCTCAACTTGTTCATGCCAACCAGGATGCTCCACCCACGCTGAAGATAGATACAGAAAGCTGGAGTATCTCAGCGGCTCAAGCAGCATCTCTGGAGAAAAAGAATAGGGGGCCCCTATCTCTCAATCTGAAGAAGGGTCTCGACCCGAAACGTCACCTATTATTGGGACTTGGGGGGAGTCCAGAACCAGGGGCCACAGTCTAAGAATAAAGGGGAGGCCATTTAAAACTGAAGTGAGAAAAAACTTTTTCACTCAGAGAGTTGTGAATTTGTGGAATTCTCTGCCACAGAGGGCAGTGAAGGCCAATTCACTGGATGAATTAAAAAGAGAGTTAGATAGAGCTCTAAGGGCTAGCGGAATCAAGGGATATGGGGAGAAGGCAGGAACGGGGTACTGATTGTGAATGATCAGCCATGATCACATTGAATGACGGTGCTGGCACGAAGGGCCAAATGGCCTCTGACTGCACCTATTTTCTGTTTCTATTATTCCTTTCTCCAGTCTGACCCGCTGAGTTACACATTTTTGTGTCTATCTTCGATTTAAACCAGCATCTGCAGTTCCTTCCCACACATTTCTCCTGTCCCATCTATGCTAGTCCCATATGCCCGCATTTGCCTCTAATAATGGGATAATTATTACAGATATATGGGATATAAATAATAATTTCCTCTTCATGTAGCTGCCCAAGTGTCTTTCAAATGCTGTTGAAGTATCTGCCTCAACTACCTCCACTGGCAGCTTGTTCCATATACCCACCACCCTCTGAATGAAAAGTTGCCCCTCAGGTTTGTATTAAATCTTGCCCCTCTCACCTTAAACCTATGTCCTCTTATTTTTGATTCCACAATCCTGGGAAAAAGACTTTGTGCATTCACCCTATTAATCCCCAATGCGATTTTATATCGCTCTACAATATCACCCCTCGACCTCCTGCACTCCAGGGAATAAAGTCCTAGACTGCCCAACCTCTCCCTATAGCTCAGCCCCTCGAATTCTGCATTCATTGTTGAAGAAGGAGAATGTGGTTTCTCCTCAACACATTGATCAATATTTATTCCTCAATCAATGTGATTAAAAGACCGATTATCCAATTATTTCCATATGTGAGAGCTCCCCCTCCCCTCCCCCCACTCACCATCAACAACACCACAGTCACATCTGTGGAGTCATTTAAGTTCCTTGGGACCATCATCTCCAGGGAGGGCATCATCGGGGGGGCATCATCGACTCCAGTGTCAAAAAGTGGAGATGCGAAATATGAGATGCTGTTCCTCCAACTTGCGACTTCACTGTGGCAATGGGGGAAAAGCCTTTTGCTCTTTACTGTTACCCAGTGAGTTGATGATCTGGACTATACCTCCTCCCAAGCCACCACGTGCAAAGATGCTATCCCATACTCTCAATTTCTCTGTCTCTGTCGATACTGCTCCCAGGATGAGACTTTCCATTCTAGGACATCTGAGATGTCCTTTTTCTTTGGAATGTAGTTTCCATCCCTGCTGTCATAGATGCACTCCTCACCCACGCATTTTCACTGTGGCCCCATAGTTCTACTCTCGCTCCCCCTCGCCCCAATGGTTTGATGATGGGTGATATTGAAAGGGGAGAGAGACATTAACATTAACTGGGCGGCACGGTGGCGCAGCGGTAGAGTTGCTGCCTTATAGCGAATGCAGCGCTGGAGACTCAGGTTCGATCCTGACTACGGGCGCCGTCTGTATGGAGTTTGTACGTTCTCCCCGTGAACTGCGTGGGTTTTCTCCGAGATCTTCGGTTTCCTCCCACACTCCAAAGACGTGCAGGTTTGTAGGTTAATTGACTGGGTAAAAATGTAAAAATTGTCCCTGATGTGTGTAGGATAGTGTTAATGTGCAGGGATCGCTCGTCGGCGCGGACTTGGTGTGCCGAAAGGGCCTGTTTCCACGCTGTAGAATCTAAATCTAAAAAAATAATAATTAAGAATAATGTTGAGTTTCTGTTGCAAGCCCATTCAAAGTTAGTCTGATTTTTTCCCCAAGCATTTTTGGTCCAGAAATTGTATTTCAGCTACAAATTGAGCATTTGTTTTATCCAGAAGTAGTATTTCAACGACAAATTGAGCATTTTATTGTCCAGAAGTTGTATTTCAGCTACAAGTTGAGCTTATGTTTGGTCCAGAAATTGTATTTCAGTTACAAGTTGCTCAAAGAACAACCTGTCCCTAAATCCAGCTAAGACCCAGGAGCTAATCATCAACTTTAGAAGGTCACAGGATGAGGAGAATGCTCCAGTCTTCACCAACGGGACAGAGTGGAGAGAGTGTCCAGCATCAGGTTTCTGGGCACACACATTTCAGAGGACCTCACGAGGTCCAGTAACACCACTGCACTGGTCCCACATAGGAGATTAGTGGGCAAGATTAGAGCACCTGGTATTGGGGGTAGGGTACTGACATGGATAGAAAATTGGTAGGCAGACAGGAAACATAGAGTAGGGATTAAAGGGTCCCTTTCAGAATGGCAGGCAGTGACTAGTGGGGTACTGCAAGGCTCGGTGCTGGGACTGCTGCTATTTGCAATATACATTAATGACTTAGATGAAGGGATTAAAAGTAACATTAGCAAATTTGCGGATGACACAAAGCTGGGTGGCAGTGTGAACTGTGAGGAGGATGCTATAAGGTTGCAGGGTGACTTGGACAGGTTGTGGGCAGAGTGAGCAGATGCATGGCAGATGCAGTTTAATGTGGATAAATGTGAGGTTATCCACTTTGGTGGTAAGAACAGGAAGGCAGATTATAATCTGAATGGTGTCAAGTTAAGAAATGGGGAAGTACAAAGAGACCTGGGTGTCCTTGTTCATCAGTCACTTAAAGTTAGCATGCAGATACAGCAGGCAATAAAGAAAGCTAATGGCATGTTGGCCTTTATGACAGGAGGAGCTGAATATAGGAGCATAGAAGTCCTTCTGCAGTTGTACAGGGCCCTAGTGAGACCGCACCTGGAGTACTGTGTGCAGTTTTGGTCTCCAAATTTGAGGAAGGACATTCTTGCTATTGAGGGCGTGCAGCGTAGGTTCACTAGGTTAATTCCCGGAATGGCGGGACTGTCATATGTTGAAAGACTAGAACGACTAGGCTTGTGCACACTGGAATTTAGAAGGATGAGAGGGGATCTTATTGAAACATTTAAGATTATTAAGGGATTGGACACGTTAGAGGCAGGAAACATGTTCCCAATGTTGGGGGAGTCCAGAACCGGGGGCCACAGTTTAACAATAAGGGGTAGGCCATTTAGAACAGAGATGAGGAAAAACCTTTTCAGTCGGAGAGTTGTAAATCTGCGGAATTCTCTGCCTCAGAAGGCAATGGAGGCCAATTCTCTGGATGCTTTCAAGAGAGAGCTAGATAGAGCTCTTAATGATAGCGGAGTCAGGGGGTATGGGGAGAAGGCAGGAACGGGGTACTGATTGTGAATGATCAGCCATGATCACATTGAATGACGGTGCTGGCACGAAGGGCCGAATGGCCTCCTCCTGCACCTATTGTCTATTGTCAAGAAAGCACAGCAACGGCTGTTTTTCCTGAGGATGCTGGAAAAAGATGGTCTGCCCCAACAGATGCTGGTGACTTTCTACCGCTGCACCACAGAGAGCCTCCGGACATACTGCATCTCTGTGTGGTATCTCAGCTGCAGACACGGATAGGAGAGCTCTTCAGCGGGTCGTCTCCAGAGCACAGAAGATCACTGGGATACAGCTCCCATTCCTGGAGGACATCTACAACGTACACTGCCTTAGAAAAGCCACCAGCATCTGTAAGGACTCCACACATCCTTGCCACCGTCCATTTAGCAGACGTTATAAGGCCTCCAATACCCGCACCTCCAGACTGAGAAATAGCTTTTTCCCTAGAACTGCACTGAATCAGTCTGCTAAGCGCCCCCCATAATCTGTCTTTGCCTCCAAAATCATCTGGCACAACTGACTTGATCACAACAGTGACAGCTGCTGTAATTTTTAACCTCAGTGTATGTGGACCTATTTATACTTTTACCTTATTTTTTATTTTTATTCTTTACCTTATTTATTTATTTTTATAGCATCGATACAGAGGTTAACTTATTTTTATAGCATCGATACAGAGATTAACAATCTTAATCTCGTTGTTTTTGTACAATGACAATAAAGATATATTATTATTATTATTATTATCATCTTATATAATGGTGGTGGATTTCCGCAGGCGCAGCCACGCCCCCTCGACACCGGTGAACATCCAGGGAATGGACATTGAGAGAGTGGACTCTTATAAGTACCTGGGTGTTTACCTCAACAATAAACTGGACTGGACTGATAACATTAATGCACTTTATAAGAAAGGCCAGAGCAGCCTATACCTGCTGAGGAGATACAGGCCCTTTGGAGTGCAGGGGGCACTCCTGAGGACCATCTTCGACACTGTGGTGGCATCAGCCATTTTCTATGGAGTGGTCTGCTGGAGCAGCAGCATCTCAACTGCTGACAGGAAGAGACTGGATAAACTGGTCAAGAAGGCCAGCTCTGTCCTGGGTTGCCCCCTTGACTCAGTGCAGGCGGTGGGAGAGAGGAGGATGATGGCAAAGCTAACATCACTGCTGGACAACGACTCCCACCCTATGCAGGGCACTGTCACTGCACTGAGCAGCTCCTTTCAGTGACAGACTCCTTCACCCCAGGTGTGTGTGAAAGAGAAATATCGAAGGTCCTTCCTTCCTGCTGCAGTCAGACTGCACAATCAGCACTGCTCCCAGCAGACAAGTAACTAAAGATAGTTACTGCTGTTTTAATTTTTTAATGAATGCTTATTTATTTTTGCTATCCACTTTGCTGCTGTAACCCTGCAAATTTCCCCATTGTGGGACAAATAAAGTACTTGTATATACTTTTTTGTCCAGTTCTAGTTCAGCTACAAATTGAGCATTTTATTGTCCAGAGGTGGTATTTCAATGACACATTGAGCATTTCTTTTATCCAGAAGTAGTATTTCAACGACAAATTGAGCATTTAATTGGACTGTTAACAGAAGTTGTATTTCAATGACAAATTGAGCATTTTATTGTCCAGAGGTTGAATTTCAGATACAAATTGAGCATTTGTTTTATCTTGAAGTTGTATTTCAGATACAAATTGAGCATTTGTTTTATCCAGAAGTAGTCTTTCAATGACAAATTGAGCATTTGTTTTATCCAGAAGTAGTATTTCAATGACAAATTGAGCATTTGTTTTATCCAGTAGTATTTCAGCTACAAATTTAGCATTTTATTGTCCAGAAGTTGTATTTCAGATACAAATTGTGCATTTATTTTATCTAGTAGTATTTCAATGACCAATTGAGTATTTTATTGTCCAGAAGTTGTATTTCAGATACAAATTGTGCATTTATTTTATCTAGTAGTATTTCAATGACCAATTGAGTATTTTATTGTCCAGAAGTTGTATTTCAAATACAAATTGAGCATTTGTTTTATCCAGAAGTAGTATTTCAACGACAAATTAAGCATTTTATTGTCCAGAAGTTGTATTTCAGATACAAATTGAGCATCTTTTTTGTCCAGTTCTAGTTCAGATACAAATTGAGCATTTTATTGTCCAGAAGTAGTATTTCAATGACAAATTGAGCATTTTATTGTCCAGAAGTAGTATTTCAGATACAAATTGAGCATTTGTTTTATCCAGAAGTAGTATTTCAGATACAAATTGAGCATTTGTTTTATCCAGAAGTAGTATTTCAATGACAAATTGAGCATTTTATTGTCCAGAAGTTGTATTTCAAATACAAATTGAGCATTTGTTTTATCCAGAAGTAGTATTTCAGATACAAATTGAGCATCTTTTTTTGTCCAGTTCTAGTTCAGATACAAATTGTGCATTTGTTTTATCCAGAAGTAGTATTTCAATGACAAATTGAGCATTTTATTGTCCAAAAGTTGTATTTCAAATACGAATTGAGCATTTGTTGTATCCAGAAGTTGTATTTCAGCTGTGCTGTAAGTGACCTGCCTCTCCAGAGAGCCATCTCTGCTCAGCCTTGGCGGCGGGACTGCGCCTTTAAATGGCGGTCTCGACGTTGACGCCGCCGTCCTGTGACTAGGCCTCAGTCAGTCGGGGGCGGTGTGCATGGCAACGGCATGGAGACGGGCCGTCCGCTCACCATCAACCAGCGCTTCGCCGGCCGCTACGAGCGCTACCGGCAGAAGGAGGAGCTGCAGCGGCGTGAGTGGGGGGGCGGCGGCGGCGGCGGCGGCAGCGGGGGAGGGGGAGGGGGAGGCTGGCGGGCGGGAAGCCTCCGAGCCTGACATGTTGCTGCTGTGGTAGTAGGAAGCCTGCCGGCGTAGGCCTCAGCCAGCAGACAATCAATAGACAACACGTGCAGGAGGAGGCCATTGACCCCTTCACACCAGCACCGCCATTCAATGTGTTAGACAATAGACAATAGGTGCAGCAGGAGGCCATTCGGCCCTTCGAGCCTGTACGCACCGCCATTCAATGTGATCATGGCTGATCATTCTCAATCAGTACCCCGTTCCTGCCTTCTCCCCATACCCCCTGACTCCGCTATCCTTAAGAGCTCTATCTAGCTCTCTCTTGAATGCATTCAGAGAATTGTCCTCCACTGCCTTCTGAGGCAGAGAATTCCACAGATTCACAACTCTCTGACTGAAAAAGTTTTTCCTCATCTCCGTTCTAAATGGCCTACCCCTTATTCTTAAACTGTGGCCCCTGGTTCTGGACTCCCCCAACATTGGGAACATGTTTCCTGCTTCTAACGTGTCCAACCCCTTAATAATCTTATACGTTTCGATAAGATCCCCTCTCATCCTTCTAAATTCCAGTGTATACAAGCCTAGTCGCTCCAGTCTTTCAACATATGACAGTCCCGCCATTCCAGGGATTAACCTAGTAAACCTACGCTGCACGCCCTCAATAGCAAGAATATCCTTCCTCAAATTTGGAGACCAAAACTGCACACAGTACTCCAGGTGCGGTCTCACAAGGGCCCTGTACAACTGCAGAAGGACCTCTTTGCTCCTATACTCAACTCCTCTTGTCATAAAGGCCAACATGCCATTAGCTTTCTTCACGGCCTGCTGTACCTGCATGCTAACTTTAAGTGACTGATGAACATGGACACCCAGATCTCTTTGTACTTCCCCATTTCCTAACTTGACACCATTCAGAGCCCCTGATGCCCCCGAACGCTAAAAATCCCCAGTGCCACTTTAAAACCTCCATTGCCACAGTGAAGTCGCAAATTGGAGGAACGGTAATTCATATTTCGCTTGGGTAGCTTATAACCCAGCCGTATGAACATTTAATTCTCGACTTAAACCTCTGTCCCACTTAGGCGATTGTTTAGGCGACTGCAGGTGACTAGGCTGTCACCACACGGTCGCCGGGGTGTCACCTGTACGGTCGTGAGTCGTCTCCAAAGAGCCGTAGCGTTTTTCTGGTCGCCGCTGGATTTTCAAATGTTTAAACATTTTCGGCAACAATGGGTTTGACACCAATGATCGTAGCTTGACGTCTCCTGACGTGGGCGCTGTCGTAGGTTGTCACCAGGTGATGTAGGTTGTCGCCGGTGCTGACTTCGGTGAATTCCATTGGCGACGACCTACGTCAACTGGCGACAGGTACCGGCGTCAAAACCGGAGGCCAAAATGACGTGAATTGTCTTCAGTTGTCGCCTACAGGGGTCGTAGCTTGTCGCGGGTGGACGTAAGTTGACTTCAGTTGTCGTAGGTTGTCGCCTGCGTTGTCGTAGGTTGTTGTAGGTGCGGTCGTAGGTGTACGTCCTAAGTCGCGACAATTGGGTCGCCTGTTGTCGGTAGCTTGCCGTAGCTTAAAGTCGACTAGGTGGTAGGATGTTGTAGCTTGTCGTGGACATTGTCGTGGGGGGAGGAGGTCCAGTCGCCTGTTTTTCGGCGACCTGCGATGACTATGACAGTCGCCGGCAGTCGCCTAAAAAATCGCCTAAGTGGGGCAGGCCTTTACACTCCCCCTTCCTCCACGCTAGTCATTTTACAAAGCAAAATTACACTTAGTATAAAACATATGCAGGTAAAGTTTGCACTTAGCACCAATAATTGTTTTACAATGATTTAATTAAACAATTAGAGGCAGATAACATGTTCCCAATGTTGGGGGAGTCCAGAACAAGGGGCCACAGTTTGAGAATAAGGGGTAGGCCATTTAGAACGGAGATGAGGAAGAACTTTTTCAGTCAGAGGGTGGTGAAGGTGTGGAATTCTCTGCCTCAGAAGGCAGTGGAGGCCAGTTCGTTGGATGCTTTCAAGAGAGAGCTGGATAGAGCTCTTAAGGATAGCGGAGTGAGGGGGTATGGGGAGAAGGCAGGAACGGGGTACTGATTGATAGTGATCAGCCATGATCGCATTGAATGGCGGTGCTGGCTCGAAGGGCTGAATGGCCTACTCCTGCACCTATTGTCTATTGTCTATTGTCTAGAACATAGACAGCACAGAAAAAGAACAGGCCCTTCGGCCCACAATGTCCATACCGAATTGATGAAATGGAGGACCTCATTGAAACATATAGAATAGTGAAAGCCTTGGATAGAGTGGATGTGGAGAGGATGTCTCCATCAGTGGGAGAGTCTAGGTCATTGGCTCAGAATTAAAGGACGTTCTTTCAAGAAGGAGATGAGGAGAAATTTCTTTAGTCAGAGGGCGGTGAATCTGTGGAATTCTTTGCCACAGAAGGCTGTCGAGGCCAAGTCAGTGGATATTTTTAAGGCAGAGATAGATAGATTTTTGATTAGTACGGGTGTCAGAGGTTATGGGGAGATGGCAGGAGAATGGGGTTCGGCGGGAGAGATAGATCAGCTATGATTGAATGGCAGAGTAGACTTGATGGGCCGAATGGCTTAATTCTACTCTTATCACCTTATTATAATAATAATCATCCATTATAAACAAGATAGACACAAAGTGCTGGAGTAACTCAGCGGGTCAGGTAGTATATCTGAGAAAAGGAATAGGTGACGTTTCGGTTCTTCAGCCTGGGATGAAGAGTATTCTTGCGTATAGTATAAGAAAATAACTGCAGATGCTGGTACAAATCGAAGGTATTTATTCACAAAATTCTGGAGTAACTCAGCAGGTCAGGCAGCATCTCGGGCGAGAAGGAATGGGTGACGTTTCGGGTCGAGACCCTTCTTCAGACTGATGTCAGGGGGGCGTATGGCGTGCACAGCCTAAAGTTTTAGGTCAAGGGTAGACATCCAGGCCAGGGCAGCATCAGTTGCTGGGTGGATAGCCTTGATGCCACCAGGGAAAAGCCTCAGTGAGCAGTCATTCACGATGTGTGGGATGGTCTGGTCTGGATATCCGCGGTCGCAAGCAGGGCTTGTAAGTGTGAGGAAGGGTCTCGACCCGAAACGTCACCCATTCCTTCTCTCCAGAGATGCTGCCTGTCCCGCTGAGGTACTCCAGTATTTTGTGTCTATCTTCGATGTAAACCAGCATTTGCAGTTCCTTCCCTCTCCTCAATTATATACAATTGTTTATAAATCTGTTGTACTGCTGCTATTGCAAGTAAGAGTTTCATTGTTCCTTTAAAAGACATTTGATAATTAAACACTTGACTTTTGATTAATGGTTGAAATGAGTAATCTATATTTAAAATATTTATTCACAAAATGCTGGACTAACTCAGCAGGTCAGGCAGCATCTCAGGAGAGAAGGAATGGGTGACGTTTCGGGTCGAGACCCTTCGAAGGTGAATAAATACCTTCGATTTGTACCAGCATCTGCAGTTATTTTCTTATACTATATGTAAAGTATATGTGTAAGGATATTTATTTGCAATCTGTGTGTGCACATATTATTTTTTTTCTTTTTGATTCTCAGTAAAGGATCGCTATGGTGACGGGGCTGGGGAAGAAGACAGTTCAAGCTCTGAATCTGATGAGAGTGAATTGGTAAGATGCTCCTGCCTTCTCACTTGTCACTCTTCATAGTCAACAACAGCTTCTTCCCCTCTGTTTTCAGGCATCCGTAAGCTGGGTACCTTCCAAGCCACCTCTAACCCAAAGGTGGATGTTGTCTATGGAACTGGTGCGCTACAATGCTGAGAACTGTATTCTTCACTCTCTATCTTCCCCTTTGCTCTACTTATTGTGCTAGAATTTGACTTGATTTTAGATTTAGAGATACAGCGTGGAAACAGGCCCTTCGGTCCATTGAGTCCGCGCCGCTCAGCGATCCCCGCACATTAACACTATCCTACACACACTATTTTACACAAACACCAAGCAAATTAACCTACATACCTGTATGTCTTTGGAGTGTGGGAGGAAACCGAAGATCTCAGAGAAAACCCACGCAGGTCACGGGGAGAACGTACAAACTCCGTACAGACGGCGCCCGTAGTCAGGATCGAACCTGAGTCTCCGCGCTGCATTCGCTGTAAGGCAGCAACTCTACCGCTGCGCCACCGTACCGTGGATGTTGTCTATGGAACTGGTGCGCTACAATGCTGAGAACTATATTCTTCACTCTCTATCTTCCCCATTGCTCTACCTATTATGCTACAATTTGACGTGATTGTTTTTATCTGTATTATTTGAACTGTTTGGATGGTTTGAAAAATAAAGCTTTAACTGTACTTCGGTACAATAATAAACCCTGAACCTAAAGTATAACATGACTGAAGTGTGAAACTCGCCCACAAAGGCAGTAAATTTAACTCTAAGCTAGACACAAAATGCTGGAGTAACTCAGCGGGTCAGGCAGCATCTCAGGAGAGAAGGAATGGGTGACGTTTTGGGTCGAGACCCTTCTTCAGACTGATGTCAGGGGAGGGGGCGGGACAAAGATAGGATGTAGTCGGAGACAGGAAGACTAGGAGGAGAATTGGGAAGGGGAAGGAGATAGAGAGGGGAAGCAGGGATGACCTGAAGTGGGAGAAGTTAATGTTCAAACCGCTGGGGTGGGTGTATACTCTAAATTTGTTTTACAAAAAGAATTATAAAAAAGTATTGAGCCCATGATTGGAGTATAAAACCCTATTTTTCTCGTTTCTCATGGAGAAGAATACATGGTTTCTGCTTATTTCCCTCCTCTTTCCCCCAAACCCATGGTGGAAAGCTGCTAAAAAGCAGGTTGGTAGGAAAGAACTGCCATTTGTATTCTCTGATCATCTGCAAGGCAATTGAGATGCTTTGAATTATTTTGAAGGGTGCAGTTGTTAATCAGTTGAATATGGTAACTGCAGTCAACAAGAAGGTCCAGATGCATGAACTGAATGACCCAGAGGTTGAGGACTGAATATTGGCTGGGGAATGGAAGATGAGAGAAGAGTCCTACCTTGAAGATATAAGAAACTGCAGATGTTTAAATCCTGAGCAAAAGAGTGCTACTTTTCTGGAATAATTTAATTGTCTAATCTCCAAAATATCTGTCCTGTTCCAGTAGATTCATAGAGCAGAATTAGGTCGAGTCTACTCCGCCATTCGATCATGGCTGATCTATCTTTCTCTCTCAACCCCATTCTTTTGCCTTCTCCCCATAACTCTTGACCACCTTGCTAATCAAGAATCTGCCTTAAAAATACCCAATGACTTGGTCTCCACAGCCATCTGTGGCAATTCATTTCACAGATTCACCACCCTCTGACTAAAGAAATTCCTCTTCATATCCTTTCTAAAGGTACATCCTTTTATTCTGAGTTCTAAAGGTACGTCCTTTTATTCAGTACAGCACAGGAACAGACCATTTGGATCACCTTGTCTGCGATAACCATGACACTCGTATCCATCAGTTCTCTACCTGCTCATTCGCCTGTCTAAATGCCGCTGCACGGTGGCGCAGCGGTAGAGTTGCTGCCTTACAGCGAATGCAGCGCCGGAGACTCAGGTTCGATCCTGACTACGGGCGCCGTCTGTACGGAGTTTGTATGTTCTCCCCGTGACCTGCGTGGGTTTTCCCCGAGATCTTCGGTTTCCTCCCACACTACAAAGACGTGCAGGTTTGTAGGTTAATTGGCTGAGCAAATGTTTAAAAAAAAAAAAAATTGTCCCTAGTGGGTGCAGGATAGTGTTAGTGTGCGGGGATCGCTGGGCGGCGCGGACCCGGTGGGCTGAAGGGCCTGTTTCTGCGCTGTATATCTAAATCTAAAATCTAAAATGGCGCTGTTATATTTGGTGAACTACTGTAGTCAAGTTGTCTATGCGTATCACTAAATCTATAACCACTACACCATGCCTGCTTTGGCCCAGCCTGAGACTAGAGAACTAGAGTTCAATTCAGTTAATTCCACAGGATAATTTCTGGAGAGAATTGTTCACAACAACTACAGGTAACTACGTGAGCTAAGAGTGGCTTATTAACTATGGATGAATATTGCAGTTGTATGAGACGTTGGTAAGATCGCGTTTAGAATATTGTGTTCAGTTCTGGTCACCATGTTACAGGAAAGATATTGTCAAGCATGAAAGGGTTCAGAAAAGATTTACGAGGATGTTGCCAGGACTAAAGGGTGTGAGCTATAGGGAGAGGATGAGTAGGCTGGGTCTCTATTCCATGGAGCGTAGGAGGATGAGGGGAGATCTCATAGAGATGTACAAAATCATGAGAGGAATAGATCGGGTAGATGTACATCGAAGGTATTTATTCACAAAATGCTGGAGTAACTCGGCAGGTCAGGAAGCATCTCAGGAGAGAAGGAATGGGTGACGTTTCAGGTCGAGACCCTTCTTCAGACTGATGTCAGGGGGGCGGGACAAAGGAAGGATATAGGTGTGGAGACAGGAAGATAGAGGGAGAACTGGGAAGGAGGAGGGGAAGAGAGGGACAGAGGAACTATCTAAAGTTGGAGAAGTCGATGTTCATACCGCTGGGTTGCAAGCTGCCCAAGTGAAATATGAGGTGCTGTTCCTCCAATTTCCGGTGGGCCTCACTATTGGCACTGGAGGAGGCCCATGACAGAAAGGTCAGACTGGGAGTCGGAGGGGAAGTGCTCAGCCACCGGAAGATCAGGTTGGTTAAGGCGTACTGGGCGAAGGCGTTGAGCGAAACGATCGCCGAGCCTGCGTTTGGTTTCGCTGATGCACATTGCCTCTTGCCCAGAGTAGGGGAATCGAGGACCAGAGGACATAGGTTCAAGGTGAAGGGGAAAAGATTTAATAGGAATCCGAGGGATAACCTTTTCACACAGAGGGTGGTGGGTGTATAGAACAAGCTGCCAGAGGAGGTAGTTGAGGCTGGGACTATCCCATCGTTTAAGAAACAGTTGGACAGGTTCATGGATGGGACAGGTTTGGAGGGTTATAGACCAAGTGCAGGCAAGAGGGACTAGGGTAGCTGGGACATTGTTGGCCGGTGTGGGCAAGTTGGGCCGAAGAGCCTGTTTCCACACTGTATCACTCTATGACTCTACCACCTTCTTGCAAAATAATACTGACACATTGCAAACATAATTCTCAGAAAGATTACATTTTAATCCCAATCTAATAATGATCCGTTTTTGTTTTAAGGCCGAGATGGTTCTTGGAATCTAGTTTAGCTTGAACACATTTGTGGCTGATCTTTTTCCTGAAGTCAATGACACTTGGCCTCCTCTCTTTCAAAGGAAGCTGACCCCACATTGGACATTGACTTCTACAAGACTCTTTCCTTGTTGAAGAAGAAGGATCCCAAAATCTACCAAAAAGATGTGCAGTTTTATACAACAGATGGTAAGTGTACCTGAGGTTTGGGTGGCAGATAGTACTTATGTGGTCATTTTGTTACTTTGAATGCGCAAGTGTTGTGACTTTTTTTCTCTTCAGGCAAGTATTAGTAAATGGATTGTGCACCCATTATTGCATGACTTTCAAATGGTCTATTTTGCAATTCCTTAACTTACCATCATGACCTGTGGTTGCTAATTAACACTGACTCACAGTCCACGAGTGCAGCAGTCTCATTTTCAAACACATACCCATATCCTTTCCTGACCATTTTTCCTTGCGATCTAAAAGACCATTTCAGCCCATCGAGTTTATGCCGGTTCACAGAACAATGCCATTTCTGCACTCATTTTCCATGTAATCTATTTTTTCTTTCTATATTCCTAACAATTAGTTCCGCAAATTTGTTTTGAATCCTTCTGGGAATCTTGTTTCACATCTCATCTGAAAGTTCTAGTTTTAGCACTTCCGTGGTACTGCAGTGCAGTGGTAGCCTGAAACATACAAGCCTAGAGAGTAACATACTTGGGAGGCTTGAACCCATAGGCTAAGAAGGAGGGTCTGAAGAAGGGTCTCGACCCGAAACGTCACCCATTCCTTCTCTCCTGAGATGCTGCCTGACCTGCTGAGTTACTCCAGCATTTTGTGAATAAACACCTTCGATTTGTACCAGCATCTGCAGTTATTTTCTTATACTTGGCCAATAAACATATTCATTCATTCATTCAACAAGTTCCTCAAATTAATCTAAATTTCAAAGAGGATGTGTGGAATGCTGTAAGTGAACCCAAATCCTTTGTTTTCTGCACAACATTATTTGCATGTTCTCTTTTAACTGTAGATAGAGAGGCCTCAAATTTCAACCGGTTTTCGTCCTGTTTCCAGCTTAACATGCCCTTTGGCCCACCGAGACTGCGCCGACCAGCGATCCCCGAACACTAATACTATCCTATTTACACTAGGGACAAATTACAATTTTACGAAGTGAATTAACCTACTAACCTTGTGTCTTTGGATTGTGGGAGCAAACCGGAGCACCCGGAGAAAACCCACGCAGGTCACGGGGAGAACGTACAAACTCCGTACGGACAAGCACCCGTGGTCAGGATCCAACTCGGGTCTCTGGTGTAAGGCAGTTGCTCTACCGCTGCGCCACCGTGCCACCCCTTGTTGACTTTTTTTCCATTTGAATTATCTAGAGGTGGAAAGAAAGTTGAGCTACCGAGAAGGGATTTGATGGTAACATCTCAAACTATCTTTTAACAGATGTTGGCAATGAAGGCAGCAAGGGGAAAACTGCAAACAAAAAGAAAAAGGAAAAACCAATGTACCTAAAGGATTATGAACGGAAGGTCATTCTTGAGAAAGAGGGGTAAGTCATGTAGGAACATTCCCCAAGAGGATTTGAGTATAGGAGTAAAGAGGTTCTTCTGCAGTTGTATAGGGCCCTGGTAAGACCGGACATCTGCCTGGACATCTGGAGTATTGTGTACAGTTTTGGTCTCCTAATTTGAGGAAGGACATCCTTGTAATTGAGGCAGTGCAGCGTAGGTTCACGAGATTGATCCCTGGGATGGTGGGACTGTCATGTGAGGGAAGATTGGAAAGACTAGGCTAGTATTCACTGGTGTTTAGAAGGATGAGAGGGGATCTTATAGAGACGTATAAAATTATAAAAGGACTGGACAAGCTAGATGCAGGAAAAATGTTCCCAATGTTGGGCGAGTCCAGAACCAGGGGCCACAGTCTTAGAATAAAGGGGAGGCCATTTAAAACTGAGGTGAGAAAAAACTTTTTCACCTAGAGAGTTGTGAATTTGTGGAATTCTCTGCCACAGAGGGCAGTGGAAGCCAAATCACTGGATGGATTTAAGAGAGAGTTAGATAGAGCTCTGGGGGCTAGTGGAATCAAGGGATATGGGGAGAAGGCAGGCACGGGTTACTGATTGGGGGACGATCAGCCATGATCACAATGAATGGCGGTGCGTACAGATTCGAAGGGCCAAATGGCCTCCTCCTGCACAATTTTTTTTTTAAAGAAAAAAAAAATGGAAATGAGAATCTTTCAGTTGCAAGATATATTTTACCTGACTTCTATCACATGGCTAATGCTTGAAGTCACTTCTAGATGTTGGAGTTTTCCCTGTTGTTCTCAACAATTCATAGTCTTAAAAAGTTGACAGTATACAAAGCCGCAGATTCCAGGAGTTTATTGGTGTTCATACGTGACAGGATCAGATTTAGGCCATTCGGCCCATCAAGCCTGCTCCGCCATTCAATCATGTCTGATCTATCTCTTCCTCCTAACCCCATTCTCCTGCCTTCTCCCCATAACCCCTGACACCCGCACTAATCAAGAATCTATCTATCTCTGCCTTTAAAATATCTATTGGCTTGGCCTCCACAGCCTCCTGTGGCCATGAATTCCCACCCTCAGACACTTCATGTCTTTGTTTATGTGTCAGTAGACGAATTGTGCCCTTTTTGGCCTTATTTTAGCTTGTCATTACTGTTTTTTTATTGTCCGCACTTTGGGATGAAGGTTCCTAATTGAGAGTAAACATTTAACTTGATTACTTTAAAAACTCATTCATATTGAGTAAAACATGTTCAGTTTTGATCATTACATTGTATAAGATTTTGATAATTGGAGTAATGTGATGGCAGACTTATAGTTTTCCTTTTCCTAAATATTGTTTCCTTCATTACAAAGAAAATATGAGGATGATGACAGTGATGACGAAGAAACAAGAGCTAAAATGGAGGTAGGATTTACTTTCTAAGACAGTCTATTGCTGAGTAGTTAGGGCATGAGTTACATGTTTGATTCCTGCATTGGTCGGCACAGCAATAGAGTTGCCTTACAGCTAGCTGCCTTGCTACGGATGCTGCCTGTACGGAGTTTGTACGTTCTTCCTGTGACCGCGCGGGTTTTCTCTGGGTGCTCCGGTTTCCTCCCACACTCCAAAGACATGTTGGTTTGTAGGTTAACTGGCACTGGTACAATTGTAAATTGTGCAGTTTTGGTCTCCTAATTTGAGGCAGGACATCCTTGCTTTTGAGGCAGTGCAGCGTAGGTTCACGAGATTAATCCCCGGGTGGCGGGACTGTCATATGCGGAAAGATTGGAAAGACTGGGCTTGTATTCACTGGAGTTTAGAAGGATGAGAGGGGATCTTATAGAGAGGTATAAAATTATGAAAGGACTGGACAAGCTAGATGCAGGAAAAATGTTCCCAATGTTGGGGAAGTCCAGAACCAGGGGCCACAGTCTAAGAATAAAGGGGAAGCCATTTATAACAGAGGTGAGAAGAAACTTCATGCCAACCCCTTCATCTAAAAAAATCAACCAGCGAATCTTCCACAATGCAAGATGTCCTGTAAATATGGTGACCAAAGCTATTTGCAGTAGTCCAGGTATCCAGTAAATGTACCACTTTTACACTCCATACCCCTTTCAATAACGGCCAATGTTCCATTAGCCATTCTAATTGCTTGCTTTATCATAATCATCGTAACCATAATCATGCTTTATCAGCCAAGTATGTTTTGCAACAAACGAGGAATTTCATTTGCCACTCAGTCACACCAATAAAAAGCAACAGGTCACACAAAATACATTTTAACATGAACATCCACCACAGTGACTCCTCCACATTCCTCACTGTGATGGAAGGCGAAAAAAAGTTCAATCTCTTCCCTTCTTCGTCCTCCCGCGGTCAAGGGCCTCGAGCCTTCCGTTGGCGGGGCGATCTTGGCTCCCGTAGCCGGTGGTTGGGCCCTCACATCGGGGCGATCAAGCTCCTGCATCGGGGGTGGGGAACACACATCTCATCTCCCCCGCGCTGGGCGATCGGACCCCGAGTCGGGGCTGGCGGAAAAGCTTCTGCGATTTGGAGCTTCCCAACGTCGGTCTCTACCCGAGACTGCCAGCTCCTTGATGTTATCTACATGCCAATCCATTTGTATTTCATGTGCTAAGACAGCAGATCCCTTTGCATTAGAGCTTTGGAGCGAGAAGAAAGTTGCTATTCTTTTCTCTTCTATTTTTCTTTGGTTATATTTCCAAAGGTAGATGCTTGACGTTGATATACTGTTTACATTGATATACTGTCATTAATGTTACAAAATGTTTCATGGATACACTTGAATGAGCTTCCTCTATCCTTTGTGACTCCCACAGTTGGAGCTCTCCTTATCTGCACCTAAACATCGGGCGTTGCAACTTCATCTTGTGCACTAATCTTTCATATCTGACTTACTGTGCACCTGAGTCTTTCAAAACGACTTCGCATTGCCAGAACCTAAAGGTTTCCCATTTTAAAAGCAAGAGTGGTTTTAGTGATTATTTCAATAACGTTTTTCGGGCGGCACGGTAGAGTTACTGCCTCATGGCGCCTTGCAGCGCCGGAGACCCAGTGTGCTCTCTACGGAGTTTGTACGTTCTCCCCGTGACCGCTTGGGTTTTCTCCAAGATCTTCTGTTTGCTCCCACACTCCAAAGACGTACAGGTTTGTAGGTTAATTGGCTTGGTATAACTGTAAATTGCCCTGGTGTGTGTAGGATAGTGTTGATGTGCGGGGATCGCTGGTCGGCGCGGACTCGGTGGGCCGAAGGGCCTGTTTCCGCGCTGTATCTTTAAACAAAACTGAACTGAAAAATAGATTTTTAGCATTGTATGGAGCTCAGATGCTTACCAAATGCCTTTCTTCTAGAAGTGTTGGTTTGTAAGTAGGTTTGTTACTGTGCTTTTATGATGGTGACACGTTATTGGGATTTTGATTTCAGAGAGCAGCATCTCCCAGTTATATAGAAGAACAAAAACGACTGAAAGAAAAGTAAGTATGTGAGAGACTCATGCCTGCAATAAGCACTGCTTGAATGCGCTGATTTTTTTTCCTTGTTAGTTCATCTAATTTCTGCTTCCAGTCCAAACTGCTTTTCATATCATATCATATCATATATATACAGCCGGAAACAGGCCTTTTTCGGCCCACCAAGTCCGTGCCGCCCAGCGATCCCCGCACATTAACACTATCCTACACCCACTAGGGACAATTTTTTACATTTACCCAGCCAATTAACCTACATACCTGTACATCTTTGGAGTGTGGGAGGAAACCGAAGATCTCGGAGAAAACCCACACAGGTCACGGGGAGAACGTACAAACTCCTTACAGTGCAGCACCCGTAGTCAGGATCGAACCTGAGTCTCCGGCGCTGCATTCGCTGTAAAGCCGCAACTCTACCGCTGCGCTACCGTGCCGCCCTTCTTCCATCTAGCCAAATTTAATTCCTCACGCTGGTTGCTGATCATAGTCTACCCTTGTTGTACACGTTTACAATTCCAATGCATTGAAACAAATCATTACAAACCCACTGCTTCCCCTAAGTACCTAGACTCTCTCCCTCTCTCCCTCTCTCCCTCTCTCCCTCTCTCCCCCTCTCCCCCTCTCCCCCTCTCCCCCCTCCCCCTCTCTCCCCCCTCTCCTCCCCCCCTCTCTCCTCCCTCCCCCTCCCTCCACCACATCTGTTCTCCAGATGTTGCCTTCCACCACAGGACATCCGAGATATCTTTCTTTTATTTCAGGTTTTGCTACTTTGAATTGAATCCATACCATTTTCTTTGTCTTCATTATATGCTATAAGTGTAGTCAAGACGTCACATTGGTGGAGCTGCTGCCTCACAGTGCCAGAAACCCAGGTTTGATCCTGACCTCGGGTGCTGTTGTGTGGAGTTTGCATGTTCTCCCTGTGAATGTGTGGGTTTCTTCCGGTTGCTCCCGTTTCCTCCCGCATCCCAAACATGTGCTGGTTTCTTGGATAATTGGCCCTCTGTAAATTGCACTGGATGCGATGGTGGGATAACATAGCACTAGTGTGAATGGCTGATTGACGGGCCACAAGGACTCAGTGGGCTGAAGGGCCTGTTTCCTTGCTCTATTGGGCGGCACGGTGGCGCAGCAGTAGAGTTGCTGCCTCACAGCGAATGCAGCACCGGAGACTCAGGTTCGATCCTGACTACGGGCGCCGTCTGTACAGAGTTTGTACGTTCTCCCCGTGACCTGCGTGGGTTTTCTCCGAGCTCTTCGGTTTCCTCCCACACTCCAAAGACGTTCAGGTATGTAGGTTAAATGACTGGGTAAATGTAAAATTTGTCCCCAGTGTGTGTAGGATAGTGTTAGTGTGCGGGGATCGCTGGGCGGCGCGGACTCGGTGGGCCGAAGGGCCTGTTTCCGCGCTGTATCTCTAAATCTAAAAATATCTATAAACTAAACATTTTTAGTAATCTGCATTGACTGGGCCTGACTAACTTCTATTAGCATTATAAACCAATACCATTAACCAACCGTTCCATAGACCCAAAATGCTGGAGCAACTCAGCGGGTCAGGCAGCATCTCTGGAGAGAAGGTGACGTTTCGGGTCGAGACCATTCTTTTTCACCCACTCCTTTTGTTGAAGATTGTGGGGTTACATTTGGCACAGTCTCCTGTAACTTCCAGAAATGACCGGAATGAGCTCTGGGCCACTATAGGCAACCATGAACTACCTTCCTTTACTGCACTGGCAATGCTGCCTATGTGCCTGGTTAGACAATAGACAATAGGTGCAGGAGGAGGCCATTCGGCCCTTCGAGCCAGCACCGCCATTCACTGTGATCATGGCTGATCATTCTCAATCAGTACCCCGTTCCTGCCTTCTCCCCATTCCCCCTGACTCCGCTATCCTTAAGAGCTCTATCTAGAACAAGCACCCTGAAGTGATTTGGGTCAGCTAAATGCTACGGTTTGCACTTTTGTCTGAAATGCACTGTTTCTCTCAATATGTTACCAATGATTTTTTTTGGGGGGTATTTCTAAATAAGCATTGAAGTGTGCAGTATCAAATTCTACAAGCTCGACAAATTCTACAAGCTCGCCAGCTTTGAAATCAATGTGGGTTTTTTTTGACCAAAACCCTTTTGGTTTTCTTTAGCTGGTTTTGGGTTAATCTTGGTTTCAATTATGAAATACAGAGGGGGAACCTTGACTTGCACAGTGTGTCATGAGCAAGCAGAGTAGTTTGGATAGATTTCATGCTGCCAAAGAGACACAAAATGCTGGAGTAACTCAGCGGGTCAGGCAGCATCTGTGGAGAGAAGGAATGGGTGACGTTTCGGGTCGACACCCTTCTTCAAACTTGGAGTTAGGGGAGAGGGAGATATAGAGATATGGAAGGGTAAGGTGTGAAAACGAGAGATCAAAGGGGATGAAGGTCAAGGAAAATGTAGAATGGATCATTGTTAGCTGAGGGGGAAGGTGACAACAAGGCATACAATCAGTAAAATGTAATCAGGAGGACATTGTAACTAGTTGGAGAACTGGGGTGGGGAGGGATGGAGGGAGGTAAAGGAAGGATTAGTTGAAGTTAGAGAAGTCAATGTTCATACCGCTGGGGTGTGAGCTGCCCAAGTGAAATATGAGGTGCTGTTCCTCTAATTTGTGTTGGGCCTCACTCTGACAATGGAGGAGGTCCAGGATAGAAAGGTCAGTATAGGATTGGGAGGGGGAGTTCAAGTGTTTAGCAACCGTGAGATCACATAGGCCTAAGTTCTAGAAGCAGAATTAGGCCATTTGGCCCATCAAGTCTATTCCACCATTCAACCATGGCTGATCTATCTTCCCCTCTCTGCCCCATTCCACTGCCTTCGCCCCATAACCCCTGACACCCGTGCTAATCAAGAATCTGTCGATCTCCGCCTTAAAAATATTCATGGACTTTGCCTCCACAGCCGTCATTTAACATTGAAGGAGACTATTCAGCCTGTTGTCCTACCTGGAAGCTTGTACCACCAAATGGGAGACTTCCAAGTCATTGATCTTGAGCAGCTTTCAGCGAAGAGTGGAGGAAAGAGGCTGGAATAATCCACTCTTTAACCACGATACGCACCCACAATCCAGCCCCCCTCTTCCTTTGCACCACCACCATCCCCTTCCATCTATATCCCTTCCTCTGGTTTTACATTTCAATCCCCTTCTCTCCTTATCTCATACATTTTCATCAGGTCATAAGTGATAGAAGCAGAATTAAGCCATTCGGCCCATCATCTACTGCCATTCAATCATGGCTGAGCTATCTCTCCTATCTCCATTCTCCTGCCTTCTCACCATAACCCCTGACACCCGCACTAATCAAGAATCTATCTATCTCCGCCTTAAAAATATCCATTGACTTGGCCTCCACACCGTTCTGTGGCAAAGAACTCCACAGATTCACCACCCTCTGACTAAAGAAATTCCTCCTCATCTCCTTCCTAAAAGAAATGCCCTTTAATTCTGAGGCAGACACAAAATGCTGGAGTAACTCAGCGGGTCAGGCAGCGTCTCTGGAGAGAAGGAATGGGTGATGACGTTTCGGGTCGAGACCCATCTTCAGTCTGAAGAAGGGTCTCGACCCAAAACGTCACCCATTCCTTCTGTCCAGAGATGCTGCCTGACCTGCTGAGTTACTCCACCATTTTGTGTCCTCCTTCGATTTAAACCAGCATCTGCAGTTTTCTTTCCTACACATCTTAATTCTAAGGCTGTGACCTCTGGTCCTAGACTCTCCCACTAGTACAAAAGTCTTCTCCACATCCACTCTGTCCAAGCCTGTCACTAGTCAGTAAGTTTCAATGAGATCCCCTCTTATCTTGTTTCTTGCCTTTGTCTAATCATCTGCCCATCAACCCCCTTCATCTGTATACTCCTATGACTTGCCTGGCTTTGGTCTGCCCCCAGCTTACAGCCCACTACTACAACCAGTAGTTGGGGTTCCAACCCGAAATGAGTTGGAAAACTCAATGGGGAAAACCCAATGTTCTCCAATGATACTGGACATCCTACAATAGACAATAGGTGCAGGAGTAGGCCATTCGGCCCTTCGAGCCAGCACCGCCATTCATTGTGATCATGGCTGATCATTCTCAATCAGTACCCCGTTCCTGCCTTCTCCCCGTACCCCCTGACTCCGCTATCCTTAAGTCTGAAGAAGGGTCTCTTTAGTCTTTCCAGGTGAGACAGAGGTTCACCTGCACCTCCTCCAACTTAAATACCTTCAGACTTAAGGGTCTCTCCAGACTCCGCTATCCTTAAGAGCTCTATCCAGCTCTCTCTTGAATGCATTTAGAGAATTGGCCTCCACTGCCTTCTGAGGCAGAGAATTCCACAGATTTACAACTCTCTGACTGAAAAAGTTTTTCCTCATCTCCGTTCTAAATCTCCAGAGATTATGTTCGCCAGCTGAGACACGTCAGCACTTTGTCTTTTTTTTTTATAAACCAACATCTGCAGTTCCTTGGGTCTACTGCTACTCGTTTGCCTTGGAAATTGAACTTTGCAATAGTTATTCATGTTTCATAATCATTATTGTCATAAGCGATAGGAGCAGAATTAGGCCTATCAATGGCTGATCTATCACTCCCTCCTAACCCCATTCTCCTGCCTTCTCCCCATAACCCCTGACACCCGCACTAGTCAACTATTCTGTTGTGTTTTCCACAGCTTCCGTACGTTTGTTGATGACAGTGAGGAGGACAGCGAGAGTGGGGATGGCGGCACTGGTTTTCTGAAACTGCGGGCGAAGTCTGAAGAAGAAAAGGTACCTGATGTGGTCTTTATTCCACTTTTAGTTTCCATGCTGCGTTTATTATGTGGAAAGATAATTGTTCTTGGCTCAGCGCAGGTCACTGCACCTATTACAGACTGAAGCCATACTTGTCAAGTGCTTTATTGCTCCACAGATATCCGAATGGATGCTGAACGTCAATTTACTTGGAATTTGTTGTGTTGTACAGGGCGCTGGTGAGACCACATCGCCATTCAATGTGATCATGGCTGATCATTCTCAATCAGTACCCCGTTCCTGCCTTCTCCCCATACCTACTGACTCCGCTATCCTTAAGAGCTCTATCCAGCTCTCTCTTGAATGCATTCAGAGAATTGGCCTCCACTGCCTTCTGAGGCAGAGAATTCCACAGATTCACAACTCTCTGACTGAAAAAGTTTTTCCTCATCTCAGTTCTAAATGGCCTACCCCTTATTGTTAAACTGTGGCCCCTTGTTCTGGACTCCCCCAACATTGGGAACATGTTTCCTGCCTCTAACGTGTCCAACCCCTTAATAATCTTATATGTTTCGATAAGATCTCCTCTCATCCTTCTAAATTCCAGTGTATACAAGCCTAGTCGCTCCAGTCTTTCAACATATGATAGTCCCGCCATTCCGGGAATTAACCTAGTAAACCTACGCTGCACGCCCTCAATAGCAAGAATATCTTTCCTCAAATTTGGAGACCAAAACTGCACACAGTACTCCAGGTGCGGTCTCACTAGGGCCCTGTACAACTGCAGAAGGACCTCTTTGCTCCTATACTCAACTCCTCTTGTAGCGCAGCGGTAGAGTTGCTGCTTTACAGCGAATGCAGCGCCGGAGACTCAGGTTCGATCCTGACTACGGGTGCTGCACTGTAAGGAGTTTGTACGTTCTCCCCATGACCTGCGTGGGTTTTCTCCGAGATCTTCGGTTTCCTCCCACACTCCAAAGACGTACAGGTATGTAGGTTAATTGGCTGGGTAAATGTAAAAATTGTCCCTAGTGGGTGTAGGATAGTGTTAATGTACGGGGATCGCTGGGCGGCACGGACTTGGTGGGCCGAAAAGGCCTGTTTCCGGCTGTATATATATGATATGATATGATATGATATGATATGAAGGCCAACATTCCATTGGCTTTCTTCACTGCCTGCTGTACCTGCATGCTTCCTTTCAGTGACTGATGCACTAGGACACCCAGATCTCGTTGTACGTCCCCTGTTCCTAACTTGACACCATTCAGATAATACTCTGCCTTCCTATTCTTACCACCAAAGTGGATAACCTCACACTTATCCACATTAAACTGCATCTGCCATGCATCCGCCCACTCACACAACCTGTCCAAGTCACCCTGCAACCTCATAGCATCTTCCTCACAGTTCACACTACCACCCAGCTTTGTATCATCTGCAAATTTGCTAATGGTACTTTTAATCCCTTCATCCAAGTCATTAATGTATATTGTAAATAGCTGCGGTCCCAGCACCGAGCCTTGCGGTACCCCACTAGTTACTGCCTGCCATTCTGAAAGTGACCCATTTATCCCCACTCTTTGCTTTCTGTCTGTCAACCAATTTTCTATCCATGTCAGTACCCTACCTCCAATACCATGTGCTCTAATTTTGCCCACTAATCTCCTATGTGGAACCTTGTCAAATGCTTTCTGAAAGTCAAGGTACACCACATCCACCAGCTCTCCCCTGTCAATTTTCCTGGTTACATCCTCAACGAATTCCAGAAGATTAGTCAAGCATGATTTCCCCTTCATAAATCCATGCAGACTCTGACCAATCCTGTTACTACTATCCAAATGCTCCGCAATTTCGTCTTTTATAATTGACTCCAGCATCTTCCCCACCACTGATGTCAGACTAACTGGTCTATAATTTCCCGTTTTCTCTCTCCCTCCTTTCTTAAAAAGTGGAACAACATTAGCTACCCTCCAATCCACAGGAACTGATCCTGAATCTATAGAACATTGGAAAATGGCCTCCTCCTGCACCTATTTTCTATGTTTCTATGTTGTGTCCCATACGAACTATTGACGGTGACTTGGTAACACTGGAAAACTATAAAATGAGGAAATGGAGTAGTCTTATCCTTCACAACGTAATACCGTGACTGTTGATATTCTGTTCTACTGATTTTGGGGTCAGTGAATTTGGTACATTGGCTCTTTTGTTGGGATTTCAAGTTCCCAACTGTCTTGCAAATCGAGAGCTTGCAATTTAAAATGTATGCTTCCGTTTCAACTGAAAATGGAGAGCCAGTGTAGAAACTTAAGGAAGCAAAAACCCAGATGGCACAGTGGCATAGCAGTAGAGCTACTGCCTCACAGCACCAGAAACCCAGGTTAGAATCTGACTACGGGTCCTGTCTGTATGGAGTTTGTACGTTCTCCCCGTGACCCCGAGAGTTTTCTCCGAGATCTTTGGTTTCCTCGCACCCTCCAAAGACGTACAGGTTCATGGTTATAAGGTCATAAGTGATAGGAGCAGAATTGGGTAATTCGGCCCATCAAGTGCATTCAAGAGAGAGCTAGATAGAGCTATTAATGATAGCGGAGTCAGGGGGTATGGGGAGAAGGCAGGAACGGGGTACTGATTGAGAATGATCAGTCATGATCACATTGAATGGCGGTGCTGGCTCGAAGGGCCGAATGGCCTCCTTCTGCACCTATTGTCTATTATTGTCTAAGTCTATCATATCATATCATATCATATCATATATATACAGCCGGAAACAGGCCTTTTCGGCCCACCAAGTCCGTGCCGCCCAGCGATCCCCGCACATTAACACTATCCTGCACCAACTAGGGACAATTTTTACATTTACCCAGCCAATTTACCTACATACGCCATTCTACTCCGCCATTCAATCATGGCTGATCTATCTCTCCCTCCTAACCCTAATCCTAACCCCATTCTCCTGCCTTCTCCCCATAATCCCTGACACCTGTACTAATTAACCAAACCAGGTTAATTGGCTTGGTGTAAATTTAAATTGTCCCTACTGTGTGTTGGATAGTGTTAGTGTGCGGGATCGCTGGTCAGTGTGGGCCGAAGGGGCCAGTTTCTGCGCTGTATCTCTAAACTAAACTAAAAATAGCATTGAGTTGCTTTAGGCTCCATGAGGACATCAGGTATTGCTTAGGAACTGCCAAAGCAACTGATACCCCAGCTCTCTTTTAATTTCCTGTTGCACATATTCATTTCCTTTCACTGATCAGGCTATACACAGAGTCCAGATTTAAACTCGACCAATACTAATGATTACTCATGTGTTGCGTTTTCAAAGGAAAAAGAAGAAGAGTCTTATATCAGTTGGCTGAGAGGGCAAAAGGATTTGGAGGACAAAGAGCAACTAAAAGATATAGTGAGTACTTTCAATTTATTTTCCATTATCTTGGCATAATTGACGTCAGATCTTCCTGTGTGGTTATCACAATCGCAATCAATCACAATCATAGATTATTAACCAAGTATGTCTTGCAACGCACGAGGAATTTCATTTGCCTTACAGTCATAACAATAAAAAGCAACAGGACGCACAAGACACATTTTAACGTGAACATCCACCACAGTGACTCCTCCGCATTCCTCACTGTGGTGGAAGGCGAAAAAATGTAACATATATTTGATTTGTATTGCATTTGGAAATAATACTTGAGTAAAATAACAACCCAGGTTATTTTCTTTTACAGATGCTAGATAATCTCAAACTTGGGTCAAAATTGTAGAGTTGTAGAGCATAGAAATGGATCCTTTGGCACACTATGTCCGTGTCGACCGTTTTGCCCATCTGCAATAATCCCACTCGCTCACATTCGGTCTGTATCCTTTTCTGCCTTGCCTATTCAAGTGCCTTTCTAAAAGCATCTCAAGCACAGTACTTGTTTCACCACCACCACCACCACTTGCAGCAAGTTCCAGATATCATCCACTCTCAGTGTTGAAAGAAAAGAGTTACTTCCCAGAACACGATAAACTGACCTTGGAACCTTGAACTCCTTAGATCTATGCCCTCTTAGAAACATAGAAAATAGGTACAGGAGGAGGCTATTTGGCCCTTCGAGCCAGCACCGCCGTTCATTGTGATCATGGCTGATCATCCACAATCAGTAACCCGTGCCTGCCTTCTCCCCATATCCCTTGATTCCACTCGCCCCTAGAGCTCTATCTAACTCTCTTTTAAATTCATCCAATGAATTGGCCTCCACTGCCCTCTGTGGCAGAGAATTCCACAAATTCACGAAAATGTTCTATTTTTGATCGTTCCCCCACTGTGGGGAAAGTGGGAGTCTGACCATCTATAGAGACTACATTTCAGATCGGGACCCTTCATCAGTCTGAAGAAGAGTGCCAACCCGCAACATCATCTGTCCATTAACATGCAGGATGCGGCCTGGCCTGCATCCATCTGTTTTTTGAACAACATCTGAAGTCTCATGTCTCTACTCTGACTATCCATATCGGGTCTCCTCTCAACCTTCTTTCAAGTCAAGTCAATTTTATTTGTATAACACATTTAAAAACAACCCACGTTGACCAAAGTGCTGCACATCAGTTCAGGTACTAAGAAATGAACATACAATGGCACACAAACATAACAACACATATATAAACAGTTCACAGCGCCCCCTCAGAGGGCCTCAAACACTAGGGAGTAGAAGTAGGTTTTGAGCCTGGACTTAAAGGAGTGGATGGAGGGGGCAGTTCTGATGGGGAGAGGGATGCTGTTCCACAGTCTAGGAGCTGCAACCGCAAAAGCGCAGTCACCCCTGAACTTAAGCCTGGACCGCGGGATAGTGAGTAGCCCCAAGTCGGCCGACCTGAGGGACCTGGAGATAGAGTGGTGGGTTAGAAGCTTTTTGATATGGGGGGGGGCTTTGTATGTGAATAGGAGGAGCTTGAAGTTGATTCTGTACTGTACTGGGAGCCAGTGGAGAGAGGCCAAAATCGGGGTGATGTGGTCCCTTTTACGGGTACCCGTCAGGAGTCTCGCTGCGGCGTTTTGGACCAATTGCAGGCGGGACAGGGATGATTGGCTGATCCCAGTGTATTGGGAATTGCTGACGTCTAGGCGGGAGGAAATGAATGCGTGGATGATTTTTTCAATGTCGTCAAATTGGAGGAATGGTTTGATTTTAGCTGTGGTACGAAGCTGGAAGAAGCTGGCTTTTACCACAGCGTTGACTTGTTTGTCAAACTTTAATGCAGAGTCAAATATCACGCCAAGGTTTTCGACATGCGGTTTGACTAGGGTTTGACTTTGTTCTGGAGAAACCCAACTGCCAACGCTCTGCCGAACTTTACATCTGATCTATACCCTGTTGCATAACTTTGGCAAGGTTCCTTCCTATCCACAATCTTACTAAACGTGCATCCTTCTGTTTCTCTGTGTGTGACCAGCTTGAGATTGACTACATTTCCACCTGTAAAATTGCCTGTAGAAATCTGAGATGTGAGCTGCAATTCACTGAGCACAGACTTTGCAGCTTTCTAAGAACTTCATGTGCATTGTAGTGGCTCAATACCTTTTGTGTTGCTCTATTTAAAACCTGCTACGAACACATCCTGATGGTTAAGATATCTCTTGATAGTTCAACAAAAAGAGTTGTGATATCTGACCTTATTAAGGTGAAGGGGAAATGATTTAATAGGAATCTAAGGGGTAACATTTTCACACAGAGGGTGGTGGGTGCATGGAACAAGCTGCCAGAGGAAGTAGTTGAGGCTGGGACTATCACAACGTTTAAGAAACAGTTAGACAGGTACATGGATAGGACAGGTTTGGGCCAAACGCGGGCAGGTGGGACTAGTGTAGATGGGACATGTTGGCCGGTGTGGGCAAATTGGGCCAAAGAGCCTCTTTCCACACTGTATCACTCCATGACTCTACTACATTAAAAACTCTATCATATTTACAGTGATACAGTGTGGAAACAGGCCCTTCGGCCCAACTTGCCCACACCGGCCAACATAAGACCCTTCAGTCTGAAGAAGGGTCACGACCCAAAAAGTCGCCCAATCCTTCTCTCCTGAGATGTTGCCTGACCTGCTGAGTTACTCCAGCATTTTGTGAATAAATACCTTCGATTTGTACCAGCATCTGGAGTTATTTTCTTATACATCATATTTAATTGCTGTTTTTAATGTGGAGAAAGTATTTTGAGGCCTTCTCTGCAGAATTATCAATCAAATTCAGCATAAAATTACATTATATGAAGGCAGAAGACCAAATCTTTTGAAAGTGAATAGTTTTAAGGACTTTCTTAAAGAAGGAAAGGAATTTGGGGAGTAGTCACAAAGTGCTGGAGTAACTCAGCGGGTCAGGCAGCCTGTGTATGAAAGAACTGCTGGTTTATACCGAAGATAGACACAAAATGCTGGAGTAACTCAGCCGGTCAGGCAGCAATTCTGAAGGAAAAGAATAGGTAACGCATCTCTGGAGAATATGGATAGGCGACTCTTTGGGTCAGAGCACCACTGAGTAAGAGTCAAGGCTGGGTGGCACATTGGAGTTCAAGTTTAATCAATGATCCCATCCGGTAAAGTACAGGATTGTCACGTGTGCCGAGGTACAGCGAAAAGCTTTTGTTGTGTGCTAACCAGTCAGCGGAAAGACAATACAGGATTACAGTGATGCTGCCTGACCCGCTGAGTTACTCCAGCATTTTGTGTCTATCTTCGGTGTAAACCAGCATCTGCAGTTCCTTCCTATACACTCAAGCCATCCACAGTGTACAGATACATTATAAAGGGAATAATGTGAATAACGTTTAGTGCAAGATAAAGCCCAGTAAAGTTTTTTTTTAAATCAAAATATACTTTATTCAATAAATAGTGTAAGAAAATAACTGCAGATGCTGGTACAAATCGAAGGTATTTCACAAAATGCTTGAGTAACTCAGCAGGTCGGACAGCATCTCAGGAGAGAAGAAATGGATGACGTCGCTTATTATAAATGTCGCTTATTCAATAAATAAATATATACAAGACATGTTCCTTCCAAAACTCAATCCGACATTCTCGGAGGCTATACATACATTCAATGCACCAATTGCATAACATTTCTCCCCACCCTTGCCACTCATGTGGCCCACTGGCGTGGAATCCCTTCCCTTATTTTGTGGGAATGTCCGTCACCCACAGAGCCTTGGCGTTGGCTGCACCGAGCTTCAGTGCGTCCCTCAGCACGTACTCCTGCAGTCTGCAGCGGGCCAGTCGGCAACATTCCCCCACGGACCTCTCGCTTCGCTGGGAGGTCAACAAAGCTCAGGCAGACCCAAGCCCAGTAAAGTCCGATTAAAGACAGTCCGAGGTTCTCTAATGAGGTAGACAGTAGTTCAGTCCTGCTCTCTAGTTGGTGATAGGATGGTTCATTTGCCTGATAGCAGCTGGGAAGAAACTGTCCCTGAATCTGGAGGAGTTCGTTTTAATCGTCAAAGAACCGCCCTCCTGATCAATATTTGGTCATTTCTGCTCCAGAACCAGGGGCCACAGTTTAAGAATCCAGAACCAGGGGCCACAGTTTAAGAATAAGGGATAGGCCATTTAGAATGGAGATGAGGAAAAACTTTTTCAGTCGGAGAGTTGTGAATCTGTGGAATTCTCTGCCTCAGAAGGCGGTGGAGGCCAATTCGCTGAATGCATTCAAGAGAGAGCTAGATAGAGCTCTTAAGGATAGCGGAGTCAGGGGGTATGGGGAGAAGGCAGGAACGGGGTACTGATTGAGAATGATCACATTGAATGGCGGTGCTGGCTCGAAGGGCTGAATGGCCTCCTCCTGCACCTATTGTCTATTGTCTATAAATGGTCAGCAAATTGATGCTTCTGAGGAGAAAATGTAACTAATTTACAGTTGTACAATGGTACAGGAACTGATAGTGTCTTGTTCACAGCTATTCAGGGTCAGATGTGTGATTTACTTTGGGTATTTATAAAGCATAACACTTTCAGTGATTAGATCTGTGATTTCCTGTGTTCAAAGCTTTTCCATTGTCTAATTGTTAATGCCATCAGGCTTTGTGTCTGCCTACTGCTTTAATGAACTGTTGAACTGGCTTTATCACAATGGATATCTCGCTGTCAGCAAGTGCCATTCACTCAACAGGGCTAAATGTGTGGTCAATCCAGAGAGATTTTCATCAATTCTCAGGCCAAATCTTAATCCTTGAATTAAGTGCTATTATTATTCCGGCTGACAAACCATCACCCTTTTAGTCCACTAATAAGTTCTTATTTTAAAAATGAACCATTTGCCCAGCCCTCTAGAATGTGCCAAACTGAAGTGACATTTCCCCCCTACTTTAGTTTAGAAATACAGCGCGGTTACAGGCTCTCTGGCCCACCGAGTCCGCGCCGATCATACACTCACTCGGGCCAATTTACAATTTTTACTGAAGTCAATTAACCTACAAACCTTTTTTAGATTTAGAGATACAGCGCAGAAACAGGCCCTTCGGCCCACCGGGTCTGCGCCGCCCAGCGATCCCCGCACTATCCTATACCCTATCCTATATATTAATACTATCCTACACCCACTACGGACAATTTTTACATTTACCAAGCCAATTAACCTACGTACCTGTACGTCCTTGGAGTGTGGGAGGAAACGGAAGATTTCGGAGAAAACCCACGCGGTCATGGGGAGAACGTACAAACTCCGTACAGACAGCACCCGTAGTCGGGATCGAATCTGGGTCTTTGGCGCTGTAAGGCAAGAAATGTCTCTGTAAAGCTTCTCGGATGTTTTTCCCTGAATTAAAACTGCCATCTAAGATAATAATAATGAATTTCATAACTGACCTTCAGAGTCATACAGCACGGATGCAGGCCCTTCGGCCCAAATCGTCCACACCTGCCACAATGCCCCGTCAAACCTGGTCTCTGTTGCCCACATTTGATCCGTTTTCCTCTAGTCCTTTCCTATCCATGTACCTGTCCTATCCATGTACCTGTCCAAATGTATTTTAAAGGTTGTTATTGCACCTGCCTTTACCATTTCCTCTGGCAGTTTGTTCCATAAATGCTTTTGTGACCTGCTTCTAGATTTTAAAGAAAAATTATTTTGACTCAAAACGAGTGCCTTGTAAAATGGTCCATAAATGTTCCATAAAATGTTCCATAAATGCTTTTGTGACCTGCTTCTAGATTTTAAAGAAAAAGTATTTTGACTCAAAACGAGTGCCTTGTAAAATGGTCAAGTCTGTGGCGCAAAACTGCTGTTTAGTTGAGATTTACATGGCGGCAACAGGCCCTTCAGCCCACCGAGTCCGCACTGACCAGCGATCCCTGCACACTATCACTACCTTACACACACTAGGGACAATTTTAAATTTGTACCAATCCAATTAACCTACAGACCTGTACGTCTTTGGAGTGTGGGAGGAAACTGAAGATCTCGGAGAAAACCCATGCAGGTCAGGGGGAGAACGTACAAACACTGTACAGACAGTACCCATAGTCAGGATGAAACCCGGATCTCTGGCGTTGTGAGGCAGTAGCTCTAGCTGCTTTAGAAATGATCGTTTTGTTAGTATGGTGGTATGATATGGGTGAAAATGGTGCTGCTCTTTTATTATCTGGAACCACCTGGAGATCAGATAAACTCTGTTCCAAGGAGGATTGTACTTTGGTAGCATATTCTACTGCACATGATAACCGTGTAGGATTGCAAAAGTCATCATAATCATAATCATACTTTATTAGCCAAGTATGTTTTGCAACATATGAGGAATTTAATTTGCAATACAGTCATGCCAATAAACAGCAACAGAACACACAAATTACATTTTAGCATGAACATCCACCACAATGACCCCTCCATTACCAGTCGGAATGCCACAGGTTTAGATTCATGTCATCAATTTCCTTCCCCTTCACTTCTAGCTTTATTTAAATCCTTTGGTTTTATTTAGTGGGCTAACATGCAAAACAATGCGTCTTGCTGTATCTCGGTACGTGACAATGATAAACCAGTGTCAACACTCCCAACAGCGCGTGGATGATTTTTATTGGCATTGGTTTATTAATCGGATGTGTACTGAGATACAGTGCAAAACCTTGTTTTGTGTATTTTCCAGGCAAATCATTTATACAAGACTATACCAGGTAGTGCACAAAGAAAAAAAATTGCGTGCAGAATATAGTGTTACTGTTACAGAGAATGTGCAGATAGAAAAGAATGCATGGGCTTCAGCAAGGTAGATTGGAAGATTGAGAATTCAAGATTTTTTTCTTTTTAGATGTGCAGGTGGTCCTCAACTTGCCATGGGGTTGCGTTCTGATAAACCCATTGTAAACTGAAAATACTTGCCCAGCGTTTGCACCATCGTAAAGTCGAAATATCGTAAGTCGAGGCACCGTAAGTTGAGGAGCATCTGTGCAGCACAGTGCCAACAGCGCCAGAGACCCGGGGTCGATCCTGACTACGGGGGTACCGCACGTTCTCCCCGTGACCACGCGGGCTCCCCCCAGGTGCTCTTGTTTCCTCCCACATCCCAAAGACTTGCGGGTTAGTAGTTTAATTGGCCCTCTGTAAATTTGCCCCTCGTCTGCAGTCCATGGATGAGAAAGGGGGATAACAGAGAACTAGTGTGAACGGGTGATCAATGTTTGGTGTGTACCTGGTGGGCCAAAGGGCCTGTTTCCATGCTGTGTGTGTGTGTGTGTGAGTTTTTTTTGAATGATAGTATTACAATCAACTTGGTGGGATTCATAAGACTATTCATTTTCAGACCGGCACTGCAGTAACCCAAAAAATGCACCTACTGCTTTAACATGAAAGGCGAACAGATATATTTAAGTGGAATCTTCCCCGTGGAATATTAATTTATTTATGATTAGATGAAAATTTAAACTAAAGAAAAAAATACATTGTGAATTAGCAACTTGAAGTGTACTTCTGCATAGTTCTAGACAGTCCGAGATTATTAGAGGATTGTGGCGGTCTTGGGTCAGTGGAAAACAGGAATGCTGCAGTATTGTTATACGAGGTCTCCATTACTCATGGTGGAACAGCGGTAGAGTTGCCGCCTTACAGCGAATGCAGCGCCGGAGACCCGGGTTCCATCCCGACTACGGGTGCTGTCTATACGGAGTTGGTACGTTCTCCCCGTGACCTGCGTGCGTTTTCTCCGAGATCTTAGGTTTCCTCCCACACTCCAAAGACGTGCAGGTTAGTAGGTTAATTGGCTTGGTAAATGTAAAAATTGTCCCTAGTGGGTGTAGGATAGTGTTAATGTGCGGGGATCGCTGGTTGGCGCGGACCCGGTGGGCCGAAAGGGCCTGTTTCTGCGTTGTATCTCTAAACTAAACTAAAAATTAGATTACCAGGGAGTCTTTTCCTTCGTGAGGGTAGGTGTCTCACTTGCTTTTCAAGCAGTGCCAGAGGGTTTGTGTACACTTTCAGTTCATCTCCAGCTGCACATACACATGCACAACAACAAACAATAATGGTGCAAAAGGACAAAACCAATGCTCCCAAGTCTATGTAATTCAGAGCTTATTTGGAGGTTATAGTGTTTAATAGACTGATGGCTGAAGGGAAGAAGCTGTTCCTGACCCTGGATGTTAGTTTTCAGGCTCCTGTACCTTCTTCCCGATGGCAGGGGTTAAATGAGAGTGTGGCCAGGGTGTGTGGGTCTATGATGATGCTGGCTGCCATTTTGAGGTTCACTAGGTTAATTCCCAGAATGGCGGGACTGTCATTTGTTGAAAGACTGGAGCGACTGGGTTTGTATACACTGGAATTTAGAAGGATGAGAGGGGATCTTATTGAAACGTATAAGATTATTAAGGGGTTGGACACGTTAGAGGCATGAAACATGTTCCCAATGTTGGGGGAGTCCAGAACCAGGGGCCACAGTTTTTTAGAATAAGGGGTAGGCCATTTAGAACGGAGATGAGGAAAAACCTTTTCGGTCAGAGAGTTGTAAATCTGTGGAATTCACTGCCTCAGAAGGTAGTGGAGGCCAATTGGCTGGATGCTTTCAAGAGAGAGCTAGATAGAGCTCTTAAGGATAGCAGAGTCAGGGGGTATGGGGAGAAGGCAGGGTCGGGGTACCAATTGAGAATGATCAGCCATGATCACATTGAATGGAGGTGCTGGCTCGAAGGGCCGAATGGCCTCCTCCTGCACCTATTGTCTATTGACTCCTGCAGATCTCTTCGATGGTGGGGAGGTCAGTATCTGTGCTGGACTTACATAAAAGGAAATGTTTTGACCATGTTACAGAAATACCTACGAGATTACTGGAATGATCCTCAATTGGATGAAGGGGAAAAGTTTCTGCGGGACTATGTTCTCAATAAAAAATATCTTGATGAAGAGGAGGAAGACAGGTAAGAACATTTCTATTTAGTGCAGGTGTTTTCTACATTCACAGTACTTTTTGTTTTTATTATTTCATTGGACTTTTATTTTATACTGGACCAAGTGGACCCGTTGGGCCCAAACCTCTCCTGCATTGGTGCAGCACCCTGACCTCTCCCCCCTCCCCTCTCTCCTCAACCCCCTTCCTCCCGTCTCCCCCACTCCCGTCTCCCCCTCCCCTCCTTTTAAACTTTAAAATGTGAATAACTTTAAAAATATAGCACGGATTTCAATAAAACTACTTGCATTATCACTAAAGTGACGATGGTGAGTAAGGTGGGCCTAAAATTGTCGCGCTATCATGTACCGTTTTGGCTGAAGTTCCGTCACAAACAAGACAACAAACGAGAGTTTTAATATATAGATGAAGTATATTGAAGTATTATATCCTGTATCCTTTGGACCATGTTGTATTTGTGTGTGACGATATTTGAAATTTTACAGCCAAGGTGCTTATCTGTTTTAATGGCTTTCTTGCGATAGGGGTGAACTATGAACACGTTTATCTAATTTTTGTTGCACAATCCAATTTTAAGACCAGTGGCGTCCTTGCATGGTGCTGGCGTTTGTTGTGTATGCCGTGCTTGGTCAAGTGGAATACCTTGGCTTGTTGCCTGTGCTATTTCAGCAGTCACACTCTCCGCAGCCCTTTTGATCAAAGGTTGGCGCTGTTCCCCCAAGATGGAGCTGTCCATGTTGCTGCCTCGGGTAGATGATCCCGAAGCCCTGTTCCTTCCCGCCACCCGAGACAAATTCACCTCAGGGCGGTCACGGTGGCGCAGCGGTAGAGTTGCCGCCTTACAGCGAATGCAGCGCCGGAGGCCCGGGTTCCATCCCGACTACGGGTGCTGCCTGTACGGAGTTTGTACGTTCTCCCTGTGACCTGCGTGGGTTTTCTCCGAGATCTTCGGTTTCCTCCCACACTCCAACAACGTGCAGGTTTGTAGGTTAATTGGCTTGGTATATGTAAAAATTGACCCTGGTGGTTATAGGATAGTGTTAATGTGCGGGGATCGCTGGTGGGCGTAGACCCGGTGGACCGAAAGGGCCTTTTTCCGCGCTGTATCTCTAAACTCTAAACCTACAAACCTGCACGTCTTTGGAATGTGAGAGGAAACCCACGCGTTCCAGGGCGTTGTGAATGTGTGGAATTCTCTGCCACAGAGGGCAGTGGAGGCCAATTCACTGGATGGATTTAAAAGAGAGTTAGATAGAGCTCTAGGGGCTAGCGGAATCAAGGGATATGGGGAGAAGGCAGGCACGGGTTACTGATTGTGGATGATCAGCCGTGATCACAATGAATGGCAGTGCTGGCTCGAAGGGCCAATTGGCCTCCTCCTGCAGATATTTTCAATCTTTCTATGATCACAGGGAGAATGTACAAACTCGGTACAGACACCACCCGTAGTCAGGATTGAACCCGGGACTCTGGCGCTATGAGGCAGCAACTCTACCGCTGCACCACCTTGGTTGCCCATAGTTGCAGAGGTTCCCGGAGGTTAAGGGTACATGTGTGTAGAATCTGTGGGTCACGGATTATAACTTCTGCCTTGGAGATGAGGAACTGGTGAAGACAATTCCAGCAGAACAGTGACGTGGGCCTGTGGCAGACTCATTGGGCATCGATGGACTGCAGGAACAACACTACTCACTCTTAAACCCGCAGACAGTATACAGCAGATAGACACAAAAAGCTGGAGTAACTCAGCCGGTCAGACAGCATCTCTGGAGAAAAGGAAGAGAAAGGTACTCTCTTCACCTCTGTGCACTTGTCCACTCGTGATCTGCAGCCCTCTAAGAATAGACAAAATGCTGGAGTAACTCAGCGGGACAGGTAGCATCTCTGGATAGAAGGAATGGGTGACGTTTCGGGTCGACACCCTTCTTCAGACTGAGAGTCTGGGGAAAGTGAAACAAGAGATATAGACAGTGATACACAGAGATGTATAGAACAAATGAATTAAAAACATGTTTAAAAGTTACATGATAAAGGAGACTGGCCATTGTTAGCTGTGGTCTTGGTAAAAATGAGTTACAGACAATGAGACTCAATATGATAATATACAGCAGCTGAGTTTGTCTGGCTGTGGTCCCCAATCAGTTTAGTTTAGTTTAGAGATACAGCGCAGAAACAGGCCCTTTCGGCCCACTGGGTCCACGCCGACCAGCGATCCCTGCACACTAACGCTATCCTATTTCACAAAATGCTGGAGTAACTCAGCAGGTCAGGCAGGATCTCAGGAGAGAAGGAATGGGTGACGTTTCGGGTTGAGACCCTTCTTCAGACTGAAACGTCACCCATTCCTTCTCTCCTGAGATCCTGCCTGACCTGCTGAGTTACTCCAGCATTTTGTGAAATAAATACCTTCGATTTGTACCAGCATCTGCAGTTATTTTCTTAACACTATCCTATACCCACTAGGGACAATTTTTACATTTACCAAGCCAATTAACCTGCAAACCTGCTGGTCTTTGGAGTGTGGGAGGAAACCGATAATCTCAGAGAAAAATCACGGGGAGAACGTACAAACTCCGTACAGACAGCACCCGTAGTCGGGATGGAACCCGGGTCTCCGGCGCTGCATTCGCTGTGGTTGGAAAGGAGAAACATTGTCCTTGTATATTTTTAAAAAACTGTGTTGTGTGAATTGTTTTTTGCTTTTTTTTTTGCTTTATGTGGATTTAATATACAAAAATCAAAAGAGCCAAAATTTGGTCAACTCTGGATGGGGTCAAGAAACTTCTATTTTTCCCTCCAATTAATAAAAACATTTGTGGGAGGGGGAGTTTGGAAATCACAAAATTAAGGTTAATAGATTTTTCATGAGTCAAGGGAAGCAAACAGTTAAGACACTGATCAGCCATTCTCTAATACAGTGGCACAGTGGCAGTGTTGCTGCCTCACAGCGCCAGAGACCTGGGTCCATTCCTGACTGTGGGTGCTGTCTGTTCTGAGTTTGTACATTCTTCCTGTGACCGTGTGGGTTTTCTCCAGGTGCACCGGTTTCCTCCCACACTCCAAAGAGGTGGAGGTACAGGCTTGTAGGTTAATTGGCTTCAGTAAAAATTAATGTAAATTGTCCCCAGTGTGCAGGATAGACAATAGACAATAGGTGCAGGAGTAGGCCATTCGGCCCTTCGAGCCAGCACCACCATTCAATGTGATCCTGGCTGATCATTCTCAATCAGTACCCCGTTCCTGCCTTCTCCCCATACCCCATGACTCTGCTATCCTTAAGAGCTCTATCTAGCTCTCTCTTGAATGCATTCAGAGAATTGGCCTCCACTGCCTTCTGAGGCAGAGAATTCCACAGATTCACAACTCTCTGACTGAAAAAGTTTTTCCTCATCTCCGTTCTAAATGGCCTACCCCTTATTCTTAAACTGTGGCTCCTGGTTCTGGACTCCCCCAACATTGGGAACATGTTTCCTGCCCTTAACGTGTCCAACACCTTAATAATCTTATACGTTTCGATAAGATCCCCTCTCATCCTTCTAAATTCCAGTGTATGGGTGATAGTGCCAGTGTATGGATAATCGCTGGTCGGCGGGGCCGACCATGGTGGGCCGAAGGGCCTGTTTCCATGCTGTATCTCTTAAGATCTAATAGAATTGAATAGCAGACTTCATGGGCTGAATTTTGGGGCGGCACGGTGGTGCAGCGGTAGAGTTGCTGCCTTACAGCGAATGCAACGCCGGAGACCCGGGTTCCATCCCGACTACGGGTGCCATCTGTACGGAGTTTGTACGTTCTCCCCGTGACCTGCGTGGGTTTTCTCCGGGTGCTCCGGTTTCCTCCCACACTCCAACGACGTGCAAGTTTGTAGGTTAATTGGCTTGGTAAATGTAAAAATTGTCCCTAGTGGGTGTGGGATAGTGTTAGTTTGCGGGGATCGCTGGTCGGCGCGGACCCGGTGGGCCCAAAGGGCCTGTTTCCGCGCTGTATCTCTAAACTAAACCAAACTAAATTGACCCTTTCCCTGTACAGTATTTGATGTTTGAAACTGCTGCAGATCTTTGAAGGACACCTTTCATGAACTATGGTACATCGGGGTCATGGGGGGCACGGGCAGGTCGGCCACCTGGAGCAGGGAACGTGCGGAACACTTGCCGCACAGAGTAGCAGAAATAGTTTGTGCCAACTACAAAGTTGCAAGCTCATGAACTGCTGCAACACGAGCTACAACGATACCGATACCAGCGTACCAACCCGTCCGACTGATTTCATTGGCCGAATCCTCCGATCTCCCATCCAGTGACAAGCAAGTTGGGGAAGAGCGGGAAATTTTGAAAAACAAAACTTGCCAAGTTATATATATATTTTTCCCTCCTGCCCTGTTGAACTGGGGTCAAGGGGAGGGCCCAGTGCTGACGCCCGATTGCCCAATTGCAGGGATGAGTCAATTTAAAATCGTGACCGAATAAAATATAAGTTGGCAAAGAGCCGGAGTTGTGAAACGGCCACTCTTCAGAGTAGAACTACACAACTAGCAATTTTCCCTCTGAAAATGGATCCTGAACAAGCCGCAGCAAGGGCAGTGAATAGACAACAGACAACAGGTGCAGGAGGAGGCCATTCGGCCCTTCGAGCCTGTACGCACCGCCATTCAACGTAATCATGGCTGATCATTCTCAATCAGTACCCCGTTCCTGCCTTCTCCCCATACCCCCTGACTCCGCTATCCTTAAGAGCTCTATCTAGCTCTCTCTTGAATACATTCAGAGAATTGGCCTCCACTGCTTTCTGAGGCAGAGAATTCCACAGATTTACAACTCTCTGACTGAAAAAGTTTTTCCTCATCTCAGTTCTAAATGGACTACCCCTTATTCTTAAACTGTGGCCCCTTGTTCTGGACTCCCCCAACATTGGGAACATGTTTCCTGCCTCTAACGTGTCCAACCCCTTAATAATCTTATACGTTTCGATAAGATCTCCTCTCATCCTTCTAAATTCCAGTGTATACAAGCCTAGTCGCTCCAGAATCCATTCGGCTGACATCAATTGTTATATTCGAAAACGTATACTTGAACAATTAATTATGAGATGGTGAGAAGTGGGAAATATGAAACCACGATTTAAAAAGAAAAATCCGCTTATCCCTCGCCAAGTTGCCTCATTGCACCACATCAGGAAGGAGGTGTGAAGGCTGTGGTGGCCTGCCTATTTCCTCTGTGGTTGCACACCAGAGAATTGTATATCATTGCACGGCTCCAGTCATGCATTCGTCTTGCCCTGCCATCAAAAGGTCATAAGGAATAGGAGTAGAATTGGGCCATTCGGCCCATCAAGTACACTCCGCCATTCAATCATGGCTGAGCCATCTCTCCCTCCTAACCCCATTCTCCTGCCTTCTCCCCATAACCCCTGACACCCGCACTAATCAAGAATCTACCTTAAAACTATCCACTGACGGCCTCCACAGTCTTCTGTGGCAAAGAATTTCACACATTCACCACCCTCTGACTAAAGAAATGTCTCCTCATCTCCTTCCTAAAAGAACGTCCTTTAATTCTGAAGCTATGACCTCGAGTTCTAGACTCTCCCACTCGTGGAAACATTCTCTCCACATCCACTCTATCCATAGCTCCAGTCCTGGCCTCCTGTGCATCCCCAATCTTAACCTCCCCACCACTGACTACCATGCACTGCACCTGCACTAAATCTCCGGAACTCCCTCTTGATTCTCTTTCCTTCCCACTATTTTTCTTTCCCCTTTGATATTCTATTGAAATTAAACCTCTGACCAAACATTTGAGCACTTGTCCATAGGTGCCAATGCCAAGCAAGCCTAGGAAAAATAGACACAAAATGCTGGTGTAACTCAAGTGGGTCTGGCAGCACTAGGGTTGCCAACTGTCCCATTTTAGCTGGGACATCCTGTATTTTGGGCTAAATTGGTTTGTCCGCCCTTATGGGACCGCCCTTGCCCCGTATTAGACCCGGGGGGGCGCTGTAGGTCCGGACAATGTAGGTCCAGAGGCCCGGGTGCCGTCTAACGGAGGTTGAGTAGCAACCCGCCTCCCGGCCCGGGCGCCCGCCATTGTTGGAGCGGGAGCACGTGGCCGCTGGCTGGGTGAGGTCACGTGGGGTGCGGCACAGGACGTCACCTTGTCCCTTATTTGGGAGTGAGATAGTTGGCAACCCCTAGGCAGCACCCCTGGAGAACGTGGATTGGTGATATATCCCGTCGGGTCCCTTCTACAGATTCAAACCCTTCTTCAAACAACCATACTTTGAAATGGCTTTGACATGATCTAAACGCAAGTTTTTGTCACCGCTGATCATCCATGCAGCTTTGTAAATGTTTAGAAACTCTCTGAAAATTTCTATCTCTCTGAAACTCTTTACGGAGATAGGATAGTGGCATTTAAGGGACATTTGAATAGCCATATGGATGTGCAGGGAATTGAGGGTTATGGATTATGTGCAGGTAGATAGAAGTTGGTCTTGGCATCCATCATGTTTGGCACAGACATTCTGGGCTGAAAGGTCTGTTCTTATGCTCTACTGTTCTATGTTCTATAAAATGCACCAGGTGGTATTGTACCCTGCCATGTAGTATTTTATCCTACACATCACCCGGAATTTCTGCTTGAATCCATCTTCTTCTTGCTATTGAGGGCGTGCAGCGTAGGTTTACTAAGTTAATTCCCAGAATGGCGGGACTGTCATATGTTGAAAGACTGGAGCGACTAGGCTTGTATACACTGGAATTTAGAAGAATGAGAGGGGATCTTATCGAAACATATAAGATTATTAAGGGGTTGGACACGTTAGAGGCAGGAAACATGTTCCCGATGTTGGGGGAGTCCAGAACAAGGGGCCACAGTTTAGGAATAAGGGGTAGGCCATTTAGAACTGAGATGAGGAAAAAAGATTTCAGTCAGAGAGTTGTGAATCTGTGGAATTCTCTGCCTCAGAAGGCAGTGGAGGCCAATTCTCTGAATGCTTTCAAGAGAGAGCTGGATAGAGCTCTTAAGGATAGCAGAGTCAGGCAGTATGGGGAGAAGGCAGGAACGGGGTACTGATTGAGAATGATCAGCCATGATCACATTGAATGGCGGTGCGTACAGGCTTGAATGGCCGAATGGCCTCCTCCTGCACCTATTGTCTATTGTCTATCAGTTCTGTCATCTCCAAAGGGACAATTCCAGGGAGCCAAGAACCTATTCTGTGCTCCTTGACAGGGGAGGCAATTGTTGTTTCTTATTCACTTGGGGCGGCACGGTGGCGCAGCGGTAGAGTTGCTGCCTCACAGCACCAGTGACCCGGGTTCCATCCTGACTACGGGTGCTGTCTGTACGGAGTTTGTACGTTCTCCCCGTGACCTGCGTAGGTTTTCTCCGGGAGCTCCGATTCCCTCCCGCACTCCAAAGACGTGCAGGTTTGTAGGTCAATTAGCCTCGGTAAAATTGTAAGTTGTCCCTAGTTTGTGGGATAGTGCTATTGTACGGGGATCGCGGGTCGGCACGGACTCACTCGGTGGGCCAAAGGGCCTGTTTCCGCGCTGTATCTCTAAACTAAACTATACTAAACCTGTAAAGGGAAACTTTTGAAAAGAAGCAGTTCGCTTTTGGGTGATGCTTGTTATCATCAACAGGAGATGTTCGTGAACTGGGAGCAGAAATCCTTGCCTCGAGCTAAATTAAGGAGAAAGAGAGATGTAGAGAATCATAATTCCCCACATTGGCAGTGTGTCGGCTGCTTGTGAAGACAAGGTTAAGCTTGATAATAATGTAATTCATTGTGTAAATAGGAATTGCTGCAACTATTCATTGGCATAACTGTTCACTCCCAGATCCTGAGGACAAGCCCACAGAAAAAAACACCCCGGTTACCATAAGAGACGTGCCAAGAAAACACATACCAAGAAAACATTCACAACGTACACAGATTCCTCCCTAGTAGCAATGCTCCAAACCTCTTCTTCTCATGAACCTTATACAATAATCATTCTAATTATCAATGTTTGGTCTATTATTATGGACGTGTGTACTTTCGAGACTGTCGTATGTTGAAAGACTGGAGCGACTAGGCTTGTACACACTGGAATTTAGAAGGATGAGAGGGGATCTTATCGAGACATATAAGATTATTAAGGGGTTGGACATGTTAGAGGCAGGAAACATGTTCCCAATGTTGGGGGAGTCCAGAACAAGGGGCCACAGTTTAAGAATAAGGGGTAGGCCATTTAGAACGGAGATGAGGAAAAAACTTTTTCAGTCAGAGAGTTGTGAATCTGGAATTCTCTGCCTCAGAAGGCAGTGGAGACCAATTCTCTGGATGCTTTCAAGAGAGAGCTAGATAGAGCTCTTAAGGATAGCGGAGTCAGGGGGTTTGGGAGAAGGCAGGAACGGGGTACTGATTGTGGATGATCAGCCATGATCACATTGAATGGCGGTGCTGCAGCCACAATGGTGTAGCCCTCTGAGAATAGACAAAATGCTGGAGTAACTCAGCGGGTCAGGCAGCATCTCTGGAGAGAAGGGATGGGTGACGTTTCGGGTCGAGACACTTCTTCGTTTAGTTTAGAGATACAGCGCGGAATCAGGCCCTTTCGGTCCACCGGGTCCGCGCCAACCAGCGATCCCCGCACATCAACACTATCCTACACACACTAAGGACAATTTTTATATTTACCAAGCCAATTAACATATATACCTGTACATCTTTGGAGTGTGGGAGGAAACCGAAGATTTTTAGATTTAGATTTAGAGATACAGCGCGGAAACAGGCCCTTCGGCCCACCGAGTCCGCACCGACCAGCGATCCCCGCACACTAACACTATCCTACACACACTAGGGACAATTTTTACATTTACCCAGTCAATTAACCTACAAACCTGCACGTCTTTGGAGTGTGGGAGGAAACCGAATATCTCGGAGAAAACCCACGGGGAGAACGTACAAACTCCGAACAGACGGTGCCCGTAGTCGGGATGGAACCCGGGTCTCCGGCGCTGCATTTGCTGTAAGGCAGCAACTCTAGCGCTGCACCACCATGACTGCCCCGTGACTTGTCCACTAGTGATCTGCAGCCCATAATGGTGTAGCCCCTCTAAGAATACGCAAAATGCTGGAGTAACTCAGTGGGACAGGCAGCATCTCTGGACAGAAGAGAATGGCTGACGTTTCGGGTCGAGGCCCTTCTTCAGACTGAGAATTGTATCGCATTTAGTCAGCTTGGACATTCACTTTGCTTTTGTTTCCTTCCCTGCCTTCCCTCGCGCACCTCTCCTGCCCGCCCGCAACAATCCTGAAGGATACCTACTTACGACGAAATCGTTCACGACGATGTGGATGACTCCTCGGATGAAGGTGAGGAATTTCTGAGGAAACAGGAAGACTTTGAAAGAAAATACAATTTCCGATTCGAGGAACCAGATGCAGAATTTGTAAGTGACATCTATACATCCATCTATATACTAAAACTCTTGTTTGTTTGTTTGTTTGTTTGTTCCTGAACTACAGCCAAAACGGCACCCGATAGCGCAACAATTTTAGGCCCACCTTACTCACCGTCGTCCCTTTGGTGCTAATGGAAGAAGTTTCATTGAAATCGGTGTTATATATTTAAAGTTATTCACATTTTAAAGTTGAAATCTATCTCCTAGGGAGGGAGGGAAGAAGGGAGGGGGGTGGAGGGAGGGGGAAGGGGAGGGGAGGGAGATGGGGAAGAGGGGGGTGTTGGGGAAGAGGGGGTAGGGGAGGAGGGGGGATGGGGAGGAGAGGGAGGAGGGGGATAAGGGAGTTGAGGGGAGGGAGGGGGAAGGGGGGGAGTTGAGGGTGCTGCACCAATGCAGGAGAGGTTTGGGCCTAACGGGTCCACTTGGTCTAGTGTTAAATATAGATGATATTGCACTTCCCTTTATTGGTCCCAATTACCAACAGCCGTAATTTAGTTTGAGTCCCAAGTTCAATGTGCGATCTGTTGAGGTAGCTGCAGGTCATAAGTGGTGAAATTATTTCCCCAGCAACATTCAACAGCCTCGAGAAACGGGGAGAGAGAGAGAGAGAGGATAATCAGCAATGGTTCCCAAGTCCAAGTGTCATTGAGTAATTCATAACAGGAGGCTGAGGGGTGATCACCAAAACAAAACCAAAACCAAAACCGATCAGCCAAAACATTGTGACCTGATGCGCCTGATGCAGGAAAAATGTTCCCAATGTTGGGGGAGTCCAGAACCAGGGGCCACACAGTCTAAGAATAAAGGGGAGGCCATTTAAAACTGAGATGAGGAAAAATGTTTTCACCCAGAGAGTTGTGAATTTGTGGAATTCTCTGCCACAGAGGGCAGTGGAGGCCAATTCTCTGGATGAATTTAAAAGAGAGTTAGATAGAGCTCTGGGGGCTAGTGGAATCAAGGGATATAGGGAGAAGGCAGGCACGTGTTACTGATTGTGGATGATCAGCCATGATCACAATGAATGGCGGTGCTGGCTCGAAGGGCCGAATGGCCTCCTCCTGCACCTATTTTCTATGTTTTCTATGGCCCGAAAAGTCACCTATCCATGTCCTCCAGAGATGCTGCCTGACCCACTGAGTTACTCCAGCATGTTGTGCTTTTATTTTTTGAGTTTCTATTCAAATCTTTGTTGCAGTGAAGGAATGAGGGCCGGGTGATAACGCAGGCAGGCAACGCACCTGACTGACGCACTTACGTCTGCCTCGGTAAAACTAATAGCTGGTAGATTGGGAAGGAGACGAAAGATGCTGTATGATTTAGATTGACTGTATGGCACAGGAAAAAACAAAAGACATTTTTTAAATGGAGCAATAATATAGATATTTTTCTAATGTGATTGGAATTTGGAAAGTGCTGCACAGAGTTACCTGGCCACCGAAACTTGGAATGATCTGCCTAAAATCAGAGAGCATGTTGCTAAAGTCTTGTCGACGAGAGTTTAGCAACATGCTCTCTCGCTGCTCCACCTCTGTGATTTCTCCTGCTCTACGACCACATTTTGACAGACCCGCTACCACAGCCACGTCTGCTTTCTTGGGACTCCATCTTCTGCCTCGTGGTTCCAGCTCCAGTTCCAGACCTCCCAATTCGGACCCAACTACCGGCTCCAACAGTCTATCTGACGCTTTTCAGAACAATTCTCCTTCCGTGCCCTGCATTGTACCCTGGCTGGGATGCGCCGGCACCAGCAGGCCCTGGCTCTGACTCTCCTACAGCTCCGGGCCTCACTAACCCACACCTGCAACGGGCCCCAACTGTACTTCATTCTTCGCCGGATCCGCGCCCTCAACACTCGATTCCTCGCCTACCTGGACTCCACCAAGGCTCGCAAACTCTCCCGACTCCAGACATTCGACAAGTGCATAAAATAAGAGGACGATATCGCACAGGATTTAGATTTTTTCTTTTAGATTTAGAGATACAGCGCGGAAACAGGCCCTTCGGCCCACCGGGTACGCGCCGCCCAGCGATCCCCGCACATTTACACTATCCCACACACACATTTGCCCAGCCAATTAACCTACATACCTGCACGTCTTTGGAGTGTGGGAGGAAACCGAAGATCTCAGAGAAAACCCACGCAGGTCACGGGGAGAACGTACAAACTCCGTACAGACGGCGCCCGTAGACGGGATCGAACCTGAGTATCCGCCGCTGCATTCGCTGTAAGGCAGCAACTCTACCGCTGTGCCACCGTGCCGCCCATTTGATGCCGCCCAGGGGTGCCATTTGATCCATTTTGTTATTGCTAGCTCCATGAAGGAGTGGTCCAATTATTCACAGTTCCTCCATAACGGGCGGCACGGTGGCGCAGCGGTAGAGTTGTTGCCTTACAGCGAATGCAGCGCCGGAGACCCGGGTTCCATCCCGACTATGGGTGCTGTCTGTACGGAGTTTGCACGTTCTCCCCGTGACCTGCGTGGGTTTTCTCCGGGTGCTCCTGTTTCCTCCCACACTCCAAAGACGTGCACGTTTGCATGTTAATTTGATTTTGGATAAAATTGTAAATTGTCCCCAGTGTGTAGGATGATGCCAGTATACGGGGATCGCTGGTCGGCACAGACTCGGTGGGCCGAAGGGCCTGTTTCCACGCTGTATCTCTAAACTAATCTAAACTAAAAATCTACAGCATCTCCCAATTTTTATTGATGTGTTGTAGAGTCATAGAGTCATAGATTGATACAGCGTGGAAACAGGCCTTTCGGCCCAACTTGCCCAACAATGTCCCAGCTACCCTAGTCCCACTTGCCTGCGCTTGGTCCATATCCCTCCAAACCTGTCCTATCCATGTACCTGTCCAACTGTTTCTTAAACAATGGGATAGTCCCAGCCTCAACTACCTCCTCTGGCAGTTTGTTCCATACACCCACCACCCTCTGTGTGAAAAGGTTACCCCTCGGATTCCTATGAAATCTTTTCCCCTTCACCTGGAACCTAGTGTTACTCTTAATCTTGTTCCTGCTGCATGATGTTGAGGAAGTGGGTAAACTACCTGCTTTGATCCTGTCTTACACGGAACGTGTCAGGGAAGATAGACACAAAATGCTGGAGTAACACAGTGGGGCAGGCAGCAAAAACGGGTAGGAGACGTTTCGGACTGGTTCAGACTGATTGTAGTGGGGGGTGGGGGATGGGACTGGAAGCAAGAAAAGACCTGGACAAATCAAGCCCAGCAATAGTGGCGCAGCGGTAGAGTTGCCGCCTTACAGCGAATGCAACGCCGGAGACTCGGGTTCCATCCTGACTACGGGCGCCGTCTGTACGGAGTTTGTACGTTCTCCCCGTGACCTGCGTGGGTTTTCTCCGAGATCTTCGGTCTCCTCCCACACTCCAAAGACGTACAGGTATGTAGGTTAATTGACTGGGTAAATATAAAAATTGTCCCCAGTGTGTGTAGGATAGTGTTAATGTGCGGGGATCGCTGGGCGGCGCGGACTCGGTGGGCCGAAGGGCCTGTTTCCGCGCTGTAACTCTAAACTAAACTAAATACATGTCCCTCAATCCCTTCCAAAAACATACCCACCACAGATGTTAGACTCACCAGCCAGGAGCTCTCTGCCTTGAACAAAGGCACAACGATGGTCACCCTCCAGCCTTTCAGGACCTTATCCGTGGCTGTTGATGTTACAAACATCTCTGCCAAGAGTCAAGAATTTCTTCTCTAGCTTCCCACAATGTCCTCAGATTCCATCCCGACTGCGGGCGCTGACTGTACGGAGTTTGTACGTTCTCCCCGTGACCTGCGTGGGTTTTCTCCAAGATCTTCGGTTTCCTCCCACACTCCAAAGACGTGCAGGTTTGTAGGTTAATTGGCTCGGTAAATGTAAAAATTGTCCCTAGTGTGTGTACGATAGTGTTAGTGTGCGAAGATCGCTGGGCGGCGCGGACTCGGTGGGCCGATGGGCCTGTTTCCTCGCTGTAACTCTAAACGAAACAAAAATCTAAAACAGGTGACCTCGGGCAAGGTGGTTCCCTGATAGGTCAATTGTAACAGGAAAGTGTGTAGGAAGAAACTGCAGATGCTGGTTTACACTGAAGACAGACACAAAGTGCTGGAGTAACTCAGCGGGACAGGCAGCATCTCTGGAGAGAAGGAATGGGTGACATTTTGGGTCAAGACCTCTCCTCAGACAGGGCAGGGTTGGTGTCAAATACAATTAAGAGGACTCTCTTTTTTCACAAAATGCTGGAGTAACTCAGCAGGTCAGGCAGCATCTCAGGAGAGAAGGAATGGGTGATGTTTCGGGTCGAGACCCTTCTTCAGACTGCCTGACCTGCTGAGTTACTCCAACATGTTGTGAAATAAATACCTTCGATTTGTACCAGCACCTGCAGTTATTTTCTTACATTAAGAGGACTTGAAAGTCTCAACAGAGCTCTTGGAAACGTTGATATATTCGTTTTGTGGACGACAAAAACATGCATTGCTTCCTCTTTTATAGATAAAATCATACCCAAGGACCATTATAACCTCAGTCAGAGCGAAGGACATTCGAAGAAAACACAAAAGAGAAGAGATTAAGCAAAGGAAGAAAAACGTAAGTGTGTCACATAATCATTGAAGTGGAGTGGTATCAATGTCGGGATTAACTCTGGACTGGCATGGTGGCGCAGCGGTAGAGTTGCTGCCTCGCAGCGCCAGAGACCCGGGTTCCATCCCGAACTACGGGTGCTGTCAACACGGAGTTTGTACGTGTGACTGTGTGGGTTTTCACCAGGTGCTCCGGTTTCCTCCCATACTCTAAAGGCATACAGGTTTGTAGGTTGTAGATTAGGGAGATCCGGTAGAGGTCAGCATGCCAGACTACCACAGCACCTCCCTTGTCAGCGAGATCCGGTAGAGGTCAGCACGCCAGACTACCACAGCACCTCCCTTGTCAGCGAGATCCGGTAGAGGTCAGCACGCCAGTTCCTCTATCTTTCTTTGACTCCTCTATCTTCCTTTGACTCCTCCCACTTCCTCCAAACCAGAGGCGTAGCTATGGGCACTCGCATGGGCCCTAGCTATGCCTGCCTCTTTGTTGGGTACGTCGAACAATCCCTGTTCCAGACGTACACTGGCCCCATCCCCGAACTCTACCTCCGCTACATCGACGACTGCATTGGTGCTACCTCTTGTACCCATGCAGAACTCACTGACTTCATACACTTCACCTCCAATTTCCATCCTGCCCTTAAATATACCTGGACTATCTCCGACATCTCCCTCCCGTTTCTGGACCTCACCATCTCCATCACAGGAGACAGACTAGTGACGGACATTTACTATAAACCCACTGACTCGCACAGCTATCTGGACTACACTTCTTACCACCCGGTCCCCTGCAAAAAGTCTATCCCCTACTCCCAATTCCTCCGTCTACGCCGCATCTGCGCCCGGGATGAGGTGTTTCACACTAGGGCTTTGGAGATGTCCTCGTTCTTCAGGAAACGGGGCTTCCCCTCCTCCATTATAGATGAGGCTCTCACTAGGGTCTCTTCTACATCCCGCAGCTCCGCTCTTGCTCCCCCTCCCCCCACTCGCAACAAGGACAGAATCCCCCTCGTTCTCACCTTTCACCCCACCAGCCAGCGGATCCAACAAATCATCCGCCAACATTTCCGTCACCTACAACGGGACCCCACCACTGGCCATATCTTCCCATTCCCTCCCCTCTCTGTGTTCCGCAGAGACCGTTTCCTCCGTAACTCCCTGGTCCACTCGTCCCTTCCTACCCAAACCACCCCATCCCCGGGCACTTTCCCCTGCAACCGCACGAGATGCAACACCTGTCCCTTTACCTCCCCCCTCAACTCCATCCAAGGACCCAAACAGTCTTTCCAGGTGAGACAAATGTTCACCTGCACCTCCTCCAACCTCATCTATTGCATCCGCTGCTCTAGATGTCAACTTATTTACATCAGCGAAACCAAGCGCAGGCTCGGCGATCGCTTCGCTCAACACCTGCGCTCGGTCCGCATTGACCAAACTGATCTCCCGGTGGCCGAGCACTTCAACTCCCCCTCCCATTCCCAGTCTGATCTTTCTGTCATGGACCTCCTCCAGTGCCATAGCGAGGCCCACCGGAAATTGGAGGAACAGCACCTCATATTTCGCTTGGGCAGCTTGCAGCTCAGTGGTATGAACATCGACTTCTCCAACTTTAGATAGTTCCTCTGTCCCTCTCTTCCCTTCCTCCTTCCCAGATCTCCCTCTATCTTCCTGTCTCCACCTATATCCTTCCTTTGTCCCGCCCCCCTGACATCAGTCTGAAGAAGGGTCTCGACCCAAAACGTCGCCCATTCCTTCTCTCCCGAGATGCTGCCTGACCTGCTGAGTTACTCCAGCATTTTGTGAATAAATACCAGGTTTGTACGTTAATTGGCTTCTGTTAATTGTACATTGTCCTCAGGGCATGTTGGATAGTGCAAGTGTACGGGGTGATTGCTGGCCGGCGCAGACTCGTTGGGTCCAAGGACCTTTTTCGATGCTGTATCTCTGAAGTCCAAAGACTGCATGAGAGCTTAGGTAGCAGGACAGGAGTAGGCCATTGGCCCTTTGTGCTCATTCCACCATTCACTTACCACGTGTAGGAAGGAACTACAGATGCTGGTTTGAACTGAAAATGGACACAAAGTGCTGGAGTAACTCAGCGGGTCAGGCAGCATCTCTGGAGAAAAGGAATAGGTGGATGGAAATCATGGCTGATTTTGATCAGCACCACTTTTTGATCAGCATCACTTCCCTGCAAGGATTGCATGTTGCTTGATTTCCTTCACAGCCAAAAAGTATTGATTCTTTTTAATATGGTCAACAATTAGCCACCAGCCCTCTTGGGTAGAGAATCAGAAAGGTTCTGCTCTATGTCCTCAACAGCCAAGTCCCCATGTTGAGCCTATAATTCACTTCTGCACACCTCGCCCAGCCAGAAGAACAGTCACCCCTGTAACCACCCTGTCAAGTTATTGGATTGAAAGATGCAGCATGAAAATGGGCCCTTTGGCCCACTGAGTCCACGCCGACCATCGATCACCCATTCACACCACTTCTATATTATCCCACTTTCGCATGCACTGCTTACACGTGAGGGTCGATTTACAGAGGGCCCACAAACGGTGACTATTACGGAGAGCCCACTTCACAGAAGAGGAAGGTAGACACAAAATGCTGGAGTAACTCAGCGGGACAAGCAGCATCCCTGGATAGAAGGAATGGGTGACGTTTCAGGTCAGTCTGAAGAAGGGTCTCGACCCGAAAGGTCACCCATTCCTTCTCTCCCGAGATGCTGCCTGACCCGCTGAGTTACTCCAGCATTTTGTGCCTACTTGGTAAAGTGAACCCTGGGACATTCTGGGAAACTAGAGAAGAAATTCTTGACTCTTGGCAGAGATGCTTGTAACATCAACAGGCACGGATAAGGTCCTGGAAGGCTGGAGGGTGACTAGCGTCTTTGGGATGTGGGAGGGAACCGGAGCACCCGGAGGAAACCCACGTGGTCACAGGGAGAAGGTGCAAACTCCACACAGTCAGCACCCGAGGTCAGGATCACACGTGGGTCTCTGGCGCAGTGAGGTAGCGGCTCTACGAGGTGTTCTGCAGCAACTTTGTTCCTTTCAATGTCACCGACTCTCGTCTAAGTTCATGAGCTTTCAGGCTGCAGCATTTGAGCAGCGGTCAGTCGGCGAGAACTAACCTTGTCTTCTGTTAATATTGGTAAATGGGTCCTTTAGGAGAAGGAAAAGAAGAAAGAGGAGCTGAAGCAGTTGAAGAAGCTGAAGAGGATGGAAATAATGAACAAACTCAACCGCCTAAAGGAGATAACTGGGAATGAAACCATTGGCTTCAATGAGGAGCACCTAGAGGAAGACTTCAACCCAGCCAAGCATGACCAACTCATGCAGGTTTGTATCAGTCAAAGTAAACCGCGCCTTGTGGACACGCTTCATGGAGTCAGACTGTGTGGAAACAGTCCCTTCGACGCTAGTCCCACCAGCCTGCGTTTGCCCCACATCCCGCCAAGCCTACCCTATCCATGTACCTGTCCAAACGTTTCTCAAATGTAACGATAGTACATTTATTATTATCAATTATTGACTATTGAGTACCGGCCTCACCTACTTCCTCCAGCAGCTCGTTCCATACACCCACCACCCTTTGAGTTTAAAAAAATGTGGTGGCACGGTGGCGCAGCGGTAGAGTTGCTGCCTTACAGCGAATGCAGCACCAGAGACTCGGGTTCCATCCCGACTACAGGCGCCGTCTGTACGGAGTTTGTACGTTCTCCCCGTGACCTGCGTGAGTTTTTCCCGAGATCTTCGGTTTCCTCCCACACTCCAAAGACGTGCAGGTTTGTAGGTTAATTGTCTTGGTGAATGTAAGAAAATAATTGTCCCTAGTGGGCATCTATAGGATAGTGTTAATGAGCGGGGATCGCTGGTCGGCGAGGACCCTGTGGGCCGAAAGGGCCTGTTTCCGCGCTGTAACTCTAAACTAAACCCCCTCAAGTTCCTATTAAACCTTTCCCCCCTCACCTTAAATCTATGTCCTCTGGTTCTCTATTCCCCTACCCTGGTAGGGTAGTTTACTCGATCTATTCCTCTCATGATTTTGTACACCTCTATAAGATTACCTCTCATCCTCCTGCACTCCAAGGAATAGAGTCCGAGCCTCCTCAACCTCTCCCTGTAGCAGAGACGCTCGAGCCCAGCCAACACCCCCGTAAAGCTTCTCTGCACCCGTTCCAGCTTGATGACATCGCAAAAAGAAATCGAGCTTTCGTAACCAGGAAACTATTTTATTCTTGCCTTGCAGCAATTCTTCAACAATGACTATTACGGAATAGAAGATGAGCAGAAGCCACAGTTTGAGAATGAGGAGGAATTTGGTGGTAATGTATCTTCCAGTGGAAAGTTAATTGAAAGATCGAACTTAAATGCAGCCACTTGTATTCTTTTGTGCGTTTGTTGGTGTGAGCAGCTGTGAATGGAATAATGGTGAGGACTAAAGAGTGATAAGTTGCATTCAGTCTCAATTCTCGTCTGTATTTGCTGTGGAGAACAACGTCGATGCTGGGGAAGTCTGGACAATTAATAGAGTTGAGGGGAGTCCACTTTACAGAAGAGGAAGGTAGACACAAAATGCTGGAGTAACTCAGCGGGACAGGCAGCATCGCTGGATAGTAGGAATGGGTGACATTTCGGGTCGAGACCCTTCTTCAGTCTGAAGAAGGGTCTCGACCTGAAACGTCACCCATTTCTTCTCTCCCGAGATGCTGCCTGTCCCGCTGAGTTACTCCAGCATTTTGTGCCTACTTGACAAAGTGTACCCTGGGACATTGTGGGAAGCTAGAGAAGAAATTCTTGACTCTTGGCAGAGATGTCTGTAACATCAACAGCCACGGATAAGGTCCTGAAGGCTGGAGGGTGACTAACGTTGTGCCTTTTTTTCAAGGCAGAGAGCTACAGGCTGGTGAGTCTAACATCTGTGGTGGGTACGTTATTGGAAAGGATTGAGAGACATGTATTTAGTTTAGTTTAGTTTAGAGTTACAGCGCGGAAACAGGCCCTTCGGCCCACTGGGTCCGTGCCGACCAGCGATCCCCGCACACAAACACTATCCTACACACACTTGGGACAATTTACATTTACACCAAGCCAATTAACCTGCACGTCTTTGGAATGTGGGAGGAAACCGAAGATCTCGGAGAAAACCCACGCAGGTCACGGGGAGAAAGTACAGACAGCACCCGTAGTCGGGATGGAACCTGGGTCTCCGGCGCTGCATTCGCTGTAAGGCAGCAACTCTACCGCTGCGCCACCGTGCCGCCCTTTGGAAAGGCAACGACTCATGAAAAATAGTCAGCACGGTTTTGTGTGTAGGGAAACACGTCTCACAAATTAGGGTTTTGTTTTAAAGAGGTGACGAAGGTAAGTACAGTATGTTTGATGTTGTCTACATGGACCTGTCAAGGCTTTTGACAAGGTAGCACCTGGAAGGCTGGACTGGAAGTGCATAGAAGAAAACTGCAGATGCTGGTTTATAGTAAAGATAGAGACAAAATGCTGGAGTAACTCAGCGGGTCAGGCAGCATCTCTAGAGAAAAGGAACAGGTGACCCTTACCAGGTATCAGGTCGAGACGCTTCTTCAGTCACGGAAGGGTCTTAACCTATCGTACAGGGATCAGTGCTGCTTCCACTGTTGTTCGTTGCTTGAAAATGAACGATTTGGATGTGAATGTAGTTGGCATGGTTTGCAGATACAATTAGAGAAGCACATGGATACATAGAAACATAGAAAATAGGTGCAGGAGTAGGCCATTCGGACCTTCGAGCCTGCACCGCCATTCAATATGATCATGGCTGATCATCCAACTCAGTATCCCGTACCTGCCTTCTCTCCATACCCCCTGATCCCTTTAGCCACAAGGGCCACATCTAACTCCCTCTTAAATATAGCCAATGAACTGGCCTCAACCACCTTCTGTGGCAGAGAATTCCACAGATTCACCACTCTCTGTGTGAAGAAATGTTTTCTTATCTCGGTCCTAAAAGACCTCCCCCTTATCCTTAAGCTGTGACCCCTGGTTCTGGACTTCCCCAACATAGGGAACAATCTTCCCGCATCTAGCCTCTCCAACCCCTTAAGAATTTTATATGTTTCTATAAGATCCCCCCTCAGTCTACTAAATTCCAGCGAGTACAAGCCCAGTCTATCCAGTCTTCATATGAAAGTCCTGCCATCCCAGGGATCAATCTGGTGAACCTTCTCTTTGGATCCCTCTAAGGCTAGAATGTCTTTCCTCAGATTAGGAGACCAAAACTGTACACAATACTCCAGGTGCGGTCTCACCAAGGCCCTGTACAATTGCAGCAGAACCTCCCTGCTCCTATACTCAAATCCTCTTGCTATGAATGCTAACATACCATTCGCTTTCTTCACTGCCTGCTGCACCTGCACGCTTGCTTTCAATGACTGGTGCACCATGACACCCAGGTCCCTTTTCCTAATTGGCCACCATTCAGGTAATACTCTGCTTTCCTGTTCTTGCCGCCAAAGTGGATAACCTCACATTTATCCACATTATATTGCATCTGCCATGCATTTGCCCACTCGCCTAATCTATCCAAGTCACTCTGCAGCCTCCTAGCATCCTCCTTGCAGCTAACACTGCCACCCAGCTTCGTGTCATCCGCAAACTTAGAGATATTGCATTCAATTCCCTCGTCCAAATCATAATTCCCTCGTCCAAATCATACGCAGGGACTGTAAAGATGTGGATCACGTGCAGGCAGAGGAGATTAATTTAAACTGACATGGATGTTGTAGACCTGTTCAAGTGCTGTACTGTTTGATGTTCTATGTTTGAAATGCTGGAGGAACTCAGCGGGTCAGGCAGCATCTGTGGCGGGAATGGGCAGACTGCGTTTTGGGTTGGGACCCATCTTCAGAGTGATTGGAATGGGGGGAGGGGGGGGAAAGCTGGAAAAGAGAGTTGGGGGTGAACAGAAAAACGTGATGGGGGGATACAGGTGATGGCAAATGGGTGGAGTAAGTGACAAATGCTGGAGGTGAAAAGGAGATAAAATGGCGTGATATGGGTGGCAAGCTGCAGGGGTCGGACTGGTTCAGACTGATTGTAGTGGGGGGTGGGGGATGGGACTGGAAGCAAGAAAAGACCTGGACAAATCAAGCCCAGCAATAGTGGCGCAGCGGTAGAGTTGCCGCCTTACAGCGAATGCAACGCCGGAGACTCAGGTTCGATCCTGACTACGGGTGCTGTCTGTACGGAGTTTGTACGTTCTCCCCGTGACCTGCGTGGGTTTTCTCCGAGATCTTCGGTTTCCTCCCACACTCCAAAAACGTGCAGGTTTGTAGGTTAATTGGCTGGGCAAATGTAAAAATTGTCCCTAGTGGGTGTAGGACTCCCCCCTCCACCTTCCCCCCCTCTCTCCCTCCACTCCCCCTCCCCTCTCCCTCGCCCCCTTCCCCTCCCCCCACCACATCCCCCTCAACCCCCCTTATCCTCCCTCCGTCCCTCCCTCCCTTCACCCCCTCCCTCCCTAGGAGATAGATTTAAACTTTAAAATGTGAATAACTTAAAAAATATAACCCCGATTTCAATGAAACGTCTTCCATTTGCACCAAAGGGACGACGGTGAGTAAGGTGGGCCTAAAATAGTCGCGCTATCGTGTACCGTTTAGGCTGTAGTTCAGGAACAAACAAACAAGAGTTTTAGTACATAGATGTTATTAGTGCACTGTTTTCCTCTTGAAAGGCAAACTAACCTAATTGAAATTGCTGTTTATTGTTACACCAGATGAGTGGAACTGGGACACATGGACGGGAAATGAAGCAGACTGGCCAGAGAGAGGGGGAGAAGACCAGTGGCAGGAGGAGAGTTGTGAGCCACACTGTGATGACCCAGATTTCATTGTAAGCCAAACTCCCAGTTCAATCAATTAACATTGCCACAAAATTGCGTTAACTCTGTAGGAATTTGAAAAACTTTTTTAGAAATTTTACCTTCTTGGGCAGTAGAAAGCAAATGTGTAGTTCGTGCAAAGTATTGTGCTGATTCTAGTGTGTGCAACTTTTTCCTACAAAGATAAGCTCATAAGTGATAGGAGTAGAATTAGGCCATTCGGCCCATCAAGTCTACTCCGCCATTCAATCATGGCTGATCTATCTCTCCCTCCGAACCCCATTCTCCTGCCTTCTCCCCATCACCCCTGACACCTGCACTGATCAAACCTGCAAGGGTACAAATTGGGGTTTGTACCCTTGCAGTCTTGGTGCCGCATGGAGAGCCCTTGGGCACGACGTTTGGCAAAGGAGCAGCACGAGGGAGATTGTGATCGCTCTCTCCACTTGTGCTGTGATTGACAACCTTTGTCAGGAGCCGTCTGTACAATGAGAGACTGCCCGTGTGTGAGCAGGGCAGCAGGGTCAAACCACTCACCCGATGCTGGCACGTGGAAGCTTCCTGTGCTGGTGGCAGACAGACTGGGCAGCTCCCAGACTGGTAAGGTACGGAGCTCATTCTGCGTTGAGCTTGCCCACGTTGATACTCCATTCCCACAGCCTCAGAATAAACAATAGACAATAGGTGCAGGAGGAGGCCATTCGAGCCAGCACCGCCATTCAGTGTGATCATGGCTGATCATTATCAATCAGTACCCCGTTCCTGCCTTCTCCCCATACTCCCTGACTCTGCTATCCTTAAGAGCTCTATCTAGCTCGTAGATAGGATGTAAAAGGACGTACCTTTGGAAAGGAGATGAGGAGGAATTTCTTTAGTCAGAGGGTAGTGAATCTGTGCAACACATTGCCACAGACGTGTGTGGATGCCAAGTCAATGGATATTTTTCAGGCGGATATTGACAGATTCTAGATTTAGATTTTTTTTTAGATTTAGAGATACAGCGCAGAAACAGGCCCTTCGGCCCACAGGGTCCGCGCCGCCCAGCGATCCCCGCACATTAACACTATCCTACACCCACTAGGGTCAATTTCTACATTTGCCCAGCCAATTAACCTACAAACCTGCACGTCTTTGGAGTGTGGGAGGAAACCGAAGATCTCGGAGAAAACCCACGCAGGTCACGGGGAGAACGTACAAACTCCGTACAGACGGCACCGTAGTCAGGATCAAACCTGAGTCTCCGGCGCTGCATTCTCTGTAAGGCAGCAACTCTACCGCTGCGCCACCGTGCCGCCCCTAATTCTCAATTAGTGTTGGGTTATGGGGCGAAGGCAGGAGAATGCGGTTGAGAGGGAAAGGTAGGTCAGCCATGATTGAATGGCGGAGTAGACTTGATGGGCCAAATGGCCTAATTCTACCTCTAGAACTTATGAACATGAGCCATTCCTGATTGCTCCTGAAGAATAAGCTCATGGATCATGAACCTGTCTCGTCGCAGAAGAGAGAGGGAAAGTTGCAGGTGTGCAACGTGGTGGAGAGTTCTTTTCTCTGTACTGTGATCAGAGCATAAACACTGGGGCAGCACAGTAGCACAGCGGTAGAGTTGCTGCCTGACAGCACCAGAGACCCTGGTTTGATCCTAACTACGGGTGCTGTCCGTACGGAGTTTGTACGTTCTCCCCGTGACCATGTTGGTTTTCCCTAGGTGACTGGTTCCCTCCCACACTCCAAAGACGTACAGGTTTGTAGTTTAATTGGCTTCAGTAAATTATTGTAAATTGTCCCTAGTGTGTAGGATAGTGCTAGTTTATTTTAGTTTAGAGATACAGGCGGGGAAACAGGCCCTTCGGCCCACCGGGTCCGTGCCGCCCAGCGATCCCCGCACACTAACACTATCCTGGGAACACTTTTTACATTTACCAAGCCAATTAACCTACAAACTTTAAGTCTTTGGAGTGTGGGAGGAAACCGAAAGTCTCGGAGAAAACCCACGCAGGTCACGGGGAGAACGTACAAACTCCATACAGACAGCGCCCGTAGTCGGGATGGAACCTGGGTCCCTGGCGCTGTGAGGCAGCAACTCTACCGATGTGCCACCGTGCCGCACTAGTGTACGGTCATTGCGGACTCGGTGGGTCGAAAAGCCTGTTTCCGCGCTGCACCTCGAAGCTAAACTAAACTGGCTGCTAAGAAGGCACGCCAATTCCTCCACCTCTTGAGAAGAGTGAGGACATTTGGCATTAGTCCTTCCATTAGCTAGGATACTGGCTATTTCACCTCTACCCCATTGTGGACATTGGACTTTGTCTATGGAACTAATGAACTAAGGGGTCGCGTGGCGGTAGAGTTGCTGCCTTACAGCGAATGCAGCGCCGGAGACCCGGGTTCCATCCTGACTACGGGTGCTGTCTGTACGGAGTTTGTACGTTCTCCCCGTGACCTGCGTGGGTTTTCTCCAAGATCTTCGGTTTCCTCCCTCACTCCAAAGAGGTTTGTAGGCCAATGACTCTTTCAAACTTCTGCAGATGCACCGTGGAAAGCATACGGTTGGGTGGGTTGCATCAAAGCTTGGTGTGAAAACGGTTGTGTCCAAGACCGCAAGATATTGCAGACATTTCTCGATGTAGCCCAGTCCACGACACAGACCAGACTTCCCACCATGGACTCCGTCTGGCCTCACGCTGCCTCGATAAGCAGTCAACATACTGTAATCAAAGACTTATCCCATTCCGGTCTTTCCTTCTCCCTGTTGGTTCTTAGTCCTCCAAAATATTCCAAATAGAATTTAAACTGGAGGTCCCTCCTCCTGTCTGAAAGTACAGAAGCTTGAATGCGTGCACCGCCAGACAGCAACAGCTTCTTCCCCTCTGTTATCAGGCTTCTGATTAGTCCTTCCATTAGCTAGGATACTGGCTATTTCACCTCTACCCTATTGTGAACATTGGACTTTGTCTATGGAACTAATGAACTAAGGTGGCGCAGCGGTAGAGTTGCTGCCTTACAGCGAATGCAGCGCCGGTAGACCCGGGTTCCAACCCGACTACGGGTGCTGTCTGTACGGAGTTTGTACGTTCTCCCCGTGACCTGCGTGGGTTTTCTCCAAGATCTTCGGTTTCCTCCCTCGCTCCAAAGAGGTTTGTAGGCTAATTGGCTGGGTAAATGTAAAAATTGTCCCTAGTGGGTATAGGATAGTGTTAGTGTGCGGGGATCGCTGGTCGGCGCGGACCCGGTGGGCTGAAAGGGCCTGTTTCCGCGCTGTATCTCTAAACTAAACTAAACTAATGCGCAACAATGCTGAGAACTATATTCTGCACTCTGTATCTTCCCCTTTGCTCTACCTACTGTACTTGAGTTTGATTATATTTATGTATAGTGTATCTGATCTGCTTGGATAGTGTGCATTACTAAACCTTTCACTGTACCTCAATACATGTAGCAACAATAAACCTATGCCTTTAACAGATGGATGCAGATTATGATCCCAGTCAGCCGGCGGCCCCCTCCAAGAAGAAAAAGAAACAAGATGTTCCGCTCATGGGCAAGAAAAGACGAAAATCTAAGTTTGCAGAGGCAGTTTGCAAGATGAAACCAGCTTTTGATCCAAGTAAGACTCTGGTCTGAGTGGTCCCTCTAACCACACAACTGATAGTAGCTAAAATAAGACAATAACTGCAGATGCTGGTACAAATCGAAGCCCAATGGTATGAACATCGACTTCTCCCACTTTAGATAGTTCCTCTGTCCCTCTCTTCCTCTCCCCCCCTTCCCAGTTCTCCCTCTATCTTCCTGTCTCCACCTATATCCTTCCTTTGTCCCGCCCCCCTGACATCAGTCTAAAGAAGGGTCTCGACCTGAAATGTCACCCATTCACTCCAGCATTTTGTGAATAAATAATTGATAGTAGCTGATCGCTCCTTGGTGAATGTGCATTATGTCTTTACGGTTAAAACTGAGCAAGTGTTCACTGAGAAGGTTGCAGCAACAACAAAAAAAGCACCCTGAATGTCAGACTGAATAAAGATATTTACAGGGGAAAAAAAACCTGCAGGTGCTGGTTTAAATCGAAGGTAGACACAAAATGCTGGAGTAACTCAATGGGACAGGCAGCATCTGGAGAGAAGGAATGGGTGACGTTTCAGGTCGAGACCCTTCAGACATGTCTGAGGAAGGGTCTCAACCCGAAACGTCACCCATTCCTTCTCTCCAAACATATTCACAGGATGTCTTGCACCATGGTAAAGGCGTGGGTTTTCTCCGAGATCTTCAGTTTCCTCCCACACTCCAAAGACGTACAGGTTTGTAATTGGTTGGGCAAATGTAAAAATTGTCCCTCGTGGGTGTAGGATAGTGTTAGTGTGCGGGGATCGCTGGGCGGCGCGGACCGGGTGGGCCGAAGGGCCTGTTTCTGCGCTGTATCTCTACATCTAAAACAAAATGGTGCAGTAAGATTCTGGGATGGAGGGATATGGATCATGTGAGGGTAGATGAGTTGAGTTTACATTCGAGTTCAGTTTTAGTTTACATTTTAGTTTAGAGATACAGCGTGGAAATAGGCCCTTCAGCCCACCGAGTCCATGCCGACCAATGATCACGTAATGTTCTGAAGAAGGGTCTCAACCCGAAACGTCTCCCATTCCTATTCTCCGGCGATGCTTTCTGACCCGCCGAGTTACTCTGGCTTTTTGTGTCTATCTTCGATGTAAACCAGCGTCTACAGTTCCTTCCTACACATCAGTTCTATCCTGCATACGAGGGACAATTTACAGAGGCCAATTAACCTACAAACCCGCACGTCTTTGGGATGTGGGAGGAAACCGGGGCGCCCGGAAAAAACCCACGTGGACACAGGGAGAACGTACAAACTCCATACAGGCAGCAGTGGAGGTCAAGATGAAACCTGGATCTCTGGTGCTGAAAGGCAGCAACTCTACCGCTGTGCCACCCTGTGAGATTAGTTTAATTGGGCATCATGTCGGGCACAGATATTGTGGGTGAATGGCCTGTTCCTTTGCTAGACTGTTCTGTGTTCAATCCCTTATGTGAGGAATAGAAACATAGAAAATAGGTGCAGGAGGAGGCCATTGGGCCCTTCGAGCCAGCACCGCCATTCATTGTGATCACGGCTGATCATCCACAATCAGTAACCCGTGCCTGCCTTCTCCCCATATTCCTTGATTCCACAAGCCCCTAGAGCTCTATCTAACTCTCTTTTAAATCCATCCAGTGAATTGGCCTCCACTGCCCTCTGTGGCAGAGAATTCCACAAATTCACAACTCTCTGGGTGAAAAAGTTTTTCCTCATCTCAGTTTTAAATGGCCTCCCCCCTTTATTCTTAGACTGTGTGGCCCCTGGTTCTGGACTCCCCCAACATTGGGAACATTTTTCCTGCATCTAGCTTGTCCAGTCCTTTTATAATTTTATACGTTTCTATAAGATCCCCTCTCATCCTTATAAACTCCAGTGAATACAAGCCCAGTCTTTCCTCATATGACAGTCCCTCCATCCCGGGGATTAACCTCGTCAACCTACGCTGCACGCCCTCAATAGCAAGGATGTCCTTCCTCAAATTTGGAGACCAAAACTGCACACAATACTCCAGATGTGCTCTCACCAGGGCCCTGTACAACTGCAGAAGGACCTCTTTACTCCTATACTCAAATTCTTTCGTTATGAAGGCCAACATGCCATTAGCTTTCTTCACTGCCTGCTGTACCTGCACGCCAACTTTATTACTCCATCACTTGGTTGTGCCGTCTCTTGAATTTGACCTTCAATATCTGAGCTGTGAAACACGTTGGGAAGTTAAATACTAACGTCAAAAACAGATATCTCGGGATGCAAATTCTTTGCTCACTCAAAATGGCGAAGCAGGTGGACAGTGAAGATGGCGTCAGCGTGCTTGCCTTCATAGGATAGGGCGGTCACGGTGGCGCAGCAGTAGAGTTGTTGCCTTACAGCGAATGCAGCGCCGGAGACCCGGGTTCCATCCCTGTACGGAGTTTGTACGTTCTTCCAGTGACCTGCGTGCGTTTTCTCCGAGATCTTCGGATTGGTCCCACACTCCAAAGACGTACAGGTTTGTAGGTTAATTGGCTTGGTAAATGTAAAAATTGTCCCTAGTGGGTGTAGGATAGTGTTAATGTGCGGGGATCGCTGGCCGGCGCGGACCCGGTGGGTCGAAAGGGCCTGTTTCCACGCTGTATCTCTGAACTAAACTAAAGGCAGGGCATTGAGTATAAGAAATGGAAAGGAATTCATTTAATTCTGCATTGAGTTCATTGAGTCTGAAGAAGGGGCTCGACTCAAAACGTCACCCGTTCCTTCTCTACAGAAATGCTGCTTGTCCCGCTGAGTTACTCCAGCATTTTGCGACTAGCATTGAGTGTAAGAGTTGGGATATCAGGTTGCAGCTGTCCAAAAATGGCCTGGCTACATTGGAGTATTGGGTGCAGTTGTGTTGCAATACCGCAGAAGGATGAGGTGAGGTTTGAAAGAGCGCAGATAAGGATCACCGAGATGTTGCCTGAAAATACAGGGCTTTACTGATGAGAGATTGGACAGGATGGTTTAGAAGCATAGAAACATAGACAATAGGTGCGGGAGGAGGCCATTCGGCCCTTCCAGCCAGCACCGCCATTCATTATGATCATGGCTGATCATCCACAATCAGTAACCCGTGCCTGCCTTCTCCCCATATCCCTCGATTCCCCTAGCCCCTAGAGCTCTATCTAGAGATTTAGTTTAGAGATACAGCGCGGAAACAGGCACTTCGGCCCACCGGGTCCGCGCCGCCCAGCGATCCCCGCACATTAACACTATCCTACACACACTAGGGACAATTTTTTTTACATTTACCCAGTCAATTAACCTACATACCTGTACGTCTTTGGAGTGTGGGAGGAAAATGAAGATCTCGGAGAAAACCCACGCAGGTCACGGGGAGAACGTACAAACTCCGTACAGACGCCGCCCGTGGTCGGGATCGAACCTGAGCCTCCGGCGCTGCATTTGCTGTAAGGCAGCAACTCTACCGCTGCGCCACCGTGCCGCCCGAACTCGCTAGTTTATTCTTGCTATAATGTAGAATGCTGATGGGTGATCTTTGTATGGGTTTATGAAATTGTGAGTGACACTGAAGAAGGGTCTCGACTCGAAACGTCACCCATTCCTTCTCTCCAGAGATGCTGCCTGACCCGCTGAGTTACTCCAGCATTGTGTGTCCAAGATGGATAGATAGTACCTCTCCCAGATTCCCATGGGAGGGGTTAGACAATAGACAATAGGTTCAGGAGGAGGCCATTCGGCCCTTCGAGCCAGCACTGCCATTCAATGTGATCATGGCTGATCATTCTCAATCAGTACCCCGATCCTGCCTTCTCCCCATACCCAATGACTCCGCTATCCTTAAGAGCTCTATCTAGCTCTCTCTTGAATACATTCAGAGAATTGGCCTCCACTGCCTTCTGAGGCAGAGAATTCCACAGATTTACAACTCTCTGACTGAAAAAGTTTTTCCTCATCTCAGTTCTAAATGGCCTACCCCTTATTCTTAAACTGTGGTCCCTGGCTCTGGACTCCCCCAACATTGGGAACATGTTTCCTGCCTCTAACGTGTCCAACCCCTTAATAATCTTATATGTTTCAATAAGATCCCCTCTCATCCTTCTAAATTCCAGTGTATACAAGCCCAGTCGCTCCAGATTATCGAATCGGGTTCCCGGTCGGTATGAGCTCGGCCCGTGAGTTTGGGTGGCAAGCCCACTGCCGCTGGGTTCAGTGTGGGGGCAGGGAGCTCTGTGATCGGGTGAGGAGGGGGTGTAAGAAAAGAACTGCAGATGCTGGTACAAATCGAAGGTATTTATTCACAAAATGCTGGAGTAACTCAGCAGGTCAGGCAGCATCTCAGGAGAGAAGGAATGGGTGACGTTTCGGGTCGAGACCCTTCTTCAGACTGATGTCGGGGGCGGGACATAGGAAGGATATAGGTGGAGACAGGAAGATGGAGGGAGAACTGGGAAGGGGGAGGGGAAGAGAGGGACAGAGGAACTATCTAAAGTTGGAGAAGTCAATGTTCATACCACTGGGCTGCAAGCTGCCCAAGCGAAATATGAGGTGCTGTTCCTCCAATTTCCGGTGGGCCTCACTATGGCACTGGAGGAGGCCCATGACAGAAAGGTCAGACTGGGAGTGGGAGTGGGAGGGGGAGTTGAAGTGCTCAGCCACCGGGAGATCAGGTTGATTAAGGCGGACTGAGCGAAGGTGTTGAGGATGTGGTTTAGTTTAGAGATACAGCGCGGAAACAGGCCCTTTCGGCCCCCCAGGTCCGCGCCGACCAGAGATCCCCGCACACTAACACTATCCTACACCCACAAGGGACAATTTTTACATTTACCAAGTCAATTAACCTATAAACCTGTACGTCTTTGGAGTGTGGGAGGAAACCGAAGATCTCGGAGAAAACCCACGCAGGTCACGGGGAGAACGTACAAACTCCGTACAGACAGCACCCATAGTCGGGATGGAACCCGGGTCTCCGGCGCTGCATTCGCTGTAAGGCAGCAACTCTACCGCTGCGCCACCGTGACTGCCCTTCACCGAGGCGTCGAGGGCTAGTGGGAGAAGGCAGGAGAATGAAAATGTAGAAGCACTCAGCATCTGTGGAAAGAGGAAGTTAACGTTTGAGTCACAGGCCTTTCACCAGAACTGGGAAAGGGAGAAGACGGGTTAGGTTTCATTTGCAGAAAGGGTGGGAGCAGAGAGCACAGGCAATGGGATTACAGTAAAATTCACATCATCCAGTCCCATTGTTCAAAACCCAAAGACGTACAGGTTTGTAGGTTAATTGGCTTGATAAATGTAAAAATTGTCCCTAGTGTGTGTAGGATAGTGTTAGTGTGCGGGGATCGCTGGTCGGCGCAGACCCGGTGGGCCGAAGGGCCTGTTTCCGCACTGTATCTCTAATCTAAATCTAAACTAAATGCCTGATTATTTGCCATATATTTCTTGCTTTGCACACTTTCTTTAAACAAGCTCCCTCTACACTCACTGGGTGAGTTTATTCTACCACAACGTAGACAATAAAGAGCTTGGGGTATTAATCAGATTCAATCTGCTTATCCCACAGCAGTAAAGTTCCACGGGTGCTGGATTATCAGACCTTTACTGTACTTGTGATAGGGTGAGGCGTGTATTACTTTGCTTTCTGTTGTTTCACATCAACGCGTCTTTGCATTTTCTAGACTTCCTTATCGTCTCCCATAATTAGTGTGTTTTTTTAAAGTTTTCTTTCCGGATTGGTGAGTGTGTTTTGGTGCATTTAAAGGATGGCCTGAGGCCAGAAAAGAAGGTAGCAAGCAGAATTGTGTGTCTCGGCAGCACAGCTGGTAGAGTTGCTGCCTCGCAGTGCCCGAGACCCGGGTTTGATCCTGACCTCGATGTGAAATTTGTACGCTCTCCCTGTGATCGCGTGCGTGTCTCCGATTTCCTCCCACATCCGAGAGACAGGCAGGTTTGTAGGATAATTGGCTTCTGTAAATTGCCCCCCAGTGTGTGGGGAGTGGATGGGAAAGCGGGATAATATAGAACTAGGGTGCTCGATGGTCGGCGTGGACTCGGTTTGCTGAATGTTTCGTTTAGTTTAGCGATACAGCGCGGGAACAGTCCCACCGAGTCCGCGCCGACCAGCGATCCCCGTACACGAGCACTATCCTACACACTAGGGAAAATTAAAAAAATTTACAGCAGCCATTAAACTTACAAACCTGTACGTCTTTGGCATGTGGGAAGAAACCGGAGCACCTGGGGAAAACTACAGTCAGGATCGAACCCCGGTCTCTGGTACTATAAGGCAGCAACTCTATCACTGTGCCACCATAATGTCATGTTTCCAGACTGTATTTCTAAGCTTAACTAAGAAAAATAAATCACTAATACATGGGGGGGAAAAAGCACATTAACGTAATATAAAAAGCAGGGCAGATCGTGTAGTTTTGAAGGGAGACACAAAATGCTGGAATAACTCAGCGGTCAGGCAGAGTCTCTCGGGAGAGAAGGAATGGGTGACGTTTCGGGTCGAGACCCTTGTTCAGACATGTAGTTTTGATTTACCTAGCAACTCAGAGGAGCTGTGCTGTGCACTTTCATTTTGGTCAATTTGGCGATGTGGCATTCACCTTATCTCTTTTAATGTGTTTGACTTTTGACCAAATAGTTTTTTTATTGCAGAGGACAAGACCTTTGAGCAGTACTTGGATGAGTATTACCAGCTGGATTATGAAGATCTCATCGATGACTTGCCCTGCAGGTTTAAGTACAGACGGGTGTTGCCCAATGACTTTGGGCTCAGCACAGAAGAGGTATGCTTGAACTGTCAACCCTACAGCTCTTTAGCTGTGCAGGTTGGAAAGCACCCAACGTACACCGATCAGCCAAAACATTATGACCTGATGAGCCAAAACATTATGACCACCTGCCTAATATGCTGTTGGTCCTCCGTGTGCAGCCCCATACGCAGCAGGGTGCGATGCACTGTGTATTGTGACACATTCCTCCCGTGACCACCATTAACATTTTCTGTGACTTGTGCCACAGTCGACCTTCTGTCGGTTCGGACCAGACGGGATAGCCTTCGTTGCCCTCGCGCATCGATGAGCCTTGGGCGCCCAACGCCCTGCCTGTCGCCGGTTTGTGGTTTGTCCCTCCTCGGACCACTGTCGGTCGGTACTCACCACTGCTGACCGGGAGCACCCCACAAGCCTTGCCGTTTCAGAAATGCTCTGACCCAGTCGTCTGGCCATAACAATTTGGCCCTTGTCAAAGTGGCTCAGGTCTTTACTCCTGCCCATTTCTCCTGCATCCAACACATCAACTTCAAGAACTGACTGTTCACTTGCTGCCTAATATATCCCACCCCTTGACAGGTGCCATTGTAACAAGATAATCAATGTTATTCACTTTGCCTGTCAGTGGTCATAATGTTTTAGCTGAGCTTAAGGTTGACGTATGATGAGCATTTGATGTCTCCCGGCCTGAACTCGCAGGAGTGTAGAAGGATGAGAGGGGAAGGGGGGACCTCAATGTGTCACAACACACAGTGCATCGCACCCTGCTGCGTATGGGGCTGCACACGGAGGACCCACAGCATATTAGGCAGGTGGTCATAATGTTTTGGCTCATCAGTGTATAGTTTGAGACGGGTGTTGATACTACAACAACAACAACAATATATCTTTATTGTCATTGTACAGGGGTACAACGAGATTGGGAATGCGCCTCCCATACGATGCAATAATTTAATTAGCTAGTCAGTATTAATTTAAACAACCCAATGAAACAAATTGTAACAGTTTTAAAACAGAATAAAGTGCAAGTAGATCTGTGCCGGATCACTGTGCGATGTGACCATCCGGCTCAGCAGGACCGGTTCATAGCAGCTATGGCCCTGGGGATGAAGCTGTTCCTGAGTCTGGAGGTGCGGGCGTAGAAGGCCTTGTATCGTCTGCCCGATGGTAGAAGTTCAAACAGACTGTTGCAGGGGTGTGAAGAGTCTTTGTGGATGCTGGTGGCTTTTCTGAGGCATCGTGTGTTGTAGATGCCCTCCAAGGCTGGTAGCTGTGTTCCGATGGTCCTCTTAGCTCTATGGACTACCCCCTGAAGAGCTTTCCTCTCTGCCTCCGTGCAGCTGAGGTACCACACAGGGATGCCATGTGTTAGGATGCTCTCTATGGTGCAGCGGTAGAATGTCGTCAGCAGCTGTTGGGGTAGCTGGTGGGTGCACTGCTGTAGTAGATCCCCAGATATTGCATTCAGCTTCCCCTTTAATAAGTGGGCTGGTAGAAGAACTGCCAAAGATCCTGGAAATTATCACCCTTGCTGGATTTTACTTTCATTTTTAAAGACATTTGGCATGTCCAGAATGTAATTCCAGATTTCTTCATCAAATGATAGCACAGTGGCATTGCTGGTAGAGCTGCTGCCTCACAGCGCCAGAGGCCCGGCTTTGATCCTGACTTCGGGTGCTGCCTGCGTGGAGTTTGCACCTTCTCCACGTGACCGCATGAGTTTCCTCTGGTTTCCCCCCCCTCACATTTCAAAGATGTGCGAATTTGTGGTTTAATCGGCCTCTGCAAATTGCCCCTAGTGTGTCGAGGATCAATGGGAAAGTGGGACAGAAACATAGAAACATAGAAAATAGGTGCAGGAGGAGGCCATTTGGCCCTTCGAGCCAGCACCGCCATTCATTGTGATCATGGCTGATCATCTACAATCAGTAACCCGTGCCTGCCTTCTCCCCATATCCCTTGATTCCACTAGCCCCTAGAGCTCTATCTAACTCTCTTTTAAATTCATCCAGTGAATTGGCCTCCACTGCCCTCTGTGGCAGAGAATTCCACAAATTCACAACTCTCTGGGTGAAAAAGATTTTTCTCACCTCAGTTTTAAATGGCCTCCCCTTTATTCTTAGACTGTGTGGCCCCTGGTTCTGGACTCCCCCAACATTGGGAACATTTTTCCTGCATCTAGTTTGTCCAGTCCCTTCATAATTTTACACGTCTCTATAAGATCCCCTCGCACCCTTCTAAACCCCAGTGAAACATAGAGCTAGTGTGAATAGATAACTTCAGATAAATTCCAGATAACGTGTGTGAATAGGTCTGCACGGACTCGGTGGGCCGAAGGGCCTGTTTCCATGCTGTATCTCTACATGCTAAATTAGCCTAAATAGCAACTTCTGTATCCCCACCAGGCTCTCATTTGTTTGTAACCCACTGCTCTGTCGTGATGGGCGATCAGTAAATTAGTTGCTGCTGACATCATCCTTATTGTGTGAGTAAGTAACACAAGGATTCTCTGGTCACAAATGCATATAAACAAATTCGGGGGGAATTTCCTATCTCCAAATCTACCGTTGAAAACCTTGCACTTTTGTTATCTGCAATTTCTCTGTAACGCAATTCTGCACTCAGTTCCTTTCTCTTTTTCCACTACTCGTGCTGTCTGTGCAGGCTATGATTGTACTTGTATATGAGATGATATGCCTGGATAGCATGCAAAACAAAGTATCGGTATACTACCTCTTTTCTGTAGGTGTAGAGCAATTATGGGCCAAACATGGGCACTTATATGGGGCGCCATGGTTAGCATGGATGGGTTGGGCCGAAGAGCCTGTTTCCATGCTGTATGACTGACAATAATCATCCAATATCAATACATTGTTACAAAGCTTTGGGGCCAGTGTGTCTTCAAAAGGCATATGGATGGACAGGTTTAGAGGGATATGACCCAAACAGGGCAGGTCAGACTGGTGTAGATGGGGTATCTTGGTCGGCATGGGGAAGTTGGGCCGTGCACTCTCGCGTTGTGACCAATCTGCAACGATAACTGTTTGTCTCTGCATTTCAGATTTTGGCAGCAGATGATAAAGAACTGAATGCTTGGTGTTCGTTAAAGAAAACCTGTCAGTTCAGGTCAGTGAAAACAGCACTTATTGTACTGGATGCTATTTTTATAGGGCGCAGCGGTAGAGTTGCTGCCTTACAGCACCAGAGACCCGGGTTCGAATCTGACTACGGGTGCTGTCTGTACGGAGTTTGTACGTTCTCCCCGTGACCTGCGTGGGTTTTCTCCGGGTGCGCCAGTTTCCTTCCACACTCCAAAGACGTGCAGGTTTACAGGTTAATTGGCTTGGTAAAATTGTAAATTGTCCCTAGTGTGTGTGTGTGTAGGATAGTGTCAGTGTGCGGGCATTGCCGGACAGTACGGACTCGGTGGGTCTATTTCCGTGCAGTATTTCTAAACTAAACTAAATTAACTGCAGATTACAACATCAAAAGAAAAAACTCTGTTATAAGCAGAACACAGGGCGATACAAAACTGAATAGTTGCTACCTCACAGCACCAAAGACTCGGGTTCAATCCTGACCACGGGTGCTGTCTGTACGGAGTTTGCATGTTCTCCCTGTGACTGCATGGGTTCTGTGTGTGTGTTCCGGTTTCCCCCCACTTTCCAAAGATGTACAGGTTTATAGATTAATTGGCTTCTGTAAATTATCACACGTGTGTAGGATAGAACTAGTGTGAACGGGTGAACATGCCAATTGCTATGAACATGCCAATTGTGTGAACATGCCAATTGCTAGTCGGCATGGGCCCGGTGGGCCGAAGGGCCTAGTTCCATGCTGCACCACTAAACTGCATGTCCACATTCCTAACTTCAGCAAGGGTCCAGACTTGCATCATTCCCAGTTATTTTCCTGTGCATACTTGGAATTTCCCATAAGTGACTTTTTAATGCCAGTAATTACGTTTTTTGTTACGGACAGATTAGGAAGAGCCATGGTCCTTGCTGAATTAGTTGATCTTCGTGATGCCATATCTTCGCAGAAGAGCTTGTAAAATGCAATCACGTACTTTTAACTTTGGGCATATAAAATTCAGTGAGAACTACATGTACAATTGCGTGGACAGGGCGGCACGGTGGCGCAGCGGTAGAGTTGCTGCCTGACTACAGGTGCTGTCTGTACGGAGTTTATACGTTCTCCCCGTAGGTTTGCCCCATGTGTTCTGGTTTCCTCCAAAGATATACAGGTTTATAGGCTAATGTTGCTTTGGTAAAAATTGTAAATAGTCTCCAGTGTGTAGGGTAGTGCTCGTGTACGCGGATCGCTGGTCGGAGTGGACTCGGTCGGCCGAAGGGCCTGTTTCTGCGCTGTGTCTGAACTAAAACTGCACCAATATCTGCACGCTTCTTAACTGCAAACCCAGTGAAAAACATAATTTTCTACTTTCTCAGAACAGAGAAAGAAGAGGTGCTTGACCTGAAGGCTTACAAGAAGAAAGCTCAGAATTCCTGGAAAAAGCAGCAGACCTTTAAGTCTCTCGCGCTGCCGTAAGTGTCTACAGTCAACAGTGTCAAATACCATCAGCATTCGTGATAATTACGGGAATCGGCTCAGAGAAAGGAAGTAGTGGCTTCTTGTGTGTTCACCACAATGACGACATTGGTGTGCGTTTTCAGGACTCGCGGGAGGGGGGATAAAGAGTCATTATAACATAACATAACATAACAACACTTTATTGCCATTCGGCACAACACCGAACGAAATTTCAGCAGTCACAAGACACAGCAAACAAAAAGAAAAGAACACAGAACACCCGACCCCAACACAAACATCCATCACAGTGACTCCAAACACCCCCTCACTGTGATGGAGGCAACAAAACTTCCCCTCTCTTCCCCCCGCACCCACGGACAGGCAGCTCGACCCCTACCGAGGCAACCGACACGCACAGCCCCCGCAAGAGGATGGAAGACCCCGCGGCCGAGCCGCCCCGGGCACCGAAACGTCCCGCGGCCGCACCGGGCGATGTTAAGTCCAGCGGCCGAGCCACACCGGGCACTGAAACGTCCCGCGGCCGAGCCGCGCTGGCGATGTTAAGTCCAGCGGCCAAGCCGCGCCGGGCACTGAAACGTCCCGCGGCCGAGCCGCAACGGGCACTGAAACGTCCCGCGGCCGCACCGAGTGATGTTAAGTCCAGCGGCCGAGCCGCGCCGGGCACCGAAACGTCCCGCGGCCGAGCCGCACCGGGCACTGAAACGTCCCGCGGCCGAGCCGGCGATATTAAGTCCCGCAGCCGAGCCGCGCCGGGCGATGGAAGGCCCCGCGGGCGAGCGGGGAAGAGACCTAATAAAAGAAAGGTTTCCCCCCGCCCCACCCCACCCCACACCCCACATCCCCACACCCCCACCACACATACACAGCCAAAAACAGAAACATAAACCATCCCAACACCGACACAAACAAAAAGAAAAAAGAAAAAAAGACAACAGACTGCCAGAGAGCCGCAGCCGTTAGGCGCAGCCAACTCCTCCCATTATGCTTGATGCTCAGTTCTGTGACCTGCCTTCAAAGGAGTGTGCTTCATTTCTTTGGTCAAAGCAGCATGCTCTGTGATTTGGTTTTCCCTTGTTCTTATTGTTGGCAAAACCTGGTGGTCCTTTAAAAATAGCTTTTCGGCAAATATTGCAGGTTTCAATAGACAATAGGTGCAGGAGGAGGCCATTCGGCCCTTCGAGCCAGCACCGCCATTCAATGTGATCATGGCTGATCATTCTCAGTCAGTACCCCGTTCCTGCCTTCTCTCCGTACCCCCTGACTCCGCTATCCTTAAGAGCTCTATCTAGCTCTCTCTTGAATGCATTCAGAGAATTGGCCCCCACTGCCTTCTGAGGCAGAGAATTCCACAGATTCACAACTCTCTGACTGAAAAAGTTTTTCCTCATCTCCGTTCTAAATGGCCTACCACTTATTCTTAAACTGTGGCCCCTGTTTCTGGACTCCCCCAACATTGGGAACATGTTTCCTGCCTCTAATGTGTCCAACCCCTTAATAATCTTATACGTTTCGATAAGATCCTCTCTCATCCTTCTAAATTCCAGTGTATACAAGCCTAGTCGCTCCAGTCTTTCAACATACAACAGTCCCGCCATTCCGGGAATTAACTTAGTAAACCTACGCTTCATGCCCTCAATAGCAAGAATGTCCTTCCTCAAATTTGGAGACCAAAACTGCACACAGTACTCCAGGTGCGGTCTCACTAGGGCCCTGTACAACTGCACACAGTACTCCAGGTGTGGTCTCACTAGGGCCCTGTACAACTGCACACAGTACTCCAGGTGCGGTCTCACTAGGGCCCTGTACAACTGCACACAGTACTCCAGGTGTGGTCTCACCAGGCCCTGTACAACTGCACACAGTACTCCAGGTGTGGTCTCACTAGGGCCCTGTACAACTGCACACAGTACTCCAGGTGTGGTCTCACTAGGGCCCTGTACAACTGCACACAGTACTCCAGGTGTGGTCTCACTAGGGCCCTGTACAACTGCACACAGTACTCCAGGTGTGGTCTCACTAGGGCCCTGTACAACTGCACACAGTACTCCAGGTGTGGTCTCACTAGGGCCCTGTACAACTGCACACAGTACTCCAGGTGCGGTCGCACCAGTCTTGCCTTTTCACTCCATCTCTAGCTGGTGTCACTCAAACTCTCTCACTCCTGACGAGCTTTTCACACCCTGGCCTTTTCCCGGGCAGCTAATGGCCTCTGCTGTTAAAGCACTGAACTTCTCTACACGAGATATTCGGTATTAATAGTTAATTAATTACTGACCCTTTTAAATATTACAAGAAATGTTTTTTACTCTGCAGGGAAGAAGAATCACCTGAGAATGACGAGGCTGCCGGCAGACCCAAGGTGGGCAAGAAGGGCAGGGATAAAGTGAAGGTGGCGAGGCTGCTGGAGGAGGGAGTTGGAGCGGAGATGGAGAGCAGGAATGCCAAGCCGACCGAGGCGGGGGCGGGTGGACCAGATGCTGAAGTGGATGAAGCCGTCCTGATTCCCAAGCAGAATGCAAGGTTGGCAGAGGAAGCGGGTGCCAGCCAAGCACCGGGAACGCCACCCGCTACTCCGGCCGCCCTGCGTGTAAAGGCGGTGCAGCCCGTCAGGAAGAGGAAGAAACTCCGCAGGAGAAACGTGCGATTGGGCTCGCGGGTGCAGGTGGGAGGCCGGGTGTTCAGCGGCTCCAGGCTGCATGCGTACGGACTCGACCCACGCAAGCTGAGGTACAAGCTGATGAACAGAGGAAAGAAGAAACAAGAAAAGACGCAAACTAAAGACTGATTTATTGTTGATGAGCAAGGTCATTTTTGTGAAAAGTGAGCAGGTTTCTTAAATCATTATTTAGATAACTTTGCCTCCTGTTACTGGTACATTTTGGTCCTTTAGTTTAGAGATACAGCGCGGAAACAGGCCCACCGGGTCCGCGCCGACCAGCGATCCCCGTACATTAACATTATCCTACACACATAAGGGATAATATTTTACATTTATACCAAGCCAATTAACCTACAAACCTGCACGTCTTTGGAGTGTGGGAGGAAACTGAAGATCTCGGAGAAAACCCACGCAGGTCACGGGGAGAACGTACAAACTCCGTACAGACAGCGCCCAAGTCAAGTCAAGTTTATTTGTCACACATACAAGATGTGCAGTGAAATGAAAGTGGCTACGCCTGCGGATTGTGCAAAAATTCACAATTACAGCATAAAAATTAAAATTAATACAGAAAAGAAAATGTAGTCCCTGGAGCTTTAGTTAACAGTCCTGATGGCCTGTGGGAAGAAACTCCGTCTCATCCTCTCCGTTTTCACAGCGTGACAGCGGAGGCGTTTGCCTGGCCGTAGCAGCTGGAACAGTCCGTTGCTGGGGTGGCAGGGGTCCCCCATAATGTTGCTGGCTCTGGATCTGCACCTCCTGATGTATAGGTCCTGCAGGGGGGCGAGTGTAGTTCCCATCCAGTCCTGGGCAGAGCTGTTCCCAAACCAGACTGTGATGTTGCCGGACAGGATGCTTTCTACAGCCCCAGAGTAGAAGCACTGAAGGATCCTCAGAGACACTGAATTTCCTCAGATGTCTGAGGTGGTAAAGGCGCTGCCTTGCCTTACCCACCAGTGCGGCAATGTGCGTTGTCCATGTCAGATCCTCTTTGATGTGGACTCCCAGGTATTTAAAGCTGCTCACCCTATCCACAGTAGACCCATTTAAATCCAGTGGCGTGTACGTCCTTGGATGTTGAGCCCTTCTAAAGTGCACAATCAGCTCCTTAGTAGAACCTGGGTCTCCGGCGCTGCATTTGCTGTAAGGCAGCAACTCTACTGCTGCGCCACCATGCCGCCCTTGTTCAATAGAAATGGTCTCTTAACGTGCTGAATCTCATCCCTTAAAGGAGGAGGTGGAGGATCCATACAGGGTTTCTGCTTATCATCGTGTCACGCCATGCTGACCAAGATGCCCCATCTCAGCCAAGTCGCATTTGCCCGCGTTTGGCCCATATCTCTCTCAACCTTTCCCATCCATGGACTTATCCAAATGTCTCTTAAATGGCCTCATCTACCCCCTATTGTGTTCCATATACCCATCACTATGGGAAAGACACAAAAAGCTGCAGTAACTCAGCGGGACAGGCAGCATCTCTGTATAGAAGGAATGGGTGACGTTTCGGGTCAGGATCTTTCTTCAGACCCGAAACGTCACCCATTCCTTCTCTCCAGAGCTGCTGCCTGTCCTGCTGAGTTACTCCCGCATTTTGTGTCCATCCTCAGTATAAACCAGCATCTGTAGTTCCTTCCTACACACACCATCTGTATGGAACAGTTGCCCCTCAGGTTCGTATTAAATCTTTCCCCTCTTACCTTAAACCTTTCCCCTCTGGCTCTTCATTCCCCTACCCTGGGAAAAAGGCTCTGTATTCATCCTATCTATTCCCTTCATGATTTTGTACACCTCTATAAGATCACCCTTCAGCCTCCTGCGCTCCACGGAATAAAGTCCTAGGCTGCCCAGCCTCTCCCTGTAGCTCAGGTCCTCGAGTTCTGGGCAACATCCTCGTAAATCTTCTTGTCTCGTTTATTTGAGGTCCAACTCGTTCTGCATCTAAGGATTAGTGTTGTGCTTCAGTCTGATGGAATGGCACAGTGGTGCAGCTGGTAGAACTGCTGCCTCACAGCATCAGGGACTCAGGTTCGATCCTGACGTCTGTTGACTGCGTGGAGTTTGCACATTCTACCCTGTGATCGCGTGGGTTTCCCCAGGGCGCTCCAGTCTGGACCCACATCCCAAAGACGTGCAGGTTCGTGGGTTAGAATCAGGGGCCACACAGTCTAGGAATAAAGGAGAGGCCATTTAAAACAGGTGAAAAAAAACTTTCACCCAGAGAGTTGTGAATTTGTGGAATTCTCTGCCACAGAGGGCAGTGGAGGCCAATTCACTGGATGAATTTAAAAGAGAGTTAGATAGAGCTCTAGGGGCCAGTGGAATCAAGGGATATGGGGAGAAGGCAGGCACGGGTTACTGATTGTGGACGATCAGCCATGATCACAATGAATGGCGGTGCTGGCTCGAAGGGCCAAATGGCCTCCCCCTGCATCTATTTTTCTCTGTTTCTACGTTAATTGGCCTCTGTAGATTCCCCCTGGTGTGTAGGGAGTGGATGATACAGTGGGATAACATAGAACTAGTGTGAACGGGTGATCGATAGTTGGCGTGGGCTCTTCAGCTTTGCTCAGAGTAAGGGAATTCGAGAACCAGAGGGCATAGATTTAAGGTGAAGGGGGAAAGATTTTATAGGAATCTGAGGGATAACTTTTTTGCACATCGGGTGGTAGGTGTATGGAACGAGCTGCCATCGGAGGTAATTGGGGCAGGGTCTATTGCAATGTTTAAGAAGCAATTAGGTACATGGATAGGACAGGTTTCGTGGGATATGGACTAAATGCGGACATTTAGAGATACAGCGCGGAAACAGCCCCTTCGGCCCACCGGGTCCGCGCCGACCAGCGATCCCCGCACATTAACTATCCTACACCCACTAGGGACAATTTTTACATTTACCAAGCCAATTAACCTACAAAACTGCAGTGTAAGAAAATAACTGCAGATACTGGTACAAATCAAAGGTATTTATTTCACAAAATGCTGGAGTAACTCAGCAGATCAGGCAGCATCTCAGGAGAGAAGGAACACAAACCTGCACGTCTTTGGAGTGTGGGAGGAAACCGAAGATCTCTGAGAAATCCCACGCAGGTCACGGGGAGAACGTACAAACTCCGCACAGACAGCACCCGTAGTCGGGATGGAACCCGGGTCTCCGGCGCTGCATTCGCTGTAAGGCGGCAACTCTACCGCTGCGCCACCGTGCCGGACTAAAATGCGACTCGTGTAGATGGGGCATGTTGTTCCGTGTGGGCAAGTTGGGCCGAAGGACATGTTTCCGCGCTGTGTGGCTCCAAGACCCCTTCATACAAGTTCTATATTATTCCACTTTCTCGTCCACTCCTTCCAAGCTAAAGAGCAATTGACAGAGGCCAATTAATGAACAAACTGCACCTCTTTGGGTGTGGGAGGAAAACAGAGCACCCGTAGGAAACCCACCCAGTCACACAGGGAGAGCATGCAAACTCCACACAGACGGCACAGAGGAACCCGTGCCTGGCGCCATGAGGCGGCAGCTCTACCAGCTGTGCCACTGTGCTGCCAGTCACCTTGCTACTGTGCTGCCCAGTCAAATCATACTACATGCAAGGACAATTAAGTCAAGTCAAGTCAATTTTATATGTATAGCACATTTAAAAACAACCCACGTTGACCAAAGTGCTGTACATCAGTTCAGGTACTAAGAAACGAACATACAATGGCACACAAACATAACAGCACATACATAAACAGTTCACAGCGCCCCCTCAGAGGGCCTCAAATGCTAGAGAGTAGAAATAGGTTTTGAGCCTGGACTTAAAGAGGTCGATGGAGGGGGCAGTTCTGATGGGGAGAGGGATGCTGTTCCACAGTCTAGGGGCTGCCATACACTGGTGTAGCAGGTGGTGCAGAGAGAAAGATAAACACACAGCCGAATATTGTGGTACAGTTACAGAGGAAAAGTCCAAGGTCTGGAATGAGACTGGTGGGAGATCAGGAGTACATTCTAGAACCAGGTTCTCACTTCCAGAACCAGGGGCCACAGTCTAAGAATCCAGAACCAGGGGCCACAGTCTAAGAATCCAGAACCAGGGGCCACAGTCTAAGAATCCAGAACCAGGGGCCACAGTCTAAGAATCCAGAACCAGGGGCCACAGTCTAAGAATCCAGAACCAGGGGCCACACAGTCTAAGAATAAAGGGGAGGCCATTTAAAACTGAGGTGAGAAAAAAAAAATTCACCCAGAGAGTTGTGAATGTGTGGAATTCTCCGCCACAGAGGGCAGTCGAGGCCAATTCACTGGATGAATTTAAAAGAGAGTTAGATAGAGCTCTAGGGGCTAGCGGAATCAAGGGATATGGGGAGAAGGCAGGCACGGGCTACTGATTGTGGATGATCGCAATGAACGGCGGTGCTGGCTCGAAGGGCCTAATGGCCTCCTCCTGCACCTATTTTCTATGTTTCCAGCTTATGGAAGGACATCGCAGTACACAGATAACAGCGGGGAAGAAGCTGATCCTGAATCTGGAGGTTGGCACTTTCAAGCTGTTGTGTCTTCTGCCCGACAGGGGAGATGAGACCGGGGAATGACCCGGGTGTAAGTAGTCCTTGATTATGTTGGCTCCTTTCCTGAGGCAGTGTGCGGTGTCAATCGTGGGGAGTTTGGACTGTGTGATGGATTGGGCTACATCCTCGACTGTCTGCAATTTCTTGTGGTCTTCGGCAGAGCTGTTGCCAAGCCAGGCAGTGGTGTATCCTGATAGCATGCTCTCTGTGGAAGATAGTTCAAGTAAGCACATCACGCATTCCAGTGTAAATCAGAAGCCTTGCTGATCCAACAGCCTGACCGCGGGAGAAGACGGCAGGGGAAGAGAAAAATACATTCTGGCCTTCCATCACAGTGAGGAGGTGACTGGAGGAGACTCACTGTGATGGATGTTTCTTTTGTTTGGTGTTGGTTTATGATTGTATGTGCTATTAGACAATAGACAATAGGTGCAGGAGGAGGCCCTTCGAGCCTGTACGCACCGCCATTCAATGTGATCATGGCTGATCATTCTCAATCAGTACCCCGTTCCTGCCTTCTCCCCATACCCCCTGACTCCGCTATCCTTAAGAGCTCTATCCAGCTCTCTCTTGAATGCATTCAGAGAATTGTCCTCCACTGCCTTCTGAGGCAGAGAATTCCACAGATTCACAACTCTCTGACTGAAAAAGTTTTTCCTCATTTCCGTTCTAAATGGCCTACCCCTTATTCTTAAAATGTGGCCCTTGGTTCTGGACTCCCCCAACATTGGGAACATGTTTCCTGCCTCTAACGTGTCCAACCCATTAATAATCTTATACGTTTCGATAAGATCCCCTCTCATCCTTCTAAATTCCAGTGTATACAAGCCTAGTCGCTCCAGTCTTTCAACATATGACAGTCCCACCATTCCGGGAATTAACCTAGTAAACCTACGCTGCACGCCCTCAATAGCAAGAATATCCTTCCTCAAATTTGGAGACCAGAACTGCACTCAGTACTCCAGGTGCGGACTCACTAGGGCCCTGTACAACTGCAGAAGGACCTCTTTGCTCCTATACTCAACTCCTCTTGTTATGAAGGCCAACATTCCATTGGCTTTCTTCACTGCAAGAACGGACAAACTCCATACAGACAGCGGCCGTGGTCAGGATGGAACCCGGGTCTCCGGCGCTGTGAGGCAGCAACTCTACCGCTGTGCAAGCTTGAAGCTTATCTTTGACTCAGTGAGCAGGGATAAAATTCCATTCTCTTTCCTTAATCAGGGTGTTTAATTCATTCGCAGCAAAGAGGCTAGTGGTTCCAATTAAAATAGCAGGGATGAAAATAGTTGCTCTGAGTTATTGTACTGAGCTGGCAGTGAACTTGAATTAATATCTCTATCCAGTGCCGGAGAGCTGACATTATATCTGCTCGAGGGCAGCTGTGAAATGCAACTCGCTGGTGCACTATTGGAAGGGGGAGGGTTGCAGACATAAATGTCAGATCACAAAGTCCACAACTCCCTGAAAGTGGCAGCACAAGGGTGGTAAAGAAGCCTTGTGCAATGCATAGATCAAGTCAAGTCAAGTCAAGTCAATTTTATTTGTATAGCACATTTAAAAACAACCCACGTTGACCAAAGTGCTGTACATCTGATTAGGAAAAAAAAAAAAAGAAACATACAGTGGCAGGCAGCCAAACACAACGGCGCGGCCATCTTGAACAAAATGTTTAACTAAAGCAGAATGGTGTCCCGCGGCCGCGCCGCACCAGGCGATGGAAGGCCCCGCGGCCGAGCCGCACCGGGCGCTGTTCAGTCCCGCGGCCGAGCCGCGCCGGGCGATGGAAGGCCCCGCGGAAGAGACCTAAAAAAAAAAGAAAGATTTCCCCCCCCCCACACCCCCCCCCCCACACACCCACCCACCCTCACCACCCCCCCCCCACCCCCACCCCCCCCCCCCCCCCCCCACATACACAACCAAAACAAAACACCCCACCACCAACACACAAACAAAAAGGACAAAGGACAAACAGACTGCCAGCGAGAGCAAATACTGCACCTGGTCTCCGTGTCTGTCCAGGCAGTGAATGTCTGAAATGTGCTGTGCTGGTTGAGCCAGGTATGGTAGTAGCATTTAAGAGACTTTAGGATAGGCATACAGATGAGCAGAACATGTGGATTGTGTGCAGGTAGATAAGAGATGCGGATCAGGGAATATTCATACTATAGAAACATAGAAAATAAGTGCAGGAGGAGGCCATGTGACCCTTCGAGCCAGCACCGCCATTCAACAACAGAGCTTTATTTGTCATTCGGTACCAAGGTACCGAACGAAACTACATAGCAGTCACACACAAAAAAGAACACAAGACACATGACCCCAACACAAACGTCCATCACAGTGACTCCAAACACCCCCTCACTGTGATGGAGGCAACAAAACTTCCACTCTCTTCCCCACGCCCACGGACAGACAGCTCGTCCCCGACCGACCCGCACAGTCCCCGCAAGGGGATGGAAGTCCCCGCGGCCGAATCGCACCGGGCGCTGAGACGTCTCGCGGCCGAACTGGGCGATGGAAGGCCCCGCGACCGAGCCGTGCGCAGCTAAGTCCCGCGGCCGAGCCGCACCGGGCGATGTTAGGCCCCGCGGCCGAGCCGCACCGGGCGATGGAAGGCCCCGCGGCCAAGCCGCACCGGGCACTGTTAAGTCCAGCGGCCGAGCCGCGCCGGGCGATGTTAAGTCCAGCGGCCGAGCCGCACCGGGTGATGGAAGGCCCCACGGCCGAGCCGCACACCGCGCCGTGAGGAAGAGACCTCATTCATTGTGATCATGGCTGATCATCCACAATCCACAATCAGTAACCCGTGCCTGCCTTCTCCCCATATCCCTTGATTCCACTAGCCTCTTGAGCTCTATCTAACTCTCTCTTAAATTCATCCAGTGAATTGCCCTCCGCTACCCTCTGTGGCAGAGAATTCCACAAATTCACAACTCTCTGGGTGAAAAAGTTTCTTCTCATCTCAGTTTTAAATGGCCTCCCCTTTATTCTTAGACTGTGTGGCCCCTGGTTCTGGACTCACCCAACATTTTTCCAGCTGGGGTGTGAGCTGCCCAAGTGGAATATGAGGTGCTGTTCCTCCAATTTGTGCTGGGCCTCACTTTGACAATGGAGGAGGCCCAGGACAGAAAGATCTGTACGCGAATGGGAGGAGGAGTTAAAGTACGGGAAAAAACTGCAGATGCTGGTTTAAACTGAAGATGGACACAAAAAGCTGGAGTAACTCAGCGGGGCAGGCAGCACCTCTGGATAGAAGGAATGGGGGCTGTTTCTGGTCTCCTAATTTGAGGAAGGACATCCTTGCTATTGAGGCAGTGCAGCGTAGGTTCACGAGGTTAATCCCCGGGATGGCGGGACTGTCACATGAGGAAAGATTGGAAAGACTGAGCTTGTATTCACTGGAGTTTAGAAGGATGAGAGGGGATCTTATAGAGACGTATAAAATCATGAAAGGACTGGACAAGCTAGATGCAGGAAAAATGTTCCCAATGTTGGGGGAGTCCAGAACCAGGGGCCACACAGTCTAAGAATAAATGGGAAGCCATTTAAAACTGCGGTGAGAAGAAACATTTTCACCCAGAGAGTTGTGAATTTGTGGAATTCTCTGCCACAGAGGGCAGTGGAGGCCAATTCACTAGATGGATTTAAAAGAGAGTTAGACAGAGCTCTAGGGGCTAGTGGAATCAAGGGATATGGGGAGAAGGCAGGCACGGGTTACTGATTGTGGATGATCAGCCATGATCACATTGAATGGCAGTGCTGGCTCGAAGGGCCAAATGGCCTTCTCCTGCACCTATTTTCTACGAGACCCTTCAGACAAAGTGTTTGGCAAGCGGGAGATCGCGTAGGCCAAGGCGGACTGAGCGAAGGTGTTCCCAAGTTTGTCAAAGTGTGGCTGGCAATAGACAATAGGTGCAGGAGGAGGCCATTCGGCCCTTCGAGCCAACACCACCATTCAATGTGATCATAGCTGATCATTCTCAATCAGTACCCCGTTCCTGCCTTCTCCCCATACCCCCTGACTCCGCTATCCTTTAGAGCTCTATCTAGCTCTCTCTTCAATGCAGTCAGAGAATTGGCCTCCACTGCCTTCTGAGGCAGAGAATTCCACAGATTCACAACTCTCTGACTGAAAACGTTTTTCCTCATCTCCGTTCTGAATGGCCAACCCCTTATTCTTAAACTGTGTGGCCCCTGGTTCTGGACTCCCCCGACATTGGGAACATGTTTCCTGCCTCTAACGTGTCCAACCCTTTAATAATCTTATACGTTTCGATAAGATCCCCTCTCACCCTTCTAAATTCCAGTGTGTACAAGCCCAGCCGCTCCAGTCTTTCAACATGGCCTGGAACATGAAAGCTCAGACGCTTGAGCAAGAGCTCTTTACGTGAAAGAGTGAATGCTGGTGCAACTTCCTCGCAGCGCAACGTCCTTTAGAAAGTTCCAGCATGTTCCAGCCCAGGGGGAAGCTGGTGGTCATCGCCACTGCCTCTCACCACAAAGATATTACAGTAAAAACAATGCTGCAGCGCAGTAATTGTCAGGCTGATAATCCTCCAGATAAGACCATGTCAGTTCAAATTTCATCACATCCTCAGGGAGGGAATTAAAATGCAGTTCATTGAGCAAATGTGGAATTGAAAAGGCTACTGCCGGTAATTTAGTTTAGTTTAGAGATACAGTGCGGAAACAGGCCCTTCGGCCCACCGGGTCCGTGCCGCCCAGCGATCCCCGCACACTAACACTATCCTACACACACTAGGGACAATCTTTACATTTACCAAGCCAATTAACCTACAAACCTGCACGTCTTTGGAGTGTGGGAGGAGACCGAAGATCTCGGAGAAAACCCACGCAGGTCACGGGGAGAACGTACAAACTCCGTACAGACAGCACCCGTAGTCGGGATGGAACCCGGGTCTCCGGCGCTGGATTCGCTGTAAGGCAGCAACTCTACCGCTGCGCCACCGTGCCGCCCTAACGTGCCTGTGTGATGCTGTAATGGTGAAGGAACCCTACAGTCACCTCTGGCCTGTACGTGTCTACATGCCCTTAGTTACCACACTGCTAGGAAGTGCCATGAGGATCAGGCCAATGAGATCAAAATTGGTGTTCGTAAGTCCATACGTTCTAGGAATAGAATTAGGACATTCGGCCCATCGAGTCTACTCTGCCATTCAATCGTGGCTGATCTATCTCTGCCTCCTAACTCCATTCTCCTGCACAACACAAGCTGACCCTGCTGTTCCTTGAAGGTCCATGGAAGAATAAAGTGTGAGCTGGTCAAGGAATGAAGTGTCCCAGACACCCAACTAGTCCAGACATCAGCATAGTCCTCCTCAGACCTGTCCTATCCCACACAGTGGGAGGGTGTACACAGTGGGTGTACACAGTGGGTGTACACAGTGGGTGTACACAGTGGGTGTACACAGAGGGTGTACACAGTGAGTGTACACAGTGGGTGTACACAGTGGGTGTACACAGTGAGTGTTCACGGTGGGTATACACAGTGGGAGGGTGTACACAGAGGGTGTACACAGTGAGTGTACACAGTGGGTGTACACGGTGGGTGTACACAGTGAGTGTACACAGTGGGTGTACACGGTGGGTGTACACAGTGGGTGTACACAGTGGGTGTACACAGTGGGTGTACACGGTGGGTGTACACAGTGGGTGTACACAGTGGGTGTACACAGTGGGAGGGTGTACACAGTGGGTGTACACAGTGGGTGTACACAGTGGGTGTACACAGTGGGTGTACACGGTGGGTGTACACGGTTGGTGTACACGGTGGGTGTACACAGTGAGTGTACACAGTGGGTGTACACAGTGAGTGTTCACGGTGGGTGTACACAGTGGGAGGGTGTACACAGTGGGTGTACACAGTGGGTGTACACAGTGGGTGTACACAGTGGGTGTACACAGAGGGTGTACACGGTGGCACAGCTGTTAGAGCCACTGCCTCACAGCGTCAGAGACCCGAGTTCGATCCTGACTAATTAAGATTAATTTGGAGATACAATGCGGAAACAGGCCCTTCGGCCCATCAAGTCCGCACCGACCAGTGATCCCGTGCACTAGCACTATCCTACACACACTAAGGACAAGTTAGATTTTTAACGAAGCCCATTACCCTACAAACCTGTACGTCTTTGGGAGTGTGGGAGGAAACCGGAGCACCCGGAGAAAACCCACGCAGTCACGGGGAGAACGTACAAACTCCGTACAGACTGTGTAGAGTTTGCACATTCTACCTATGACAGCCTGGGTTTTCTCCGGGTGCTCCGGTTTCCTCCCCCATCCAAAGACATGCGTGTTTGTAGGTTAACTAGCCCTTTACCTGTGTTAGGAGTGGATGGGAAAGTGGGATCAAGTCAAGTCAAGTCAATTTTATTTGTACAGCACATTTAAACACAACCCACGTTGACCAAAGTGCTGTACATCAGTTCAGGTACTAAGAAACGAACATACAATGGCACACAAACGTAACAGCACATACATAAACAGTTCACAGCGCCCCCTCAGAGGGCCTCAAACGCTAGGGGGTAGAAATAGGTTTTGAGCCTGGAGTTAAAGGAGTGGATGGAGAGGGCAGTTCTGATGGGGAGAGGGATGCTGTTCCACAGTCTAGGAGCTGCAACCGCAAAAGCGCGGTCACCCCTGAGCTTAAGCCTAGACCGCGGGATAGTGAGTAGCCCCAAGTCGGCCGACCTGAGGGACCTGGAGATAGAGTGGTGGGTTAGAAGATTTTTGATATGGGGGGGGCAAGCCCGTTTAGGGCTTTATATGTGAATAGGAGGAGCTTGAAGTTGATTCTGTACTGTACTGGGAGCCAGTGGAGAGAGGCCAGAATCGGGGTGATGTGGTCCCTTTTACGGGCACCCGTCAGGAGTCTCGCTGCGGCGTTTTGGACCAATTGCAGGCGGGACAGGGATGATTCGCTGATCCCAGTGTATAGGGAGTTGCAGTAGTCTAGGCGGGAGAAAATAAATGGGTGGATGATTTTTTCAATGTCGTCAAATTGGAGGAATGGTTTGATTTTAGCTTTGGTACGAAGCTGGAAGAAGCTGGCTTTTACCACAAAGTTGACTTGCTTGTCAAACTTAAAAGCGAAGTAAAATATCATGCCAAGGTTTTTGATATGAGGTTTGTCTAGGGAGGATAGGCTTCAAAGGCTGCCTGTTGTCGTTAGCAGGATAACAAAGAACTAGTGTGGACAGGTGATTGCATGGACTCAGTGGGCCGAAGGGCCTGTTTGCATGCCTAACTCTAGACTAATGGTTAAAGTGTGACTAGCACTGTTAAAACACACCATGGTGTACAGACAATTATATGGGTGCGCTTGTTTCAACCCAATCACAACTACTTTGGTCATGAGTAACACTAAAGACTTGTTGCAAGACGTTGAGCTTTCAGGTTCAAGACGATAATATTTAGAGATGAGAAAACGTCTGGTTTGAGGAAGGACGTCCTTGCTATTGAGGCAGTGCAGCGTAGGTTCACAAGGTTAATCGCCGGGATTGCGGGACTGTCATATGAGGAAAGATTGGAAAGACTGGGTTTGTATTCACTGGAGTTTATAAGGGTGAGAGGGGATCTTATAGAGACGTATAAAATTATAAAAGGACTGGACAAGCTAGATGCAGGGAAAATGTTCCCAATGTTGGGGGAGTCCAGAACCAGGGGACACACAGTCTAAGAATAAAGGGGAGGCCATTTAAAACTGAGGTGAGAAGAAACTTTTTCACTCAGAGAGTTGTGAATTTGTGGAATTCTCTGCCACAGAGGGCAGTGGAGGCCAATTCACTGGATGGATTTAAGAGAGAGTTAGACAAGGCTCTTGGGGCTAGTGGAATCAAGGGGTATGGGGAGAAGGCAGGCACGGGGTACTGATTGTGGACGATCAGCCATGATCACAATGAATGGCGGTGCTGGTTCAAAAGGCCGAATAGCCTCCTGCTGCACCTATTTTCCATGTTTCTATGTCTTCCATTTATAAAACTGCTGTAAACTCTGGCTAAAGCTGGTTTGGTGTTTGGTATGACAGCTTGATTCGTGATATTGGTATGTGACTCCTACAAGCCAACTCTCCTGCAATGATCGGTGGCACCAATGTTAAGGATGGGAGTCCTGAAGGACTTAACTGGGTTAATTGGCCGAAGAGGCTGTTCCCATGCTGGCTGTCTAAACTAACTAAGTCATACAGCGAAGACACAGAGTGCTGGAGTAACTCAGCGGGTCAGGCAGCATCTCTGGAGAACATGGATAGGTGACGTTTCACATAGTGCTGGAGTAACTCAGCGGGTCAGGCAGCATCTCTGGAGAACATGGATAGGTGACGTTCCGTCTGGACTACTGCAACAGCCTCCTCTATGGCGCACCCTCAAAAATCATCAATAAACTTCAATACATTCAAAACTCCGCTGCCCGTCTACTCACACACACCTCGATCCGTGACCATATCACCCCCGTCCTTTATAAACTCCACTGGCTCCCCATCCCCCAGAGAATCCAGTACAAAATCCTCCTCATAACCTACAAAGCCCTCCATAACCTGGCCCCATCCTACCTGACCGACCTCCTCCACAGGCACACTCCCACCTGCACCCTCCGCTCTGCCGCTGCCAATCTCCTATCCCCCCACATCCGGACCAAACTCAGATCCTGGGGGGACAGGGCTTTCTCCATCGCTGCTCCCACCCTATGGAACTCACTACCCCAAACCGTCAGAGACTCCTCCACACTCACCACATTCAAAACATCGCTGAAGTCTCACCTGTTCAGTACTGCCTTCAACCACTGAAGGTCACCTCACCTCCCACTGTATGTTTCTTTTTTTTTCCTAGTCAGATGTGCAGCACTTTGGTCAACGTGGGTTGTTTTTAAATGTGCTATACAAATAAATTGACTTGACTTGACTTGACTTCTGTCTCCTTTCTCTGTTCATTTATTTATTTACTTATTTATCTATTTATTCATTTCCCTATGTTCTCAAAAATCTCTGTAAAGCGTCTTTGAGTATATGAAAGGCGCTATATAAATAAAATGCATTATTATTATTATTATTATAGTGCTGGAGTAACTCAGCGGGTCAGGCAGCATCTGTGGAGAACATGGATAGGTGACGTTTCACAGAGTGCTGGAGTAACTCAGCGGGTCAGGCAGCATCTCTGGAGAACGTGGATAGGTGACGTTTCACAGAGTGTTGGAGTAACTCAGCGGGTCAGGCAGCATCTCTGGAGAACGTGGATAGGTGACGTTTCGGGTTGGGACCCTTCTGCATTTGCAGTTCCTTGTTTCAACATAAATCATTTTAGTGACATCTGCAAACTTAATAATCACGCCTTGCTCATTCTCATCTAAATCGTTGATATAAACCACAAACAGCAATGGGCCCAACACTGATTCCTGAAGCACTGATCCCCCTAGTCCAAAAATAAATCTTCCACCAATCTTCCTTCCAAGAGGCCAATTCTCTATTCAGTTGGCTAGCTGTCCCGATATCCCATGTGATTTAACCTTCCAAAGTAGCCTACCATTTGGAACCTTATCAAATGCCTTCCTGAAGTCCACATAGACAACGTCTACGATTTCCCCCCTGCCACTCCATTACACAGTTGGCACAGTGGGCACCATCTATACAATGTTTCGGGTCGAAACGTCACCCATTCCTTCTCTCCAGAGATGCTGCCTGACCCGCTCAGTTACTCCAGCATTTTGTGTCTCTCTTCGGTTTAAACCAGCATCTGCAGTTCCTTCTTACACAGATTTGAATGCATTGGGTTTTGAGGAGAAAGATGGAAATATTAAGAGGTTTAGGGAATGAATTCCAGGATACAGGGCCAAAGTTCGATAAGCCACCCTCCCTAAACTCAACAAGTCCACATAGGCTTGACCCACTGAGTGTAAGCTGGCTTTCAGAGCACTCTCTCATAAGTCCCATCCCCTGACATCTTTCCCAGTTATCTTTTCACTTGCAGCGGTAGAGTTGCCGCCTTACAGCGAATGCAGCGCCGGAGACCCGGGTTCCATCCCGACTACGGGCGCCGTCTGTACGGAGTTTGTTCGTTCTCTCCGTGACCTGCGTGGGTTTTCTCCGAGATCTTCGGTTTCCTCCCACACTCCAAAGACGTGCAGGTCTGTAGGTTAATTGGCTTAGTAAATGTAAAAGTTGTCCCTAGTGTGTGTAGGATAGTGTTAGTGTGCGGGGATCGCTGGGCGGCGCGGACCCGGTGGGCCGAAGGGCCTGTTTCCGCGCTGTATCTCTAAACTCAACCTAAACTTAAACCTTGGGACATCTGAGGAAACCCACACTGTCACAGGGGAACATGCAAACTCCACACACATGGGCCTGGGGCCAGAATTGAGTCCAGGTTGGTGAAACTGTGTAGTGGAGCAGTGGTTACCTATTCTGCCAGGTACACTACCATTAACCCTCTTTGGTCTGAAGAAGGGTCTCGACCCGAAACGTCACCCATTCCTTCTCTCCAGTGATGCTGCCTGACCCGCTGAGTTACTCCAGCTTTATGTGTCTAAACCCTTCTTTGAAACCGTGCTGTATATTTTCAATGAACACTCAAGAGTGCTGATGATTCCTGAATGAAGGCACTCAGAACAGTGCAGGCGTGGTGGGGTTTTGTGTACGGAGCCCACGGTCTCTGGTCAGAGACCGACTTCGGGAACTCCAAGCCTCGGGAGTTTCGACCGACCCAATGCGGGAGTTTCGATCGCCCCCAAAGCAGGAGTTTCAATCACCTCAATGCAAGAGTTTTGACCGCCCAACGCAAGAGTCTCAATCACCTCAATGCAAGAGTTTCGACCGCCCAACGCAAGAGTCTCAATCACCTCAATGCAAGAGTTTCAATCACCTCAATGCAAGAGTTGCAATCACCTCAACGCAAGAGTTTCAATCACCTCAATGCAAGTTTCGACCGCCCAACGAAAGAGTTTCGACCGCCCATCGCAAGAGTTTCAATCACCTCAACGCAAGAGTTTCAATCACCTCAATGCAAGAGTTTCGACCGCCCAACATAAGAGTCTCAATCGCCCAGACGCGGGAGTTTCGACTGCCCCGACCCGTGAGTTTTAACTGCCCCAACGCGGGTGTTTCAATAGACAATAGACAATAGACAATAGGTGCAGGAGTAGGCCATTCAGCCCTTCGAGCCAGCACCGCCATTCAATGCGATCATGGCTGATCACTCTCAATCAGTACCCCGTTCCTGCCTTCTCCCCATACCCCCTCACTCCGCTATCCTTAAGAGCTCTATCCAGCTCTCTCTTGAAAGCATCCAACGAACTGGCCTCCACTGCCTTCTGAGGCAGAGAATTCCACACCTTCACCACTCTCTGACTGAAAAAGTTCTTCCTCATCTCCGTTCTAAATGGCCTACCCCTTATTCTTAAACTGTGGCCCCAGGCTGGGTGAGGTCACGTGGGGCGCGGGGCGGTGACGTCACCTTGTCCTTTATTTGGAAGTGAGATAGTTGGCAACCCTAGATATGTCACATGTGATAATAAGGTATCATTCATTCATTCATTCATTCATTCATTTAATCATTCATTCATTCTGAATTGGAAATATGTTGCTTTCCCATCATCAGACGCTGGATCTTATTCCAGAGGGACAGCAGTGGTAATTCAGCCCCACCTCCTGACGACGATTTAGAGTTTGATCAAATAAACAGCGACTCTGTGAGCATCGGGCAACAAGATCACACCAGGGAATCTTATCGAAACATGTAAAGTTCTTTAGGGATTGGACAGGCGAGATGCAGGATAAATATTCCTGATGTTGGGGGAGTCCAGAACCAGGGGCCACAGTGTAAGAATAAGGGGTAGGCCATTTAGAACTGAGATGAGGAGAAACTTTTTCACCCAGAGTTGTGAATCTGTGGAATTCTCTGCCTCAGAAGGCAGTGGAGACCAATTCACTGGATGGTTTCAAGCTAATGGAATCAAGGGATATGGGGAGAAAGCAGGAACGGGGTACTGATTTTAGATGATCAGCGATGATCATATTGAAGAAGGGTCTCGACCCGAAACGTCACCCATTCCTTCTCTCCTGAGATGCTGCCTGACCCGCTGAGTTACTCCAGCACTTTGTGGAATAAATACCTTCAATTTGTACCAGCATCTGCAGTTATTTTCTTACACTACATATTGAATGGCGGTGCTGGCTCGAAGGGCCGAATGGCCGACTCCTGCACCTATTTTCTATGTTTCTATTCTCCAGAAATGCTCAAGATAGACACAAAGTGCTGGAGTAACTCAACAGATCAGGCAGTATACCAGAGTTTCTATGTTCAGTCTGAAGAAGGTTCCCCATGTGAAATGTCAGCTGCCTGTCCATTCCTTCCGCAGATGCTGCTTGACCCGCTGAGTTTGAGTCGCCATTTTCCGCACTGAGTCATGTAGGGAAGATCGGCAGATGATGGTTTACATTGACGATAGTCACAAGGTGCTGGAGTAACTCAGCGGGACAGGCAGCATCTCTGGACAGAAGGAATGGGTGATGTTTCGGGTCCGAAGAAGGATCTCGACCCGAAACGTCACCCATTCCTTCTCTCCAGAGATGCTGCCTGACCCGCTGAGTTACTCCAGCTTTGTGTGTCTATTTTATACCATGCTGAGTTTGCCCCTTACTGCGCCGTTTGACTCTACAACCGACCGTGGGCAAACGGGACCAGCTTAGATGTGGCATCTTGGTCAGCTTGGACAAGTTGTGCTGAAGTGATGCAGCAGGAAACAGGCCCTTCGGCCCATCTTGTCCATGCCCACCAAGATGCCCCACCTAAGTTGCTCCCATTTCCCCACATTTGGTCCATATCCCTAGAGTCATCAAGTCATACAGTGTGGAAACAGGCCCTTCGGCCCAACTCACATACACCGGCCAACAATGTCCCAGCTACCCTAGTCCCACTTGCCTGCGCTTGGTCCATATCCCTCCAAACCTGTCCTATCTATGTACCTGTCCAACTGTTTCTTAAACGTTGGGATAGTCCCAGCCGCAACTACCTCATCTGGCAGCTTGTTCCATACACCCACTACCCTCTGTGTGGAAAAGTTACCCCTCGGATTCCTATTAAATCTTTTCCCCTTCACCTTGAACCTATGTCCTCTGGTCCTCGATTCCTTTACTCTGGGCAAGAGACTCTGTGCATCCATCCGATCTATTCCTATCATGATTTTGTATACATAATCATTTTGTATCTCTAAATCTTTCCTCTCCTTGTACTTGCCCAAGTTCCTCCAGCACTTTGTGTTTTTCTCCAGGTTCCAGCACATGCAGTTCCGTGTCTCCAAGGTCAAACTGTTGTGTTTGCGATCGTGCACACGAAACGCATTTTCAACCGATCCAAATGACCACAAACTTCGGATCCAGACTCACCGATGTGGCTGGAATTTAGATGCCTCTTCACTTGGGAACAAATGGAGAATAAATCCAGCCCCGGGGGTAGATCGCCCGGCGGGGGGGAGCTGAGATCCCCCCGATACAGGAGCTTGATCGCTGGCTAGGGGAGTCAGGATCGTCCCGTCAACGGAAGATTCGAGGCCCCCGACCGCTGGAAGACAAAGAAGGGAGAGATTGAACTTTCTTTCACCTTCCATCACAGTGAGGAATGTGGAGGAGTCACTGTGGTGGATGGTCATGTTAAAATGTATTTTGTGTGTCCTGTTGCTTTTTGGGAGGAGTTGGCTGCGCCTAACGGCTGCGGCTCTCTGGTAGTCTGTTTGTCTTTTTTTCTTTTTTTTTGTTTGTGTCGGTGTTGGGATGGTTTTTGTTTCTGTTTTTGGCTGTGTATGTGTGGTGGGGGTGTGGGGTGTGGGGGGGTGGTGGGGCGGGGGAAACCTTTCTTTTATTAGGTCTCTTCCCCGGGGCGCAGCTCGCCCGCGGGGCCTTCCATCACCCGGCGCAGCACGGCTGCGGGACTTAACATCGCCAGCGCGGCTCGGCCGCGGGACGTTTCAGTGCCCGGTGCAGCTCGGCCGCTGGACGTTTCAGTGCCCGGCGTGGCTTGGCCGCTGGACTTAACATCGCCAGCGCGGCTCGGCCGCGGGACGTTTCAGTGCCCGGTGCGGCTCGGCCGCTGGACTTAACATCGCCCGGTGCGGCCGCGGGACGTTTCAGTGCCCGGGGCGGCTCGGCCGCGGGGCCTTCCATCCCCTTGCGGGGGCTGTGCGTGTCGGTTGCCTCGGTAGGGGTCGAGCTGCCTGTCCGTGGGTGCGGGGGGAAGAGAGGGGAAGTTTTGTTGCCTCCATCACAGTGAGGGGGTGTTTGGAGTCACTGTGATGGATGTTTGTGTTGGGGTCGGGTGTCCTGTGTTCTTTTCTTTTTTGCTGTGTTTTGTGTGACTGCTGAAATTTCGTTCGGTGTAAAAAGCCGAGTGACAATAAAGTGTTGTTATGTTATGTTATGTTATTGGTAGACAATAGACAATAGGTGCAGGAGGAGGCCATTCGGCCCTTCGAGCCAGCACCGCCATTCAACGTGATCATGGCTGATCATTCTCAATCAGTACCCCGTTCCTGCCTTCTCCCCATACCCCCTGACTCCGCTATCCTTAAGAGCTCTAACTAGCTCTCTCTTGAATGCATTCAGAGAATTGGCCTCCACTGCCCTCTGAGGCAGAGAATTCTACAGATTCACAACTCTCTGACTGAAAAAGTTTTTCCTCATCTCAGTTCTAAATGGCCTACCCCTTATTCTTAAACTGTGGCCCCTTGTTCTGGACTCCCCCAACATTGGGAACATGTTTCCTGCCTCTAACGTGTCCAACCCCTTAATAATCCTATACGTTTCGATAAGATCTCCTCTCATCCTTCTAAATTCCAGTGTATACAAGCCTAGTCGCTCCAGTCTTTCAACATATGACAGTCCCGCCATTCCGGGAATTAACCTCGTAAACCTACGCTGCACGCCCTCAAATAGCAAGAATATCCTTCCTCAAATTTGGAGACCAAAACTGCACACAGTACTCCAGGTGCGGTCTCACTAGGGCCCTGTACAACTGCAGAAGGACCTCTTTGCTCCTATACTCAACTTATGAAGGCCAACATTCCATTGGCTTTCTTCACTGCCTGCTGTACCTGCATGCTTCCTTTCAGTGACTGATATGACTGAATGGCAAATGAATGTTGCATAACATACTTGGCTAATAAAGTATTATTATTATGATTACAAAATCCAGCATGGGTTGAGAGTCTGGAGAAAATCCTGGGAACAAACGGACTTACTCAGATCAACAGACGATGACTAGTGAACAGTTCAACTCCCCCTCCCATTCCCACACTGAACTTTCTGTCCTGGGCCTCCTCCATTGTCAGAGTGAGGCCCAGCGCAAATTGGAGGAACAGCACCTCTTATTTTGCTTGGCAGCTTACAAGGCAGTGGTATGAACATTGACTTCTCTCATTTCAAGTAACTCCTGCATCCCGTCTCTCTCCGTCCCTCCCCCACCCTAGCCTTGCTAACTTCACCGTTTGTATTCCTTCGTTATCATAAGGTCATAAGTGATAGGAGCAGAATTAGGCCATTCGGCCCATCAAGTCCACTCCGCCATTCAATCATGACTGGTCTATCTCTCCCTCCTAACCCCATTCTCCTGCCTTCTCCCCATAACCCCTGACACCCGCACTGATCAAGAATCTGCCTATCTCTGCCTTAAAAATACTCACTGACTTGGCCTCCACAGCCGACTGTGACAAAGAATTCCACAGATTCACCACCCTCTGACTAAAGAAATTCCTCCTCATCTCCTTCCTTAAAGAACTGAGCCTGTGCCCTCTGGTCCTAGACTCTCCCACTAGTGGAAACATCCTCTCCACATCCACTCTATCCAATCCTTTCACTATTCTGTACGTTTCAATGAGGTCAATAGACAATAGACAATAGACAATAGGTGCAGGAGTAGGCCATTCAGCCCTTCGAGCCAGCACCGCCATTCAATGCGATCATGGCTGATCACTCTCAATCAGTACCCCGTTCCTGCCTTCTCCCCATACCCCCTCACTCCGCTATCCTTAAGAGCTCTATCCAGCTCTCTCTTGAAAGCATCCAACGAACTGGCCTCCACTGCCTTCTGAGGCAGAGAATTCCACACCTTCACCACTCTCTGACTGAAAAAGTTCTTCCTCATCTCCGTTCTAAATGGCCTACCCCTTATTCTTAAACTGTGGCCCCTTGTTCTGGACTCCCCCAACATTGGGTACATGTTTCCTGCCTCTAATGTGTCCAATCCCCTAATTATCTTATATGTTTCAATAAGATCCCCCCTCATCCTTCTAAATTCCAGTGTATACAAGCCCAATCGCTCCAGCCTTTCAACATACGACAGTCCCGCCATTCCGGGAATTAACCTAGTGAACCTACGCTGCACGCCCTCCATAGCAAGAATATCCTTCCTCAAATTTGGAGACCAAAACTGCACACAGTACTCCAGGTGCGGTCTCACCAGGGCCCGGTACAACTGTAGAAGGACCTCTTTGCTCCTATACTCAACTCCTCTTGTTACGAAGGCCAACATTCCATTGGCTTTCTTCACTGCCTGCTGAACCTGCATGCTTCCTTTCATTGACTGATGCACTAGGACACCCAGATCTCGTTGAACTCCCCCTCCTCCTAATTTGACACCATTCAGATAATAATCTGCCTTTCTATTCTTACTTCCAAAGTGAATAACCTCACACTTATCTACATTAAACTGCATCTGCCATGTATCCGCCCACTCACACAACCTGTCCAAGTCACCCTGCAGCGTTATTGCATCTTCCTCACAATTCACACTACCCCCCAGCTTAGTATCATCTGCAAATTTGCTAATGGTACTTTTAATCCCTTCGTCTAAGTCATTAATGTATATCGTAAATAGCTGGGGTCCCAGCACCGAACCTTGCGGTACCCCACTGGTCACTGCCTGCCATTCCGAAAGGGACCCATTTATCCCCACTCTTTGCTTTCTGTCTGTCAACCAATTTTCTATCCATGTCAGTACCCTACCCCCAATACCATGTGCCCTAATTTTGCCCACTAATCTCCTATGTGGGATCTTGTCGAAGGCTTTCTGAAAGTCGAGGTACACCACATCCACTGACTCTCCCCTGTCAATTTTCCTAGTTACATCCTCAAAAAATTCCAGTAGATTTGTCCCCCCTCATTGTTCTAAACTCCAGCGAGTACAGGCCCAGTGCCGACAAACGCTCATCATATGTTAACCTCCTCGCCGGCCAACATGCCCCATCTACACCAGTCCCACCTGCCTGCATTTGGCCCATATCCCTCCAAATCTGTCCTATCCAGGTACATGTCCAAACGTCATTGAAACCTTGTGATCGTACATGCCTCAACTATCTCATCTGGCAGCTTGTTCCGTATACCCACCACCCTTTGTGTAAAAAATTGCCACTTCATTTCCTATTAATTCATCCCCCCCTTCACCTTAAACCTATGTCCTCTGGTTCTTGATTCCCCTACTCTGGGTAAAAGACTCTGTGCATTCACCCCCACCTCTCCATTTCCAGTGAAATGCACCTATTGTTTTTGCAAGTGTGGGCAAGTTGGGCCGAAGGGCCTGGTTCCACACTGTCTGACTCTCTGACCCTGTGACTCTAAGTAAACATTACAGTCTGTGTTCCTGCAGGTGAGTGAGGTGTTCGGTCAGCGTTGGCTCAGAACGTGACCGCAACATCAGGTGAGATCACCTCTCAAGGCCAGAAGACAGACGCCTGCTTCAACAGACCCGTTCAACAAAGAGGTGGCAGAAGCTCAAATAGACAGGAGGAGGCCATTCGGCCCTTCGAGCCAGCACCGCCATTCAATGTGATCATGGCTGATCATTCTCAATCAGTTCCCCGTTCCTGCCTTCTCCCCATACCCCCTGACTCCGCTATCCTTAAGAGCTCTATCTAGCTCTCTCTTGAATGCATTCAGAGAATTGGCCTCCACTGCCTTCTGAGGCAGAGAATTCCACAGATTCACAACTCTGACTGAAAAAGTTTTTCCTCATCTCAGTTCTAAATGGCCGACCTCTTATTCTTAAACTGTGGCCCCTTGTTCTGGACTCCCCCAACATTGGGAACATGTTTCCTGCCCCTTAATAATCTTATACGTTTCGATAAGATCCCCTCTCGTCCTTTCTAAATTCCAGTGTATACAAGCCCAGTCGCTCCAGTCTTTCAAAGACTGCAAGTGCAATGCTAGCACTTATTTCAAAAGGACTAGAATACAAAAACCGAGATGTAACGCTGAGGCACTGATCAGACCGCATTTGGAATATTGTGAGCAATTCTGGGCCCCACATCTGAGGAAGGATGTGCCGGCTCTGGAGAGGGTCCAGAGGAGGTTTACAAGAACGATCCCAGGAATGAGTGGGTTAACCTACTATGAGCGTTTGTCGGCACTGGGCCTGTACTCACTGGAGTTTAGAAGGTTGAGGGGGGGACCTCATTGAAATGTATTGTATAGTGAAAGGCCTGGATCGAGTGGATGTTTCCTCTAGGACTAGAGGTCATAGCATCAGAATCAATGGACGTTCCTTTAGGAAGATGAGGAGGAATTTCTTTAGTCAGAGGGTGGTGAATCTGTGGAATTCTTTGCCACAGACGGCTGTGGAGGCCAAGTCGGTAGATATTTCTAAGGCAGAGATAGATTCCTGATTAGTGCCTGTGTCAGGGGTTGTGGGGAGAAGGCAGGAGAATGGGGTTGGGAGGGAGAGATAGATCAGCCATGATCGAATGGCAGAGTAGACTTACATAGAAAATAGGTGCAGGAGGAGGCCATTCGGCCCTTCAAGCCAGCACCGCCATTCATTGTGATCATGGCTGATCATCCACAATCAGTAACCCGTGCCTGCCTTCTCCCCATATCCCTTGATTCCACTAGCCCCCAGAGCTCTATCTAACTCCCTTTTAAATTCCTCCAGTGAATTGGCCTCCACTGCCTTCAGTGGCAGAGAATTCCACAAATTCACAACTCTAATGGGCCGAATGGCCTAATTCTGTCCCTATAACTTATGAACTTATGATACAACAGTGGGCATTATTAAATAGCTGATCTCAGCCCTGTACACAACCACTCAGCTGATTAACAAGCCCTAATGCACTCCAGAGTCCAGCTGTCCAAGGACAATAGAATCTCATTGATTCCCAACACATTCATTTTGGAAGTTAATTTAGCGATGGCTGTTCTGCCGTTCTGTGGGATTTTAAACTTGCTGATTGGCATCTGCCCCTGTCGAGATTGCACTTTTAGTTCAATACTTTCTCTCAACAAAGGGAAGTTTTGACTCAAAGGGACAGATTCCAATTGCTCCCAGTTTAGGTTTTGAACATCCCAGCTTTATTTATAACAAGAACAAATACTATGAGCTTTGTGACTGACGTGACTTTAGTATTGTGTAGAAAGGAACTGCAGATGCTGATTCAGGGCGGCACGGTGGCACAGCGGTAGAGTTGCTGACTCACAGCACCAGAGACTACGAGTGCCGTCTGTACGGAGTTTGTACGTTCTCCCCGTGACCCGCGTGGGTTTTCTCCGAGATCTTCGGTTTCCTCCCACACTCCAAAGACGTGCAGGTTTGTAGGTTAATTGGCTTGGGTTGGATACTTGGTATATGTGTAAATTGTCCCTAGTATGTGTAGGATAGTGTTAGTGTGCGGGGATCGCTGGTCGGTGCGGACTCGGTGGGCCGAAGGGCCTGTTTCCGCGCTGCATCTCTAAAGAAAACACAGAAGATGGAAACAAAATGCTGGAGTAACTCAGCGGGACAGGTGGCATGAGAAGGAAGAGAGGGGATCTTATTGAAACGTATAAGATTATTAAGGGGTTGGACACGTTAGAGGCAGGAAACATGTTCCCAATGTTGGGGGAGTCCAGAACCAGGGGCCATAGTTTAAGAATAAGGGGGAGGCCATTTAGAACGGAGATGAGGAAAAACATTTTCAGTCAGAGAGTTGTGAATTCGTGGAATTCTCTGCCTCAGAAGGCAGTGGAAGCCAATTCTCTGAATGCACTCAAGGGAGAGAGCCAGATAGAGCTCTTAAGGATAGCGGAGTCAGGGAATATGGGGAGAAGGCAGGAACGGGGTACTGATTGAGAATGATTAGCCATGATCACATTGAATGGTGGCGCTGGCTCGAAGGGCCGAATGGCCTCCTCCTGCACCTATTATCTATCTCTGGAGAGAAGGAATGGGTGACATTTTGTGTTGAGATTCTTCTTAAGACTGAGATTCAGGGGAGAGGGAGTCTAGAGATATGGAAGGGTAAGGTGTGAAAATGACAGATCAAAGCAGATGCTGCTAAGGAAAAGGAAAAATATTATCCAGACATACACAAAATTGTTCTTTTATGTAGGGACCAGCATCAAATAAAGTCTCCAGCAGCATATTTTGAATCTACTTTTGAAAGCACAACATACTGATGCAACTACCATTCAAAAAAAATTATAGCCTTCTTGATTCTCCAGTTTGGTTTCTATGGTCCGTTGATGAGAAGCGATTGAAGAAAAAAAACATACACTGATGAGCCAAAACATTATGACCTGATGGGCCAAAACATTATGACCACCTGCCTAATATGCTGTTGGTCCTCCGTGTGCAGCCCCATACGCAGCAGGGTGCGATGCACTGTGTATTGTGACACATTCCTCCCGTGACCACCATTAACATTTTCTGTGACTTGTGCCACAGTCGACCTTCTGTCGGTTTGGACCAGACGGGATAGCCTTCGTTGCCCTCGCGCATCGATGAGCCTTGGGCGCCCAACACCCTGTCTGTCGCCGGTTTGTGGTTTGTCCCTCCTCGGACCACTGTCGGTCGGTACTCACCACTGCTGACCGGGAGCACCGGGACAAGATGGCGGCGCCTAACGGCAGCGGCTGACTAGCAGTCTGTCCGTCTTTTTTTTTTTTTTTTTCCTTTTTTTGTTGTGTGTCGGTGTTGGGATGGACTTTATATATATATTTTTGGTTGTGTATGTGTGGGAGGGGGTGGTGGTGTGGGTGGGGGGGAACTTTTCTCTTCCTCACGGCGCGGGGTGCGGCTCGGCTGCGGGGCCTAACATCCCCCGGTGCGGCTTGGCCGCTGGACTTTACATCGCCCGGTGCGGCTTGGCCGCTGGACTTAACAGTGCCCGGTGCAACTCGGCTGCGGGGCTTAACATCGCCCGGTGCAGCTCGGCTGCGGGGCTTAACACCGCCCGGTGCAACTCGGCTGCGGGGCTTAACACCGCCCGGTGCAACTCGGCCGCGGGGCTTTACATCGCCCGGTGCGGCTCGGCTGCGGAGCTTTTCACCGCTGGTGCGGCTCGGCTGCGGGACTTGACATCGCCCGGTGCGGCTCGACCACGGGACTTAGCTGCGCAAGGCTTGGTCGCGGGCCTTTCATCGCCCGGTTCGGCCGCGAGACGTTTCAGCGCCCGGTGTGGGGACTGTGCGGGTCGGTCGGGGACGAGCTGTCTGTCCGTGGGCGTGGGGAAGAGAGTGGAAGTTTTGTTGCCTCCATCACAGTGAGGGGGTGTTTGGAGTCACTGTGATGGACGTTTGTGTTGGGGTCATGTGTCTTGTGTTCTTTTTTTTTTCTTTTTTCTATGACTGCTATGTAGTTTCGTTCGGTACTTCGGTACCGAACGACAAATAAAGCTCTGTTATACCTGTTATACAAGCCTTGCCGTTTCAGAGATGCTCTGACCCAGTCGTCTGGCCAGAACAATTTGGCCCTTGTCAAAGTCGCTCAGGTCTTTACTCCTGCCCATTTCTCCTGCATCCAACATATCAACTTCAAGAACTGACTGTTCACTTGCTGCCTAATATATCCCACCCCTTGGCAGGTGCCATTGCAACAAGATAATCCATGTTATTCACTTTGCCTGTCAGTGGTCATAATGTTTTGGCTCATCGGTGCAAAGTGCTGGAGTAACTCAGAGGGTCAGGCAGCACCTCTAGAGAACATGGACAGGTGATCTTTAGGATCGAGACCTTTTTCGGATGGTGTGTTCCTTTTGTGTATCAACCTGCATCTACTGTTCCATGTTCCCACCATCAGCTAACAAGTCTGAAGAAGGGTCTCGATCCAAAACGTCACCCATTCCTTCCCTCCAGAGATGCTGCCTGACCCGTTGAGTTACTCCAGCATTTTATGTCTTCCTTTGATTTAAACCAGCATCTACAGGTTTTTTTTCCCTACACATCTGCAGTTCCTTCCCACACAGTGCTGTACCATGTTCCATATGTTCTACGTGAGTGCAGAGAAGGATGACAACGATATACCTGGCGCTGGGAGGGGGGGAAAGGGGGGAGAGAGAGGGGGGTAGAGGGAGCAGCAGTGAGATCTAAGACGGTCCTCCACTCTGTTCCCCGGCCCTGTCTCCCTCTAACGCAGCGAAATAAGAACAAACACAAGTGTAGCAGTTGTTGTTCAGAAGCCCTGCATCCCCGGGGTGAGAGGCGGTGGTGACAAGGAGGGAAGTCTCCTTTAGTTTGGTGTTTGCGAGGGGGCACTGCGATCTCTCACCTTGTCCCTGCTCTGAGTCATAAATGAATACCAGACAAGACACACATTCCTGCTTCTTCAATGTCTTTATTCTCAGCGACAAAGCAGGTAAGAGAATATGTAAATAGGCGACAAAGACAAACATGTCTAACAATGTTTCCCGACTTTCAATAAAAATACACATTATAAACGATGAAAAAACGCCACATTACTCTGCATTAATACTTTTATCATAAAAAGTGAATTTTCAAGGACCCATGATAAATCCAAGGACTTTCAAGGCCTTGCAAAACAGAGTTTTAAATTCCAGGACTTTCAAGGATCGTGAGAGCCCTGGCTAATTGGCCTGGCATAATTAATTGTAAATTGTCCCTGGTGTGTATAGGATAGTGTAAGTGTGCAGGGATCGCTGGTCAGAAGGGCCTGTTTCCGTGCTGTATCTCTAAACTTTGTGTCTATTGGATGGACAATATTGGATAGCTAACTTACAGAACCGGAAAAAGTTAATTAAAGATCAGAAAGGTAGTCTTGTAAGTCACATTACGACTAATGCTGGTGTTTGACTCAATATTGAACCCAGCACAAGTAGAAAGCATTTTATCGGGATGCATCACAGCTTGGTTTGGGAACAGCTCCACCCAAGGCCGCAAGAAATTGCAGAGAATTATGGAAGCAGCCCAGACCATCACACAAACCAACCGCCCTACCATTGACTCAATATACACCTCATGCTGCCTCGACAAGGCCAGCAGTATAATTAAGTGTGAGTCACATGCCGGTCAGTCCCTCTTCTCCCCACTCCCATCAGGCAAGAGGTACAGAAGTGTGAAAACGCACACCTCCAGATTCAGGGGCAGTTTCTTCCCGGCTGTTATCAGACAACTGAACCAGACAACTGAACTAACAACTAGAGAGCAGTCTTGAACTATGGTCCATCTCATTTGGAGACACTCGGACTATCTTTGATTGGACTTTTCTAGACGTCATTCCCTTTATCATGTATCTGTACATGGTGCATGGCTAGATTGTAATCATGTATTGTCTTTTTGCTGACTAGTTTGCATGTAACAAAAACTTTTCGCTGTAACTTGGTACACATGACAATAAAGTAAAGTAAACTAAACAAATCTAGACTGAACTAATCTAAACTAAACGGAATTAAACGAAAAGTAACTGGAACTAATTGAAATTAAACTAAACTGGACTAAACTAAACTGAACTAAAACTGAACTAAACAAAACTGAACTGAACTAAGCCGAAACGGAACTAATTGAAACTAAACTAAACTGAAACTGAACTAAACAAGTGAATTAAACTGAACTAAAACTGAACTGAGCAAAGAGGTCCTTCTACAGTTGTACCGGGCCCTGGTGAGACCGCACCTGGAGTACTGTGTGCAGTTTTGGTCTCCAAATTTGAGGAAGGATATTCTTGCTATTGAGGGCGTGCAGCGTAGGTTCACTAGGTTAATTCCCGGAATGGCGGGACTGTCGTATGTTGAAAGGCTGGAGCAATTAGGCTTGTATACACTGGAATTTAGAAGGATGAGAGGAGATCTTATTGAAACATATAAGATAATTAGGGGATTGGACACATTAGAGGCAGGAAACATGTTCCCAATGTTGGGGGAGTCCAGAACAAGGGGCCACAGTTTAAGAATAAGGGGTAGGCCATTTAGAACGGAGATGAGGAAGAACTTTTTCAGTCAGAGAGTGGTGAAGGTGTGGAATTCTCTGCCTCAGAAGGCAGTGGAGGCCAGTTCGTTGGATGCTTTCAAGAGAGAGCTGGATAGAGCTCTTAAGGATAGCGGAGTGAGGGGGTATGGGGAGAAGGCAGGAACGGGGTACTGATTGAGAGTGATCAGCCATGATCGCATTGAATGGCGGTGCTGGCTCGAAGGGCTGAATGGCCTACTCCTGCACCTATTGTCTATTGTCTATTGTCTAATCTAAACAACTAACCTAAACTAAAATGAACTAATCTAAACTAAACTGAACTGTACTAAAGTAAAACTGAAGTAAACTGCATGAAACTAAACTGAGCTGGTCAGGTCAAGTGCAGCATTGGTGCCCCAGGCCAAGTTGATGGTGCCCCAGGCCAAGTTGATGGTGCCCCAGGCCAAGTTGATGGTGCCCCAGGCCAAGTTGATGGTGCCCCAGGCCAAGTTGATGGTGCCACAGGCCAAGTTGATGGTGCCCCAGGCCAAGTTGATGGTGCCCCAGGCCAAGTTGATGGTGCCCCAGGCCAAGTTGATGGTGCCCCAGGCCAAGTTGATGGTGCCCCAGGCCAAGTTGATGGTGCCCCAGGCCAAGTTGATGGTGCCCCAGGCCAAGTTGATGGTGCCCCAGGCCAAGTTGATGGTGCCCCAGGCCAAGTTGATGGTGCCCCAGGCCAAGTTGATGGTGCCCCAGGCCAAGTTGATGGTGCCCCAGGCCAAGTTGATGGTGCCCTTGTCCATTGAGGCGTCACCCACCGCCAATAATGAGCAGCATCATTGCCTGGACCTGCCGCGGAAATCCCGCCTCCTCCCGGCGCTGATTGGTCCCGCTGCGCCGCCAGCCCTTCCCTGATTGGCGAAGACCGCCGTCAGTCAGACGCAAGCCGTGGCCCCGCCCCCGTGCGCTGACCCAGCCCCGGCGCTGATTAGTCGGCGCAGCTGTCCATCACAGCAGCAGCAGCAGCAAGTTCGGGTGCACCAGGCCCGCCCGCCCGCACATCCACCGCCTCGCCATTGGCTGCGTCCCTTCGACTGAGCGGCGTCGAAGCCGGGGAGTGGTCAGCGGGACTGTCAATCAAGCAGCGTGCCCGCCCCGCCGTGGGCATCAGGTTAGTGTGAGAGGGCGGGAGCGGAGGCGCGGAAAATGGCGGCGGGGGAGACGATGGCGGCGGCGTCGACGGGGCCGGGCGGAGCGGCGGCGGAGCTCTGGTGATGGTCCATGGCACAAACGGCGCTCAAACGCCCGATGACTTTGTAAAAAAGCATTGAGGCCGCAGAGTTTCTTCTCTCCCAGCTCGACCATAAACATGGGCAACTGCTTCAAGTCGCTGGCGGGCGACGACATCTCGCTGCTGAACGACTCGAACGATGGAGAGGGAGAGGGCGGCGGGATCGCCGGGCCCGGGGGGGCCAGAGGGAGAGGCAGGGCCGGACCGGGGCCGCTGCACTGCCACAGGCCGCCCGCCGCCGCCCCAACACTCCAGCAGGTCGGTGCCGGGCTGCACACTCATTGCATTCGCATATCGCCGAGCTCGTCCCTGTCAGCGCAGCCTGGCGGGGGAGGGGCAGAGGCAGAGACCCCTCCCCCCCCCCATCATCACCCACCCACTCCCAGTATATCTGTGTGTGTTGTCCCCATTGGGATCAGTGCAGGAAGGAACGGCAGGTGCTGGTTTACACAGAAGATAAACACAAAGTGCTGGAGTAACTCAACGGGTCAGGCAGCATTTCTGGAGAGAAGGAATGGATCGAGACCCAGGGCCCTAGTGAGACCGCACCTGGAGTACTGTGTGCAGTTGTACAGGGCCCTGGTGAGACCGCACCTGGAGTACTGTGTGCAGTTTTGGTCTCCAAATTTGAGGAAGGACATTCTTGCTATTGAGGGCGTGCAGCGTAGGTTTACTAGGTTAATTCCCGGAATGGCGGGACTGTCGTATGTTGAAAGACTGGAGCGACTAGGCTTGTATACACTGGAATTTAGAAGGATGAGAGGAGATCTTATCGAAACGTATAAGATTATTAAGGGGTTGGACAGGCTAGAGGCAGGAAACATGTTCCCAATGTTGGGGGAGTCCAGAACCAGGGGCCACAGTTTAACAATAAGGGGCAGGCCATTTAGAACTGAGATGAGGAAAAACTTTTTCAGTCAGAGAGTAGTAAATCTGTGGAATTCTCTGCCTCAGAAGGCAGTGGAGGCCAATTCTCTGAATGCATTCAAGAGAGAGCTAGATAGAGCTCTTAAGGATAGCGGAGTCAGGGGGTATGGGGAGAAGGCAGGAACGGGGTACTGATTGAGAATGATCAGCCATGATCACATTGAATGGCGGTGCTGGCTCGAAGGGCCGAATGGCCTACTCCTGCACCTATTGTCTACCAAATCATACTGCACATGTAGACACAATGAACTGCAGATGCTGGACCCTTCAACAAAAAACAAAGTGCATTATCATCATCCTTTCCCTTCACTACTGTCCCATTCCACCCTTCTCCTTCCCTCTGTCTTTAGATTTCAGCCGGTCAGGCATTTCAGAGTCTGTAGAGGGAAAGGACAGATGATGTTTTCGATAGGGACCTTTCTTCACGCTGATTCATCGTTCAGTCCGAAGAAGTGTCCCGACCTGAGATATCACGGATGCTGCATGACTTCCTGATTTCTTCCAGTGCCTTGTGTGTTGCATACCATTAAGGTAATGCAAGAAGGAAAGGAAAACTAACTGTAGAATGTTGAAACAAGGAAATGCAGATGTTGGTTTATACTAAAGATAGACAGACACAAAGTGCTGGAATAACTCAGTGGGTCCGGCAGTATCTCTTGAGAACTTTTGCAGAATGTAACAGCTACAGAGATGTGTGTATGGAGTTTGTACGTTCTCCCTGTGACCTGCGTGGGTTTTCTCTGAGATCTTCGGTTTCCTCCCACACTCCAAAGACGTACAGGTTTGTAGGTTAATTGGCTTGGTGTAAATGTAAAAATTGTCCCTCGTGGGCGTAGGATAGTGTTAATGTGCGGGGATCACTGGTCAGCATGGACCTGGTGGGCCGGAGGGCCTGTTTCCACAGTGTATCTGTAAATGAAAAAACTAAGAGAAGGTTGCACAGCTGGTAGTGCTGTGCTGCCTCAGCGCCTGAGACCTGGGTTTTATCCTGAGTGCTGTTTATGTGGTGTTTGCACGTTCTCCCTGTGATGTAGGTTTCCTCTGGGTGCTCTGCTTTCCTCCCACATCCCAAAGATGTGCGGCTTTGTAAACTAATTGACCCTTTGTAAATTGCCCCCTAGTGTGTTGGGAATGGATGAGAAAGTGGGATAACGTAGAATAGTGTGAACAGAAGATTGTGTTGGTGTGGACCCGATGGGCAGAAGGGCCTGTTAACATGCGAAATGTCTAAACTGGACTAAAGTGCAGGTAAAGAAAGTGCATGGGATGCATGTGGTTGATTGGGAAATAGGGAGTACATCCTTAAATTGAGAGGGAGGACCTTGAGGAAGCACACTTGGTTGTGGTAGGGGTCAGGAGAGCAACAGGAATCACAGAGTGGGAGCAGTGAGAGGGTCTCACAGAACTGTCAGAGGGAGGCGCTTGACAAAACATGTGGCTGTGGTGAATAAATCAAGTGTGATTATTTGTCATATTCAATGTGAACAGATTCAATGAAATTCTTACAACAACGTTTGAGGCATATTAGATGCAACAATACAATGAATATACAAAATACCTCGTATGTGAGAGGTCCATATAGAGGTGTGCTTGTTGATGGGCATAGCCACTGTGGGCTGATGGGGCCATGACTGTGTGTGCTATGACTGTCAGCTGTCTTTGTGATGTTGGTTTAGGTATAAAAGTTGGCTGGGATTATATCACTGCTGTCTTTGAAATATGCCCCGAGATTGGTTACTTGCGCGAGATGTCAGTATAGTACCTCTTTTGATTGATAGATAGCACCTCTGGTAGTGTGACAGCTACCATGTGACTCCATTTTTATATTTAGTCTCCGAGTTGTGAAGTTTAAGTGGAGAGTTGATTGAGGGGTGGGAGGGAATAATGGCTATGAGATCATGGTGATGGACAAGCTTTTTCTCCACCTTGAATATAAAAAGATCAAGGATGTCGATGTTTATTGGAGACTGGGGCTTGCAGACTTCCTAAATTCTAATTAAAGTACAAAAGTGGAACCAGTTACAATGTTTACGTGTCACAGAAGGTTTTGGCAATTTATTGAGAAGTAACAAAGTGAAGAATTAGCACAATGTCAGCAACTCCCCAGACCTACAATGCCAGGAAACTTTGGCTTCATCCGCTGGATTAAATTGAAACGCAAAATCCTGTAGGTTCTTGACTCTGGATAAACATGGGAAGATCCAGAAATGAATGGATCGACCATTTCAGACAGATCAGACCGAGTGGACCCGTTGAGCCCAAACCTCTCCTGCGTTGGTCCAGCACCCTTCCCCTTCCCCCCCCCCCCACTCACCTATTCCCCCTTATCCCCCCTCTCAGCCACTCCATCCCCCCCTCAAACTTCTCCTGCATTGGTCTAGCACCCTCCCCTCCCCCACTCCCACCCAGATGTAGTGAATTTGTTTTTCTCCCAAAGAGTTGTGAAACTTTGAAAGGTGTTTCAGAAGCAGTGTTTTTGGCCATTTTAAAACAGAAGTGGTTAATTGTATGATGAGCAATGGCATGAAAGCTTGTCAGGGACTGAGGGGAATGCAAGGTCGAGGTTAAAATCAGATTGGTGACAATCTCATTAAATGGCAAAGCGGGCCTAAGGGGCTAGATGGCCTACTGCTCCTAATGCATGTGATTGTATGAGGTTGTATGAGGTTTCCCAGATTGCTGTCACATAAGGTTGTGGTCGGGTAAAGTCCCACAAAATTGCGGTTGGTTAATGGTTGAATAATCTCACTTAGATGTTAATTGAAGGATAAATAATAGCCAGGCTGCTGGAGGAAACTCTTGAGATAGTATGGGATCTCCTGCATTAATGAGAGGTTCATAAATTATAGGAGAAGAATTAGGCCATTCGGCCCATCAAGTCTACACTGCCATTCAATCATGGCTGATCTATCTTTCCCTCCTAACCCCATTCTCCTGCACAACACAAGGTGACCCTGCTGTCAACCCCATTCTCCTGCCTTCTCCCATCAACTCTGACACCAGTGCTAATCAAGAATCTATTAATATCCATCTTAAAAATATTAATTGCCTCCACAGCCTTCTGTGGCAATGAATTCCACAAATTCACCATGGCTCTGACTAAATAAATTCCTCCTCATCGATGGGCCAGAGGGGCCTAGATGTAATCTCTGCTCTGACAACCATATCCACTCAAGGGCATCGCTCCTGGTTCAGTGGTGGAGTGTCAGCCTAGATGTGGTGGAATATTTTAAAAGGGGTCTCAAGTTTCCATCCATTCCACAGTCATTTAGTGGCTGGAGTTGTCATAAAGCCAGAAATTCCCCCGTTCACATTTGATCCCCTTTCAAGGAAAAGGGTGGGAAGTCAGCCAAGATGCCTGGTTCCATTCACACCCAAATGTGTCCTCAAAATTGTATGCAAGGACAAGTGGGCCTTGTGATTGCAGCCCCCCCCCCCTCCCAGTCCAACAGTGTCTCCACCGATGAGGAACATACACAGAGTGATCACTTGCAAGGTAATCCTCCCCCATGGTATTCCCGCAGAGATGTGCTGGCGCGTGTTTTGGGATGCAAGGAGTGAATTGAGCTGAACAGTGATGATCCTGGGACTACGTAGACATGCATCTTGGGGGAATATGGAGAAGTGATATTTTGTTTCAGGACCCTCCTTCAGACCGATTCCAGAGGGGAGTGGGGAAACTGGGAGAGAAGGGGGGAGGGGGGGTGGACATATTACACTGGCAACAGATGACACCGGTGGCTGAGCACTTCAACTCCCCCTCCCACTCCCAGTCTGACCTTTCTGTCATGGGCCTCCTCCAGTGCCATAGTGAGGCCCACCGGAAATTGGAGGAACAGCACCTCATATTTCGCTTGGGCAGCTTGCAGCCCAGCGGTATGAACATTGACTTCTCCAACTTCAGATAGTTCCTCTGTCCCTCGCTTCCCCTCCCCCTTCCCAGTTCTCCCTCTATCTTCCCGTCTCCACCTATATCCTTCTTTTGTCCCGCCCCCCTGACATCAGTCTGAAGAAGGGTCTCGACCCAAAACGTCACCCATTCCTTCTCTCCTGAGATGCTGCCTGACCTGCTGAGTTACTCCAGCATTTTGTGAATAAACACCGTTGATTTGTACCAGCAGCTGCAGTTATTTTCTTATACTACCTCTGGCCAGGGGGTTCCCTGATAGACAGATTGTCGGGGACGCGCGGGACCGATCCATCCTGCTGAGCAACCGCGCCGCCGACGACCAGAACGCGCCCCAGTAGGCCCGACTTGTCCCACAGGCCCCCCAGGGGGCTGCGATGAAGGCCGGGCAGAGGCCTGTCTGGGCCGAAGGAGCCTCGGCTATGGCGGCAGTGGGAGCCTCGGCGGCGGCAACGTGGGCCTCGGTGGCTGTGGGGCATCGTAGTCGATGAGCAAGAGGGGAAGACATTGGGGGACCGCCATGAGGGACAGTGGGGGAACAAAGGGGGACCGGGTGTGGGGAAGGGGGGGCACTCTAGTTTAGAATCCTCTGCCCAGGGGATAATTCTGTTTGTTTGTTTGTTCCGGTGAAGGCGCTGTGCACACGGCAGCCAGCCAACAGTCACTTGTCTTTTTCCTTTTGTTTTCACTTTTAATTACAAGTTTTTGTGTGCCTTGTTTGTTGCGACGGTCGGCAGACCAATTTCCCTCTGGGGATTAATAAAGTTTTATCGTATCGGATCGTATCTGATAGAAGCGGACTAATTGTGTAGAAGTTGGAGGGAGAGCAGGAGATGACTAGAACGTGTTGCGATAGTGGTTTCTGAGAATGTTGCTTAGCTGCACCGACGACGTTCAAAACGGTTTCAAAGTTTTATTGAATGTATACCACAGTGGAAAATTCCCAGTGCTAAGATGCCCAGTCTGGACAGGTCACATTCCTACTGTCTGAGACTGGGTCTGTTGCATTCATCAGATGTTGATGCTTACAGATTTGTATGTACCTTTTAGTTCCTTTGATGCGGTTTGTGAAGTGTCCGTAGAAAGGGTTTAAGGTGGTGATTTAAACACTTTTGTATCGTAGTAAGGAAGAGTGGTAGTGAAGTGAGAGGTGTTTAAAAAGATTTGAAATGGTGGAGATAGCATTTGTGGCCATAAAAAAACACACCATGATGCTACAAATGAGGTTCTTCCATTTATTCACAAAACGCTGGATTAACTCAGCAGGTCAGGCAGCATCTCAGGAGAGAAGGAATTCCTTCTCTCCTGAGATGCTGCCTGACCTACTGAGTTACTCCAGTATTTTGTGAATAAATACCTTCGATTTGTACCAGCATCTGCAGTTATTTTCCGACACTATTCTTCCCGTTCCATTACTCCGTCCACATTTCTTTCCTATCTCACCTCGAGTTTGTCTAGATTCCCTTTAAATGCATCCTCAGATTAAAAGTGTGTACGAGTGGAAATGTAGTGCAGGAGTGTTGGTAGGCACGGTTCTGAGGAGTGTGTCAGTGTTATGGGGATTTAGTTTAATTTAGAGATACAGCGTGGAAGCAGACCATTCGACCCACTGAGTCCACGCCAACCATTGTGTACAATTCTGGTCACCACATTATAGAAAGGATGTGATAGCTTTGGAGAGGGTGCAGAGGAGATTCACCAGGATGCTGCCAGGGATGAAGGGCCTCGGCTATGAGGAGAGACTGGGCAGACTGGGGTTGTTTTCCCTGGAGCAGAGAAGGCTGAGAGGGGACATGATCGAGGTGTACAAGATCATGAGGGGTATAGATAAGGTAGATGGCGGGGAACTTCTTCCACTGGTGGAAGGTTCAACAACGAGGGGACATAGATACAGGGTAAGGGGAGGGAGGTTTCGGGGGGATGTGAGAAAGAACTTTTTCACCCAGAGGGTGGTTGGAGTCTGGAACTCACTGCCTGGGGTGGTGGTGGAGGCGGGAACACTCACAACGTTTAAGAGGCATTTGGATGGGCACTGAAATGCTACAACATTCAGGGCTACGGTCCAAATGCGGGAAAATGGGATTAAAATTAGACTGTGTTTGGTAACGGGCGGCACGGACACGATGGGCCGAAGGGCCTCTTTCTGTGCTGCAGGACTCTATGACTCTATGACAACCAGTGATTACCCGTACACTAGCCTATCTGACACAAGGGACAATTTACCATTTTTTCTGAAGCCAATTAACCTAAAAACGTCTACGTCTTTGGAATGTGGGAGGAAACCGGAGCACCCGGGTGTGCGGTCAAGGAAAGAACGTATAAACTCTGCACAGACAGCACCCGCAGTCAGTATTGAATCCGGGTCTCTGGCGCTGTAAGGCAGCAACCCAACCGCTGCACCACCGTACCGTGAATGCGCGGAAACGGGCCCTTTCGGCCCACCGGGTCCGCGCCGACCAGCGATCCCCGCAAATTAACACTATCCTACACCCACTAGGGACAATTTTTACATTTACCCAGCTAATTAACCTACAAACCTGCACGTCTTTGGAGTGTGGGAGAAAACCGAAGATCTCGGAGAAAACCCACGCAGGTCACGGGGCGAACGTACAAACTCCGTACAGACAGTGCCCGTAGTCGGGATGGAACCCAGGTCTCCGGCGCTGCATTCGCTGTCAGGCGGCAACTCTACCGCTGCACATGAAGCAATGGTGAAAGATATGAGTGGAAGAAAACATTGGAATGAGATGAGCAAAAGGATGGGAAGGTGCCAAGCACAGTGTTTTATGCTGAGGCTGGTAATAATCTGAGCCTTTGGTAATGGTGGCATTAGAGTGAATTGGGCTCTGGTTGGCAGTTGAGAGCAAATAATTTGTGACAGAGGGAGCAGGCCAAATAGATTGCTGTGCAGGGAGCTGGCAATGGGCCGAATGGTGGCATCTTGTGCTCTTCAGTGTTCCAGAGACGCACATTCTCTGCAACACTAAAGAGCACAAGCACATTTTAGGGCGGCACGGTGGTGCAGCGGTAGAGTTGCTGCCTTACAGCGAATGCAGCGCCAGAGACCCGGGTTCCATCCCGACTACGGGCGCTGTCTGTACGGAGTTTGTACGTTCTCCCCGTGACCTGCGTGGGTTTTCTCCGAGATCTTCGGTTTCCTCCCACACTCCAAAGATGTACAGGTTTGTAGGACAATTGGCTTGGTAAATGTAAAAATTGTCCCGAGTGGGTGTAGGATAGTGTTAGTGTGCGGGGATCGCTGGTCAGCGCAGACCCGTTAGGCTGAAAGGGCCTGTTTCCGCGCTGCATCTCTAAACTAAAAACTAAAACTAAAAATTCTCAAGACAGATTCATTGATGGATTGTATGGGGAACTGGAAGGTGTGGGGTTAGTGCGGGAATGTGCCTAGGTAAAAGATTTTATTGGATGGCGGAGAAGGCTGTGGTTCTTTTAGTTTAGTTTATTGTCAAGTGTACCGAGGTGTAGTGAAAAGCTTTTTTGTGCTTGTTATCTCTTCAGCGGGAAGACTATGCATGATTACAATCGAGCCGTCCGCAATGTACAGATACAGGATAAAGGGAATAATGTTTAGTGCAAGATAAAGTCCAATTGAAAATAGTCTGAGGGTCTTGAATGAGCTAGATGGTGGTTCAGGATCGCTCTTGTGGCTAAAGGGATCAGTGGGTATGGAGAGAAGGCAGGTACGGGATACTGAGTTGGATGATCAGCCATGATCATATTGAATGGCGGTGCAGGCTCGAAGGGCCGAATGGCCTACTCCTGCACCTATTTTCTATGTCTAGTTGGTGATAGGATGGTTCATTTGGCTGATAACAGCTGGGAAGAAACTGGAGTCTGAATCTGGGGGTGTGCATTTTTGCACTTCTATACCTGATGGACGAGGGGGAACAGGTCTGGTGTGAGACCAGTCCTTGAATATGCAAGTGGACTTGTTGAGGCAGCGTGAAGTGTCGATGGAAGGGTGGTTGGTTTGTGTGATGGTCTGGGCTGCGTCCACCATTCTCTGCAAATTTCTTTTGGTCTTGAATGGAACTGTTCTGGAGACTATTATTTTCTTATTCCAGATCACAAAAGGAGCCTACGTTTCTCTGTTGTTGGAACAAAGATTATGATGAGCACTTGTGAGGTGATGATTTGCAGACCAGTAAGGAACAAGCTGTTTGATGCAGTCTCTCCAGTCTGCAGAAGGACCATACTTGATTGCAATCAAGCCACCCACAGTGTACGGATGCAGTATAAAGGGAATAATATTTAGTGCAAGATAAATTAGCAGACCAAAACTGCACATCTGGAGTACTGTGTGCAGTTTTGGTCTCCAAATTTGAGGAAGGACATTCTTGCTATTGAGGGAGTGCAGCGTAGGTTCACGAGGTTAATTCCCGGGACGGCGGGACTGTCATATGTTGAAAGAATGGAGCGACTGGGCTTGTATACACGGGAATTTAGAAGGATGAGAGGGGATCTTATTGAAACATATAAGATTATTAAGGGATTGGTCACGCTAGAGGCAGGAAACATGTTCCCGATGTTGGGGGAGTCCAGAACCAGGGGCCACAGTTTAAGAATAAGGAGTAGGCCATTTAGAACGGAGATGAGGAAAAACTTTTTCACCCAGAGTTGTGAATCTGTGAATTCTCTGCCTCAGAAGGCAGTGGAGGCCAATTCTCTGGATGCTTTGAAGTGAGAGTTAGATAGAGCTCTGAAAGATAGTGGAGTCAAGAGATATGGGGAGAAGGCAGGAAGATCAGCCATGATCACTGTGAATGGCGGTGCTGGCTCGAAAGGCCAAATGGCCTTCTCCTGAACCTATTGTCTATAAAGTCCAGGAATGTCCGATTAAAGATAGTATGTGGGTGGACCGAATGCAAGTGTTAGGCGAAACGGTTGCCTAGTCCAGTGCTTCTTAAACTATTTCAGTGTCATTCACCCTTGAGTCTTTGTCACAAAATTTCATTCACCCTCGACTAAATTTTCTTATGTTTTTTTTGTAATTTTCATCTTATTCTCCCTTGAGGAAAAAAAAAAATCTGAATAAATTAAGTCATTCACCCCTCTCGTTTCAGTCACCCCAACATAATTTCATTCACCCTTGGGTGACCCATTCACCAGTTTAAGAAGCACTGGCCTAGTCAATAGACAATAGGTGCAGGAGTAGGCCATTCAGCCCTTCTAGCCAGCACCACCATTCAATGTGATCATGGCTGATCATTCTCAATATGTACCCCGTTCCTGCCTTCTCCCCATACTCCCTGACTCCGCTATCTTTAAGAGCTCTATCTAACTCTCTCTTGAATGCATTCAGAGAATTGGCCTCCACTGCCTACTGAGGCAGAGAATTCCACAGATTTACAACTCTCTGACTGAAAAAGTTTTTCCTCATCTCCGTTCTAAATGGCCTACCCCTTATTCTTAAACTGTGGCCCCCTGGTTCTGGACTCCCCCAACATTGGGAACATGTTTCCTGCCTCTAACGTGTCCAACCCCTTAATAATCTTCACTTGGTCTTGACCTAGATAGATTGATGGACAGGCAGTTGGCAAAATAAGTCACCAGTGCTGTAATAATTCCCTGATTCTATAAACCTGCACATTCATGTACCTTTCTTGTGGGACTGACGTGATGCTACAGGTTGTTGTGTGGCACTGATAACTAAGTGGTGCCTGCTCGAGACAAGCTCGCCACCACAAGTGGCCGCTCTGGGAGTGCCTGTGCATTCCCCAACGCTAATTTCACAGCTGCTACTGTGGCCAGTTTTTTCTTTTCCTAAGTAGACAGGAAGCAGGTGCTTCCCCACAGCAAGAGAAAACAACGGCCGTCAGCTGTACCTTAATAGAGAGTTCCCCTTCAAGTACTGCGCGGACAAACTTTGTAACATTCCTTGGCTGGGGAACACAAACCGCCTGCGTGTTCCTCAACGTGCTGGCAGGTAGGGCGATGAATGGCGGCTTTGAGATGCGGTGGTACTGCTAGCCATGTTTCAGGGATGAGGGGGTGGCCTGTGTAAATAGTTCAGGGATCGCAGGAATAGTTCAGCGGGTTATAATTAGATGTTTAACCATAGGTTTGAACTATAAATAGACTTTGGAAAAAGATTTTGGGTTAAGGATATATATAGTCCTGATACCACGTATATAATGTCACTGCTGTGAGAAGGAGTGCTTAAATTGAGAAGCAGTGCTTAAAGATGTATTGCCTGGTTAATAAGATGTATTTATTCACAAAATGCTGGAGTAACTCAGCAGGTCAGGCAGCATCTCGGGAGAGAAGGAATGGGTGACGTTACGGGTCCAGACCCTTCCTCGGTCTGAAGAAGGGTCTCGACCCGAAATGTCACCCATTCCTTTTCTCCCGAGATGCTGCCTGACCTGCTGAGTTACTCCAGCATTTTGTGAATAAATACCTTCGATTTGTACCAGCATCTGCAGTTATATTCTTATAATAAGATGTATTGCCTGATTAATGAGATGTATTGCCTGGTTAATGTATTGCCTGGTTAATAATATAGATTATTTTAGAGACACAGCGTCGTAACAGGCCCTTCAGCCCACCAAGTCCGCAACGACCAGCGATTCCCCCCACATTAACACTATCCTACACACACGACACAATTTTACATTCATACCAAACCAATTAACCTACAAACCTGTACGTCTTTGGAATGTGGGAGGAACAGAGAGACAGGCAGCATCTGTAGTCAGGATTGAACCCGAGTCTCTGGCGCTGGAATGCAGCAACTCTACCGCTGTGTCGCCCCAAGGGTGTTGTTTAAATCTGAGTGTCGAGCCCCGGGTTTTCCTCACGCTGACATCTCTGTGGCTTTTCTTTTCCAGAAAGGATTGATACGAGGTGGAATACAGCAGGCTTTAGAAGACCGAAAGGCAAGGCAGTAAAGCCAGACCCAGGATACAGAGAGTGCTTAACGTACACACGCGCACACTCACACAGAACAACAGAGAGACAGCAAAGGCCAGAGGCTTAGTGGGGCAAGGAAGACCGAGCAACATGGCTGAGAGTAAAAAGGAAAGAATCAGAATTCGGGAGGAGCAGAAGGGGAAAAGGGCTCAGAGAGAACAGACCACAGTAAGTGAGAACCAGAGGGTAGGCTGGTGGGCAGATGTATGGGTGCAGGGCTTGTGACCGTGATTTGGCAAGCTGGTGGAGAAGGGGCACATGATTCGGCATCCTTTTGGAGGCAGGGGAACCTGATGGGTGGACCAGTGATTGGGCGTGCTGGCGGAGCGGGCGTTCATTAGTGGGCATAGTTGTCGGGAGTGGGGCACATGGTGGGACGTCCTGTCGCAGGTGGGGGCACGTGATTGGGCGTCCTGTTGGGGCTGGGGAACGTGAATGGGTGTGCTGGTGAGGGGGGCCACGTGATTGGGCGTGTGGGAGGACCATGTGATTGGGCGTGTGGGCAGGGGCACCACATGATTGGACGTGTGGGAGGATCACGTGATTGGGCGTGGGGGAGCAGGATCACGTGATTGGGCGTGTGGAAGCAGGATCACGTGATTGGGCGTGTGGGAGCAGGACCACGTGATTGGGCGTGTGGGAGCAGGACCACGTGATTGGGCGTGGGAGCAGGACCACGTGATTGGGCGTGTGGGAGCAGGACCACGTGATTGGGCGTGTGGGAGCAGGATCACATGATTGGGCGTGTGGGAGCAGGATCACGTGATTGGGTGCGTGGGAGGACCACGTGATTGGGCGTGTGGGAGGACCACGTGATTGGGCGTGTGGGAGGACTACGTGATTGGGCATGTGGGAGCAGGATCACGTGATTGGTCGTTTGGAAGGACCACGCGATTGGGCATGTGGGAGGACCACGTGATTGGGCGTGTCGGAGGAGGGTCACGTGATTGGGCGTGTGGGAGGACCACGTGATTGGGCGTGGGCAGGGCACCAGGTGATTGGGCGTGTGGGAGGAGGATCACGTGAGTGGGCGTGTGGGCAGGTGCGGGGGTGGTGGAATATCTGGTTGGGCAAGGAAGTGGAAGGCATGCTGGGTCAGGTGATGAGGGTTGGTTGGCATACCAGGGCTGGGCTGTTGGCGGTGCAGATCAGATGGGAGATTGTCATTGGGAGGGGAAGGGAATGGTTGGTCATAGGTGAGCAGTTCAGGTCATGGTTGAGCAGGGAAGGTAGGGTTGGGGGGGGGGGGGGCCGGGGGCCGAAGGAGAGACCACCTGTGATTTCAGCTTCTGATCACGATTGCCTTTCATGAATTTTGTCCACGGGGCGCCTGGTGCTTAAAATAACAAGGGGAAACTCAGGAGACTGCAGATGCTGGAATCTGGAGCAACACGCAATCTGTTGAAGGATCTCAGTGGGTCGAGCAGCATCTGTGGGAGAATGGACAATGTTTTGGGTTGAACCCTGCCAGCACAGTGGCACAGCTGGTAGAGACCCTGGTTCGAACCCTGCCAGCACATGGCACCAGAGACCCTGGTTTGAACCTGACCACGGCTGCTGTCTTTGTGGAGTTTGCATGTTCTCCCTGTGACCGCGTGGGTTTTCTCCGGGTGCACCAGGTCTGGTGTGAAACGTCACCTATCTATGTTCTCTAGAGATGTTGCCAGATCTGCTGTTACTCCAGCACTTTGTGTCTTTATGTGGGCACAACTTGGGAACAGCGGTAAAGTTGTTGTCTTACAGCACCAGAGACCTGGATTTGATCCTGAGTGCGGGTGCTGTCTGTATGGAGTTTGTACATTCTCCCTTGATTCTATAAGTGATTTTCAGATGAGACAGAATAAAGAAATGCTTTTATGCAACGTCTTTAGTATCTGGAATGTACTGCATGACAAGGTGACAGGCGTCGATGTTATTGTTGGTTGAAATGGAATTTGAAAAATTATCAGAGAAAGTAAATCTAGGGACAGAAATTGGATAAACTGGATTATGTTCAGAAAGAGTTTCTGCAAATGAGTTGGGTTGATCCCCTGCCCAGTGCCCCACTCACTACGCCCGCCTCCACCCGTGCCTGGCCCATATAGTGCCCAAGGTAGACACACAATGCTGGAGTAACTCAGCGGGTCATGTAGCATCTCGGGAGAGAAAGAATGGGTGACGTTTCAGGTTGAGGCCCTTCTTCAGACTCTACGGCCATATAGTGTCCACACACACCCCTGCCCCAAACACAGTGCCCTCCTACCCAGTGACTGCCCCATACACAGTGCCCTCCCTCTACCCAGTGACTGCCCCATACACAGTGCCCTCCTACCCAGTGACTGCCCCATACACAGTGCCCTTCCTCTACCCAGTGACTGCCTCATACACAGTGCCCTCCCTCTACCCAGTGACTGCCTCATACACAGTGCCCTTCCTCTACCCAGTGACTGCCCCATACACAGTGCCCTCCTACCCAGTGACTGCCCCATACACAGTGCCCTTCCTCTACCCAGTGACTGCCCCATACACAGTGCCCTCCCTCTACCCAGTGACTGCCCCATACACAATGCCCTCCCTCGCCCGCCGCAAACAGTGCCCACACACGGTGCCCGACCCCCGTATGCCCACCCAGTGCTTGCTCCACTCGCAGTGGCCACTCACCCCCCCCCCCCCGCCCAGTATCTGTCCCTTCCAGCGCCCATCTGTACCTCAGCTACTGGAAATCTGAGATAAACAGGAAAGGCAGATGAAGCTCAAGCAGCCACAGACCCTGCTGAGTAAACCGAGCATTGTTCATTCCTGTCTTTTAATTGGACATTCGGTTTGCCTGCAGGCACCTCATTGAAATAATATTACCACAGTAATATTAATGGTCTCTGACGTACCCACATTTGTCATAGTGGTAGAGCTATCTAGCATGGAAACTGGCCCTGTGGCCCTTGCCAACTGGTCCATGCCATCCAACCAAGTTGCGAGACCAAGCTAATTCAGCCTTGCCCATGTTCCTCAAAACGTGTTCATAAAATTAGGTCATAAGGAAGCAGCCGCAAGGTTTAAGAGGATGGAACAAGCCAGAGGCTTTGAAGAATATAAAGACTGGGGAAAAGAACTCAAGTGGGCAATTAGAAGCTCCAATAGTGGCCATACAATGTCGTTGTGATTAAAGAAAATCCCAAAGCTTTTTATACCCACATTAAAAACAAGAGGGTCACCAGGGAGACGGTAGGGACCGCTCACGGATAAAGGAGGGAATTTGTGCTTGGCATCTGGGGATGTGGGCAAGGTGCTAAACAGGTACTTTTCATCTGTTTTCACCATGGTGGACAATGAGATTAGTGTGTTTGAGATTAAGGAGCAGGTGGTGTTTGAGTTCTTGAGGAGCATTAAGGTGGATAAATCCCCAGAACCTGATGTGATCTATCATGGGTAGTTTAGTTTAGAGATACAACGCAGAAACAGGCCCTTCGGCCCACCAGCTTCACGCCGACCAGCGATCCACGCATACTAACACTATCCTACACCCACTAGAGACAACTTTAACATTCACCAAGCCAATTAACCTACAAACCTGCACGTCTTTGGAGTGTGGGAGGAAACCGAAGGCAGTGGAGGCCAATTCTCTGAATGCATTCAAGAGAGAGCTAGATAGAGCTCTTAAAGATAGTGGAGTCAGGGGGTATCGGGAGAAGGCAGGAACGGGGTACTGATTGAGAATGATTAGCCATGATCACATTGAATGGCTCGAAGGGCTGAATGGCCTACTCCTGCACCTATTGTCTATCCACGCAGGTCATGGGGAGATCGTACAAACTCCGTACAGACAGCACCCGTAGTCGGGATGGAACCTGGGTCTCCGGCGCTGCATTCACTGTAAGGCGGCAACTCTACCGCTGCACCACCGTGACCGCCCATATCTATTGAAAGCGACAAGGTTGCAGGAGCCTTGACGTAAATCTTTGAGTCTTTAGACACGGGCAAGATCCCGGAAAACAGGAGAGTGGCCAATGTTGTTCCTTTATTTAACATGGGAATTGGAGAGAATCCAGAGTATTATAGGTCGGTGGTAGGAAAGCTATTAGAGAGGATTCTTCGGGGTAGAGTTTATTCCTATTTGGAAGAGTATGGGTAAATTAAGGACAGGAAAGACAAACGCTGGAGTAACTCTGGTCACGCTGCATCCTTCTTGAGTCTGAACAAGGGTCTCGACTCAAAAGGTTAACCATCCACGTTCTTCACGGATATTGCCTAACCTGCTGAGTTACTCCAGCATTTTCTATCTTCCTTGGTAAAGCAGCACCTGCAGTTTTGTTTCTCACTTAGTTCGGGGCAGTCAGCAAAGCAGAGCAGGTCATGTCTTACTAACTTGATTGAGATTTTTGAGGTGGTGACGAAAATAATCGATGAGGGTAGAGCAATGGATGTTGTCTAAATGGATTTTAGTATGGGCATTTGGGTCAAAACGTCACCTATACATTTTTTCCTGAGATGCTGCCTGACCTGCTGAGTTACTCCAGCACTTTGTGTCCTTTTCTGTATTTACTAGCATCTGCAGTTCTTTGTTTCTACCGTTTATACAGTGGAATATACCCACTGACAGGTGAAGTGAATAACATTGATTATCTTGTTACAATGGCACCTGTCAAGGGGTGGGATATATTAGGCAGCAAGTGAACAGTCAGTTCTTGAAGTTGACGTGTTGGATGGAGGAGAAATGGGCAGGAGTAAAGACCTGAGCGACTTTGACATGGGCCAAATTGTTATGGCCAGACGACTGGGTCAGAGCATCTCTGAAACGGCAAGGCTTGTGGGGTGCTCCCGGTCAGCAGTGGTGAGTACCGACCGACAGTGGTCCGAGGAGGGACAAACCACAAACCGGCGACAGACAGGGTGTTGGGCGCCCAAGGCTCATCGATGCGCGAGGGCAACGAAGGCTATCCCGTCTGGTCCGAACCGACAGAAGGTCGACTGTGGCACAAGTCACAGAAAATGTTAATGGTGGTGACGGGAGGAATGTGTCACAATACACAGTGCATCGCACCCTGCTGTGTATGGGGCTGCACACGGAGGACCAACAGCATATTAGGCAGGTGGGCATAATGTTTTGGCTCATCAGGTCATAATGTTTTGGCTGATCGGCTACAGAATGCTGCCTGGATTAGAAGGTATTAACTCCAGGGAGAGGTTGAACTGACTTGGATTGTTGTTTTTTGCAATGTTAGAGGTTGATGGGAGACCTGCTAGAAGTATATAAACATTTGAGAACCTTAGGCAAAGGAGATAGTCAGAAATCGTTTTCCCAGGGTGGATATATATCAAATACTAGTGGGCATAGCTTTAAAGGTGAGAGCATCAAAGTTTAAATGAGATGTGTGGGGCAGGTTTTTGTTTTTACACAAGGGTGCTGGGTGCCTGAAACTCATTGCCGGGGGTGGAGGTAGATGTGAAAGAGGCATTGAAGAGACATTTGGAGAAGCACGTGGATAATCAGAGAATGGAGGAGTATGGATTACGTGCAGGCTGTTAAGAGATGGTCTTGATATCATGTTTGGCACAGACATTGTGGGCCGAAGGGCCTGTTGTGCTGTACTGTTCAATGTTCTATATGGTTTTGGGCAATGCAGCAAAAGCTTGTCCTGTCAGATCGACTGAAGGGTGGCGTAGCGGTAGAGTTGCTGCCTCACAGCGCCAGAGACCCGGGTTTGATCCTGACTACGGGTGCTCTCTGTGCGGAGTTTGTATGTTCTCCCCGTGGGTTTTCTCCGGGTGCTCCGGTTTCCTTCCACTCTCCAAACACTTGCAGGTTTATAGGTTAATTGGCTTTGGTAAAGATTGTAAATTGTCCCCAGTATGTAGGATAGTGCTAGTGTGCGGGGATCGCTGGTAGGTGCGGACTCGGTGCCGAAGGGCCTGTTTCCACGCTGTATCTCTAAACTAAACTCTGAAGCAACTGATCGGATTAAGTTGGTCAGAATGGGCTCCTTCATTTTGAAACTCTCGGTGACCCGAGAAATGATTCCCTGTGTTTCAGGAACAAGCACAAATTCCAGTTTATCACCCAACGCCGAGTCAAACCCGTCTGGCCACCCAGTTGACAGAGGAAGAGCAGATCCGAATAGCACAGAGACTGGGTCTGATCCAGCACCTTCCCAAGGGCAGCTTCAACTGCGGAAGAGAACCCAAGAACAAGAAGGCCAAGGAGTGAGTATCCTGGTTGCGACAGCACGGAGGTTACATTACTCAAAACATGATGAACAATAGACGATAGGTGCAGGACCAGGCCATTTGGCCCTTCGCACCAGTACCACCATTCACCGTGATCATGGCTGGTCATCCACAATCAGTACCCCTTTCCTGCCTTCTCCCCATACCCCTTGACTCTGCCATCTTTAAGAGCTCTATCTAGCTCTCTCTTGAAAGCATCCAGAGAATTGGCCTCCACTGCCTTCTGTGGCAAAGAATTCCACAGATTCACAACTCATCTGGAAGAAAATGTTCTTCCTCATCTCCAGTCTAAATGGCCTAACCTTTATTCTTAAACTGTGGCCCCTGGTTCCCCCAACATCGGGAACATGTTTCCTGCCTCAATCCCTTAATAATCTTATATGTTTCAATAATAATGATGCAAGAGGCTACTTACTACTATGGTCATTGGAACCTTTAAATTTAGTTAACTAAATGAGTTAAAAGAAACTATTATCATTTGCACAGAATTAGCGCATTATCCCTCCATCCTCCGATTCACTGAACACCTTTGGAGAAGGACGTCTATACTCTTTGTGTTGGAAGGAACTGCAGATGCTGGTTTACATTGATGACAGACATAAAATGAAGAAGGGGTCTTGACCAAAAAAGTCACCCATTCCTTCTCTCCAGAGATGCTGCCTGTCCCGCTGAGTTACTCCAGCTTTTTGTGCCTATGCCCTATTTGTGTTGGTCTGCAGATGTCACATCCTTCATCAGGATTAATGATGTGTAGGAAGGAATTGCAGATCCTGGTGGTTTATTCCGAAGATTGAGATAAAGTAACTCAGCGGGTCAGACAGCATCTCTAGAGAAAAAGGAATGGTAGTGTGTCTGAAGGAAGGTTCTGACCCGAAACGCCAGATCACAACGGACTAAAACTTTAAGAAAATTTGTGTTCTGTTATTTCAGTTGTGTTAATTCTGATCACCATGATTTAGGAAAAATCCCATGATGCTCAAGAAAGCAGAGAAGATTTATGATGATGTTGCTAGGACTCGAGGGCCTGAGCTGTAGGGAGAGGTTGGGCAGGCTAGGACTTTATTCCTTGGAGCGCAGGAGGTTGAGGGGTGATCTCATCGACGAGTATAAGTCTTTTCCCCAGAGCTGGAGAATCAAGAAGTAGAGGGGGAAAAAAGACAGTGCTGGAGTAATTCAGCGGGTCAGGCAGGATCTTTGCCTGACTCGCTCCGATGCTGCCTAACCTGCTGAGTACTCCAGCACCCGAGTCTTTTTTTGTAAACCAGCGTCTGCAATTCCTTGTGTCTCAAGAACCAGGGGCCATAGGTGTAAGATGTGAGGGGAAGGATTTAATAGAATCCTGAGGGGCGGCTTTTTCCACACACAAGGCGGTGGGTATATGGAACGAGCTACCAGAGGAGATAGGTGAGGCAGGTACAGTAACATCTAAAAGATATTTGGGCAAGCACACGATGGCGAATGTTTAGAGGGATATGGGCCCAACTTGGGCAAATTGGGTTAGTGTAGTTGGGGCATCTGAGTTGGCATGGATGAGTTGGTCATAAGGGCTTGTTTCTGTGCTATGTGACTAAAAAAAAAGTGCCTTGCATTCACTGTGTAGCTAGTTCCTTTGTGTTTAGTTTAGAGATACAGCGCGGAAACAGGCCCTTTCGGCCCACTGGGTCCGCGCCGACCAGCGATCCCCGCACATTAACACTATTCTACACCCACCAGGGACAATTTTTACATTTACCAAGCCAATTAACCTACAAACCTGCACGTCTTTGGTGTGGAAGGAAACTGAAGATCTCGGAGAAAACCCACGGGGAGAACGTACAAACTCCGTACAGACGGCGCCCGTAGTCGGGATGGAACCCGGGTCTCCGGCGCTGCATTCTCTGTAAGGCAGCAACTCTACTGTTGTGCCGCCCGTGTTCTGTAATTGCCAGTGATTATGGATCTCCACATCCATCCATTCCTGGTGGTCCCCTGCCATAAATTCCCTTCCTCCTCTATCATAGAGCAGTACAGCATCGAAACAGGCCCTTCGGCCCACGGTGCCAATGCCAACCATGATGCCAGTTTAAACTTCACATCTGCCTGCACGTGGTCTCGATCCCCCCACTTGTTCATGTACCTCTCTGCGAATGCCTCTTAAACGTTGCTATCATACCTGCCTCCTCTACCTCCCCTGGCAGCGTGTTCCCGGCACCTACCACCCTCTATGCCAAACACTTGCCTCGCAAATTTAGATTTTACATCAGACTTTGGAGATACGGTGCGGAAATGGGCCCTTCGGCCCACCGACCATCGATCACCCCACGGTGGCGCAGTGGTAGAGTTGCCGCCTTACAGCGAATATAGCGCAGGAGACCTGGGTTCCATCCCGACTACGGGCGCCGTCTGTACGGAGTTTGTACGTTCTCCCCGTGACCTGCGTGGGTTTTCTCCGACATCTTCGTTTTCCTCCCACACTCCAAAGACGTGTAGGTTTGTAGGTTAATTGTCTTGGTCAATGTAAAAATTGTCCCTAGTGGGTGTAGGATAGTGTTAGTGTGCGGGGACAATAGACAATAGGTGCAGGAGGAGGCCATTCGGCCCTTCGAGCCAGCACCGCCATTCAATGTGATCATGGCTGATCATCCACAATCAGTACCCCGTTCCTGCCTTCTCCCCATACCCCCTGACTCCGCTATCCTTAAGAGCTCTATTTAGCTCTCTCTTGAATGCATTCAGTGAATTGGCCTCCACTGCCTTCTCAGGCAGAGAATTCCACAGATTCACAACTCTCTGACTGAAAAAGTTTTTCCTCATCTCAGTTCTAAATGGGCCGGGACCCGGTGGGCTGAAGGGCCTGTTTCCGCCCTGTATCTCTAAACTAAACTAGTTCTATCCTACACAATAGGAACAATTTACAGAAGCCAACTCACGTAAAAACCTGCACGTCTTTAGAACGTGGGAGGAAACGGGAGCACCCGGAAAAAACCCATGCAGTCACAGGGAGAACGTGCAAACTCCGTACTGACAGCACCCGTAGTCAGAATCGAACCCTGGACTCTGATGCTGTGAGAAAGCAACTCAACCACTGCGCCTCTTTTCCCCATGAAAGCTTTGCCGGTCTGGTATCTAACACATCTGTCCTGGGAAAAAGACTATCTACCCCGCCTCTCATATTACATCAAAATAAGCCCAGTGTCCCGGGATAACTAAACCCTCTTCACCTCTGACGGTGCAGTGATCTCTTGTGCACCTTTCCCAGGCCTGATCGTCCTCTCCACGGTGGCTAGAGGTGTCCGCATACAATCCTCGAGCCGAGGTCTAATCACTGGCTTATACCTGCTGCCCTGTGGCCCCACGGCTTGCATCTCCCAGACCAGCCGATAGGGACTGCACAGTGGACCAGCGGAACAGTTGCTGCCTCAGCCTTACAGCACCAGAAACCCGGCTTCCATCCTGACTACGGGTGCTGTCTGTGCGGAGTTTGTACGTTCTCCCCGTGACCTGCGTGGGTTTTCTCCGCGATCTTCGGTTTCCTCCCACACTCCAAAGACGTGCAGGTTTGTAGGTTAATTGGCTGGGCAAATGTAAAAATTGACCCTAGTGGGTGTAGGATAGTGTTAATGTGCGGGCATCGCTGGGCGGCGTGGACCCGGTGGGCCGAAGGGCATGTTTCTGCGCTGTATCTCTAAATCTAAAAATCTAAATTGTCCCAAGTGTGTAGATTAGTGTTAGTGTACGGGGATCGCTGGTTGGCACGGCCTCTGTGCGCCAAAGTGCCTGTTCCCGCGCTGTAAACCAACTAAACTAAACCAGCCATCATCAGGTAGTTGTGCACATAAACCATCTGGTATCTGTTATTTCGATTAGCAGACATTGAGGAATAGATCTCTTGCCCAGAGTAGGACCAGGTGACAGGGGTTTATGGTGAAGGGGAAAAGATTTAATAGGTAACGTTTTCACACAGAGGGTGGTGGGTGTATGGAACAAGCTGCCAGAGGAGGTAGTTGAGGCTGGGACTATCCCAACATTTAAGGAACAGTTAGACAGGTACATGGTACATGGAGAGGACAGGTTTGGAGGGAATGTTGGCCTTTGTAACAAGAGGAGTTGAGTATAGGAGCAAAGAGGTCCTTCTACAGTTGTACCGGGCCCTGGTGAGACCGCACCTGGAGTACTGTGTGCAGTTTTGGTCTCCAAATTTGAGGAAGGATATTCTTGCTATGGAGGGCGTGCAGCGTAGGTTCACTAGGTTAATTCCCGGAATGGCGGGACTGTCGTATGTTGAAAGGCTGGAGCGATTGGGCTTGTATACACTGGAATTTAGAAGGATGAGGGGGGATCTTATTGAAACATATAAGATAATTAGGGGATTGGACACATTAGAGGCAGATAACATGTTCCCAATGTTGGGGGAGTCCAGAACAAGGGGCCACAGTTTAAGAATAAGGGGTAGGCCATTTAGAACGGAGATGAGGAAGAACTTTTTCAGTCAGAGGGTGGTGAAGGTGTGGAATTCTCTGCCTCAGAAGGCAGTGGAGGCCAGTTCGTTGGATGCTTTCAAGAGAGAGCTGGATAGAGCTCTTAAGGATAGCGGAGTGAGGGGGTATGGGGAGAAGGCAGGAACGGGGTACTGATTGAGAGTGATCAGCCATGATCGCATTGAATGGCGGTGCTGGCTCGAAGGGCTGAATGGCCTACTCCTGCACCTATTGTCTATTGTCTATTGATATGGGCCAAATGTAGGGAGATGGGATGGGTGTAGCTGGGACATGTTGGGCGGTGTGGGCAAGTTGGACCGAGAGCCTGTTTCCACACTGTATCACTGTATAAGCGATGTAGTAATAATGTGTTTGTTGTTTGCCCTCAGGTGTGTGATCTGCATGATGGACTTTGTCTATGGTGACCCTATCCGGTTTTTGCCATGCATGCACATCTACCACATGGAATGCATTGACGAGTGGCTCATGAGGTCGTTCACCTGCCCCTCATGCATGGAACCTGTCGATGCGGCCTTGCTGGCTTCCTACGAGACCAACTGACCTGACTCGGCCTTTGCCAATTGCCCCCCGCACTTTGAATGTCGCGCTGCCAAACGGAAAGAAGACTGGGGCGGGGCTGGGAGCGGCAGGGGGTGACAAGAGGGGTGAAATCTCGCACTCACTCAGACCAAAGAATTATCCCTTCCCCACCCCCCCACCCACCTCCCTGCCCCCTCTCTTCACCCCATCCATAAAATCAACCAGAGCTTTTGTTTGCACCAGACCGTACATTTTACCAGCTGAAGATGCTGCGATTTGGCCAAATGTTTTACTTAACACTGAGCAGCAGAGAGGAAAGTGATTAAAAGCCGAGTGAAGATAGGAGTCCCACTCAAAACAACTCAAGAGGTGTTTTACATTTTGGCTTTCTTTGCACGTGCAGTGTTGGTGCCCGCCAGGTCATTGAGCTTTGCCCGCTGTGAGGCGGGCAGAGTTTGTGCTCTGATTGATGCCCGGGTGCTGCTCTGTGCAGCAGGGTGCGGTCCCAGCAGCGGCTGTCAGCTCCCCTCTCCCCTCCCCTCCCTCCTCACCTTCATCTCGGTGGCTGCTCCTGGTAGCAGTGGGATTTTCCATTGACAACGGACATGGTTTAGATCAAAGTCTCCTGATCGATCCTTTGTCGGGGAGACGGCTGATTCTGCCAAGTGAAAGGATCGTTTGTACCGAGAGACGGCAGACGTGAGTTCTTTACATTCTAGTACCAGAATGTGATTGCCTACCAGGCCAGTGTTGGTGGTCTTGGAGCGGGTGATGTGAGATGCCCCTGTAGTCTACATGGTGACAGTGACATTACCCCCCCCCCCCCACTCTGCTCTGCACTCTTGCACTTCATCTCCCACAGGCTACCTATAGAATGGGGCTCACGCCAGACAGCTGGGGAAATCTCCACTCCCTGCACAACCAAGGACCACCCAGCCTCGAGCCGCGGTACACACCGATCAGCCAAAACATTATGACCACCTGCCTAATATGCTGTTGGTCCTCTGTGTGCAGCCTCATACACAGCAGGGTGCGATACACTGTGTATTGTGACACATTCCTCCCATGACCACCATTAACATTTTCTGTGACTTGTGCCACAGTCGACCTTCTGTCGGTTCGGACCAGACGGGATAGCCTTCGTTGCCCTCGCGCATCGATGAGCCTTGGGCGCCCAACACCCTGCCTGTCGCCGGTTTGTGGTTTGTCCCTCCTCGGACCACTGTCGGTCGGTACTCACCACTGCTGACCGGGAGCACCCCACAAGCCTTGTCGTTTCAGAGATGCTCTGACCCAGTCGTCTGGCCATAACAATTTGTCCCTTGTCAAAGTCGCTCAGGTCTTTACTCCTGCCCATTTCTCCTGCATCCAACACATCAACTTCAAGAACTGACTTCACTTGCTGCCTAATATATCCCACCCCTAGACAGGTGCCATTGTAACAAAATAATCAATGTTATTCACGTCACCTGTCAGTGGTCATAATGTTTTGGCTCATCGGTGTATGTGCTGGTTGTAGACATGCACAGCTAGAGGATGGGTCTGTGTCGGTATAGACTCCTCCATCGAAGCACCCGGGAGAACAGCCCTCCTCCCTCAACATCCTCCACAACACTTCCCCCTGAGCCAAGCCCCGGAAAACAGGGATCATTTTCAGGTCTCGGGGAAGGCCGAACCTCTGATGCAAGACTCCGTGTGATGTGGCAACTGAGAGGTGCAAGACAGAGACTAGGAGCAGGAATCTGGTCGTCCACCAGGCAGCAGAGGTGTCCACACAGACTGTGCTTCGGGGGCACTGACAGCACTTCAGCATCTCACCTGCCCGGCACAGACTGTGCTTCAGCATCTCACCTGCCCGGCACAGACTGTGCTTCAGGGCACTGACGGCATGTCAACATCTCACCTGCCCGGCACAGACTGTGCTTCAGGGCACTGACGGCACGTCAGCATCTCACCTGCCCGGCACAGACTGCTTCAGCATCTCACCTGCCCGGCACAGACTGTGCTTCAGCATCTCACCTGCCCGGCACAGACTGTGCTTCAGGGGCACTGACGGCACTTCAGTATCTCACCTGCCCGCCAGTCGTGTACGTACGGCACTCCTCTCTCCCGCGGAGATGGTGGGCCCCACTACCTCAGCCCAGCCTCACACCCGCGATCCAGCCTGGAGCTCCAGCTCAACACCTCCACACCTCCCTCTCTGCTGGGAGGTTTAACTGTGCTGAGGGAGCAAATATGTTTAGCAGTGGCAGGGAAAGACGGAAGATGGCCTGAGCAACACGCTGCTGGTTCGGCTTCATCCTTTACCTGCTGTGACCGGAGGCAAGGCACCAAAGTGTTCTTCAGTATTGATCACGGCCAGCAGGGTCTGGGAGAGATTTATCTGAGGTTCATGATTCACGATGTTCATCTGTCCCTGGCCGCTGGCTTCTGAGGGCCGGGGATCGGGGAGAAGCCTTGCGTTGCCCTGTGGACAGATGTGGGTAGTGGTTCCAAGGACTGCCCCCAACTTACCACGCGCGTTTGCTCCAGAGTCCATGTGTTGATTCAGGAGGTTCTGAGTATTGATGCGAAAATAATGGGGCACAGTAACGCAGCGGGTAGAGCTGCTGCCTCACAGTGCCAGAGATCCAGGTTCAATCCTGACCTCTGGTGCTGTCTGTGTGTAGTTTGCACGTTCTCCCTCTGACAGCATGGGTTTCCTCTGGATGCTCCCGTTTCACAGAACTAAACTAGCACTGACAGAAAGGTATGTGATCGGAGCCATCAAACGTTTGGCATCTCTCACTACCCTTTTAATTCATCAGATCTGCGTAGACTAGGGTAGATTATCTAGTCACCCTCCCCTCTCCTGGTCTCCTCACCACCCTGTCAGTGTTTTCCCCACATGTCTAAGAAGGATGGTTTCAGTCGGTCATTTAAAGCAAGCTTTCCCTTTGTGTTCTCTCTGTCATCTGTGGGTCTGCTGCCTCCTGCTGGTCTCTCCAAGAATGGCAGCATGGTTGCATCTCCACCGTTGGCGGTGAGTGAGGAGGGTGTGTTAGAAAATAACTGCAGACGCTGGTTCAAATCGAAGGTATTTATTTCACAAAATGCTGGAGTAACTCAGCAGGTCAGGCAGCATCTCAGGAGAGAAGGAATGGGTGACGTTTCGGATCGAGACCCTTCGTCAGACTGAGATCCCTTCAGACTGAGATGCGGATGTGTTCTCAGTGTGTTAGGGACCCTTTAGGCTGTTAACGCAGTCCTGAAACATTCCAGTAGTTGCCACTTCTGGAAATTCCCAGTGGGTGGGGACGAGCCAGGGGTTTAACTACAGGACCTGCCCATTCCTAAGGACCTTTCCTCATTCCGGCTGGAAACCGTTCGCTCTTCAGTTCTTTAGTTTAGAGATACTGCATGGAAACGGGCCCTTCGGCCCACCGTGTCCAATGCTGACCATCGATTACCCATTCACACTGGTTCTATGTTATCCCACCTTCTCATCCACTCCCTACTAATTTTACAGAGGCAAGTTAACTTACAAATTCGCACATCTTTGGGATATGGGGGGAAAACCGGAGAACCCAGAGGAAACCCACACAGTCACGGGGAACGTACAAACCACACAGGCAGTTAGGATCGAACTCGGGTCTCTGGCGCTGTGAGGCAACGTCTACCAGCTGCACCACTGTGCCAGCCTGTTGGTCACAAGCTATCGAACAAGCATATTTGTAACCCATCTCCAATACCTTCCACGACTTTGTAAAGAGAGTGTTTAAAGAGTGCAATGGAAATCCTAATTTATTTTTGAAACGCTCATGTATTTTTCCACTGGGATGTGTGAGCTTCCCAGAGATTAGTTTGTAATTCCTGGAGACTGCAGTGGAGCTCTGGATGGCTGGTTGTCCTTGTGTGGTGCAGGTCCATTGTACGAGACTGTACCGGGCGGGGCTTGCAGCTGGAGTCCTCCTGATCCCCTGGGTCAGTACATTTAGTGACCCAGAGCAACCTTACACTCAAGGCAACCCTTTCAGTGGCTGTCCCAACCCCTGGAGGGGGAGGCAGTGAGTACAACATGAATATGGTCAGATTTTCTGCTCAGTGTGCACTACCTGATTTTTTTTTAAGGGAGGTCTTAATGTAAAGAGTTAAAATCATGTCCGATAACTTGGTGTAATTTGCACCCGAGCAGTTCAAATGTTGAGGGTTTATTTAGCTATTTACAGTCGTTGACCTGCACTCTTTGTCAGAGCAGGCACCATCTAGTGTGCTGAACCTCTGCTGCACCAGAGTATCTCCAGGTTCTCCTCGAATCCCTGCAGCTGATCCCCACTGGTGTCAGTTTGTGCACTCTTGTTACACCCGGTGAGTGTGACGTTTGGTCTGCATTGGCCACGGGTGCAGGGTCGGTCCATTCTGGACATTCATGGCTGTTATAGCTCTGTTAAACTCAAATCCAATGTGTACAATGTGACTTGCTGTGGACAAAGCTATGCTGCCTGTCCCTAATAAGTCAAGGCCTCCCTCAACAACAATCGGCCTACTCGCTGCCAACCAACAATCACACCAGACATGCTCTGAGCAGGTCTGACACCAGCTGTTGCCTTTACCTGACATCGTTGGGTAGATCCTTGGATCCAAGAGCCCTGTACACTGAAATGTCTCCAGGATTGCACCTTGACTTGTTTAATGATGAGATTTGCTTTTATGGTCAGTGTTGCTCTTGAGCTGGTTCCCAAGAAAGGTGTAAGTTGCCCCCCATGGGTGCGAGAGAGCGAAGGCAGGTTGACTCCACGAAGGAAAATGAAGCCTGGGTGAGCTTGGTTTGGGATATGTGGCCGCAGAGGGGAAAGTGTGGATTTGTTGTAATTTTGCACATTCTGTGACAATGCAAAGTGGATGCAGTACTTAAAACCTTTACTGATGTGTTTAGGAATATTGCCTGTCCAGTGCACTTGTTGTCTAGTTGCATCTTCCCACAGGCACGTCTCAATCTGTTCTCCCATCACTTGTGGACTTGAGACATGAAAAGTCAGGAAAGGACCCGTGACTTTAAATTGGGCTCTGAATTATGTTTTGTTGCAGCTTCTGGTTCACAACGTAGGAGCAGAATTAGGCCATTTAGCCCATGAAGTTTACTCTGCCATTCAATGACGATTGATCTATCTTTCCCTCTCAAACCTATTCCCCTGGCTTTTCCCTATAACCCCCGATAGCCATACTAATCAAGAATCTGTCAATCTCCGCCTTAAAAATATCCATTGACTTGGCCTCCACAGCTGTTTGCCCTCTCTCTCTGCCCTCACTTTAATTGATAAGGCATGGAAGCAGGTCCTTCGGCCCACACTGACTATCGATCGCCTGTTCATGCTAATTCGATGTCATCACACTTTCCCATCCACTCCCTACACACCAGGGGCAATTTACAGAGGCCAATTAACCGACAAACGTACATCTTTGGGATGTGGGAGGAAACCGGAGCACCCGGAGGGAAATGTGCAAACTCCACACAGATCAGTATTGAACCCGGCTCACTGGCATTGATGCTGCAGCACTACCAGCCGCTCCAGTATGCCGTTACTTGCGAGAAAGCCTCAGACCATGTTTCATTAGTGCAAATCTAACATCACGTTGACAAAGAGCTTCCACTATCAGACTCCGAGTCCTGCAGCAGCCTTTAGATCGACTTGCTCATGCTGATCGATACGCCCAGTCTAAACTAATCCCATTTGGCCCACATGCCTCTAAACCTTTCTAATCCATGAACCTGTCCTAGTGTCTTTTAAGTATTATTGTACCTGGCTAATTTGTCACAGGGAAGTTGTACACCATTCACTGGAAATGGCACCGGCAGGAATGCAGGATAAGAGCACCCGGACTAGGCAGGAACAGGTTTTTTTATTGAACCACGACCAGAAGACAAATAATGATAGGTCTGGGAGTTGGACTTCAGTGTGGGTGGATTACTGTGCATTAGGCTTGGGGAACTCGAGTTGGTGTTGAGCAAAGGGGCAGCAGACGCTTCTTGTGACCAAGTTATGACTGACTGCAAGTCTGAGCACAAGCTGCTCTCACTGGCTAGAGAAATAGCCAAGAATACAACTGAGATTGAGTTGTACAGTGCAGGCCCTTTGGCCCATCACGTTTGCACCAACCACCCATCTATACTAATCCCATTTCCCAGCAGTGGTTCGCAACCTATGCCTTGTGTACAGTTAAAAGAAAACTGGTATTAACTGCACTTCTGAACATTTTTGCGTGCTAATGGTTTACCTGTAAGCAGAGATAAATGTCAACTTTCAAATGGAGGTAAAGGCTAAGATGTACAGCATTGAATAGCTGACGGGGTGGAACTGCTCCCTGTTGTAAGGGATCACTCCTGCTGATTGTCACTGCTTTATGCTGGCAGTTTACATACACGACTTTCCACATCGAGGATGTGTTATCTCAGTCCCTTCAGCCACGCTGAAGCAGCACTTTCGTCAGTGAGACCCTCACAACTGCACCTCTGGCCTAGCTGTGTGCGTGCCTTTCCCAGCCAGGTTTATAGCGTGTACCTGGTGGTCATTTGGTCTTGCCACGCTACCAAACATCACCAGAACCCCACCACCATTTTAAAGACTTTGACTGTAAACACTTTCTGTTCATCTAGGCTGGGAGGAAGATCTCTTCAAAGTATCGCAATCTAGAACTGCTCAACACTTCTGTTTTTGGTTTGAGTACAACTAATGTTTTTAGTTTACACTTGCTGCTGGTTACATAAATCATGTAAAAATGTGTATTTAAAAAAATAAAGACATCTGCAGACTGATTTCTATGTTGGTGGTATTAGTGGGGAGGTAGACTGGGATCCGAGTCTATACATGGAGCAGGCCAACATAGGAGCATGCCTTTCAACCCACAATGTGCCTAATGCCAAGAAAAACTATCCTCATCTGCCCACATACAATCCATATACATGCATTCCTTGAATCCACATGCTTATCATAATTCTAAATACTTCTATCAGGTCTCCCTTCAACCTCTGGTGCTCCAGAAAACAATCCCAATTTGTCCAACCTCTCCTTGTAGCTAATACCCTCTAATCCAGGCAGCAATCTGGGGAATTCAGGGATCACCCTCTAATCCAGGCAGCATTCTGGTGAATTCAGGCATCACCCTCAAATCCAGACAACATTCTGGTGAATTCAGGCATCACTCTCAAATCCAGGCAGCATTCTGGTGAATTCAGGCATTGCCCTCTAATCCAGGCAGCATTCTGGTGAATTCAGGCATCGCCCTCTAATCCAGGCAGCATTCTGGTGAATATAAACATTCCCTCCACATCCTGTAGTTGGGGTACCAGAACTACACACAACGCTCCAAATGTGGCCTAACTAAAGTCTTAGAGAACTGCATCGACTGCTAAAGGTAAGCATACCATATATCTTATTTAGCACTATCTACTTGTTGCAGCTTTCAAGGAGTTATAGACTCCACCATCCCACTGCACATTTAGAGTCAGAGTGATACAGTGTAGAAACAGGCCCTTTGGCCCAACTCACCCACACCGGCCAACAATATCCCAGCTACACTAGTCCCACTTGCTTGCACTTGGTCCATAACCCTCCAAACCTGTCCTATCCATGTACCTGTCTGACTTTCTTAAACGATGGGATAGTCCCAGCCTCAACTACCTCCTCTGGCAGCTTGTTCCATACACCCGCCACCCTCTGTATGAAAAGGTTATCCCTCGGATTCCTATTAAATCTTTTCCCCTTCACCTTGAACCTATGTCCTCTGGTCCTCAATTCCCCTACTCTGGGTAAGAGACTCTGTGCATCTACCCGATCTATTCCTCAAATCTATGCTGTGACATGCAAACTGGAAGAATGAAATCTTATTGTTTCATTGTAATAGTGGAGAAGGCCAAGAGCAGGCGTGAGTGGTGATCAGGAGCAGGGAGACAAAATGGTGCTGTTCACCATCTAGACACTTTGTCTGCATTGGAACTCTGGAAGAGCTCATCTTGACAAGGGAATCAAGAATCCTAAACCGAAAACATGTCTCAATCTCCATCTCATCTGGAAAGGTTATTTTGGATCCTGGAGATAGTGAAACTGAAGTGCATAAAAGGGAATGTGTTTCAAACTTGCAAACCAACCCATCTTCATTTTTATCCATGTCTTAAGACAATATGTGTGACATACAAACGGAAATCGCAGAACTGTTCTCTGCAGAACACAGATCTGTTAGAATAACACATTTCCACTATCACCCTGCCTTTCATGGGTAAACCAGTTCTGAATCCAACCAACCAAGTTGTTGTGGATTCCATGCATCTTAATCTAGATCATTTACCATGAGGGACTTGATCCGATGCCTGATATTCATGTGGACAACATTCTCTGCCTACCTCACTATCATCTCAAACACCCAGATCTAATTTGTAACACATGATGTGGACAAAGCAAGGCTGACTGTCCCTAATTAGTCAATGCACTTCCACACGAGTAAATCCTAATCCAATGAATCTTCTCCAAAACTTCACTACCTCTGATGTGAGGCTCACCTACAATTTCCTGGATTGTCTCAATTTCCCTTCTTAAACTAAGGAATGCTGGGCTACTTTCCGGTCCCCTAGGATCCTGCCTGTGGCTAGAGGATACAAAGATCAACATCAAAGTCTCTGTGCAATCTCTTCTCGTCTCTCAATAACTTGGGATAGATCCCATCAGGTGGGGACTTGTCCATCTCAATGCCCCAGCATTACACCCTTCTTGATCTCACACTGCTATTAGCACTAAGTGCTGTACTGTAAGGTGTGGTGTTAATAGCCTTGACAGCATTGACAAACAGAGCTGTGTAGTCCAAGTCCATAGCTCCCTGAAGTTGGTGACAAAAGTAGATAGGCGTGGTAAAGAAGGCATATGGTATGCTTGCCTTCATCGGTCAATGCTTTGGGGAAAAAGAGTCATTTTGCAGCTTTATTCAACTTTAGTTAGGCCACATTTGGAGTATTGTGTGCAGTTTTGGTCAAGGATCTGGTGGCTTTAGAGAGGATGCAGAAAAGGTTTACTGCCTAGGTTAGATGGTATAAAGGTTGGACAAACTTGAATTGTTTTGTCTGGTGTATCTAAAGCTGAGGGGAGACCTGATAGAAAAATTATGAGAGGTAGTAACAGGAGTCCCTGGTATATTAAACGGTGGGACAGAAAGTGCTGGAGGAACTCAGTGTGTCAGGCAACATCTCTGCAAAACATGGACAGGTGATGTTTCGGGTCAGCACCCTTTATTCAAAACGTCATTCTGCCCGTGTTCTCCAGAGATGCTGTCTGACCTGCTGAGTTGCACCAGGTAGTGTAAGAAAATAACTTCAGATGCTGGTACAAATCAAAGGTATTTATTCACAAAATGCTGGAGTAACTCAGCAGGTCAGGTAGCATCTCAGGAGAGAAGGAATGGGTGACGTTTCGGGTCGAGACCCTTCTTCAGACTGATGTCAGGGGGGCGGGACAAAGGAAGGATATAGGTGGAGACAGGAAGATAGAGGGAGAACTGGGAAGGGGGAGGGGAAGAGAGGGACAGAGGAACTATCTAAAGTTGGAGAAGTCAATGTTCATACCGCCGGGCTGCAAGCTGCCCAGGCAAAATATGAGGTGCTGTTCCTCCAATTTCCGGTGGGATAGTTGTACCAGCACTTCGTGCCCTTTTGTGTAAGCCAGCATCTGCCGATCCTTGTTTCTATATCAAAGTGGCCAATGATTTGAGGAGACTGCAAATCAACCATATGGCAAACAGCTTGGAATCTGCAACACAGATTTCCCTTATGCACCTTATCTGGAATGTGATCAGCAGCCCATGCTCTGAAGTCACTTATCTTTCACCATTTGATTTTATTTTGACCGAACAGAACACTCCAGGATCATCCGGCAGAGACAGTGAACATGACAATGTAACAGGCTTGGGGTTTGTTATGGGAAAGAAAATTCAGGCATCAAACAAGGCAAAGTCTTGTGCTCACACAAAGGAAGGTGAATGCTGGCTGGGTGAAAACACAGCAAATTATATTGACAGCTGTGTGAAAATGTTATGCTAAATACATTTGAGGTAGTTTGTGGACTTGAGAGACCTTTGCTAACCCCACTCCAATCCCTGTTCACATTGCTCGGTCTGCCTTAACTACACTGGGATGTCCATTCATGAACCACAGACTGACCTACTGGAGAGTCCCGTCAGGGGACAGTGGCAGTCATATTCTGTCCCCCGGATATAGCACATCCCCAGGGTGGAACTGGGCACAAAGCCCGGTTCGGTCACTGGCCTATAGGACTTCTAGTGGCGTAAACAACAGACTACAAGCCTGCCTCTTACCCTGGGCGCTTCATGGAGATAACAGCAGCACCACTAGGCTCCTCAGAGCAAGGCAGGAAGCATCAGACCAGCTAATTCCAAACTGGCCAGACCAGTCTATGTTCACGGCAACCTGGCAGATCCACTTGCCAGCGGGAGGCTGCAGAGTATACAAGATTATGTACATTGTTCAAAAAACTGGCTACCGTTCTGTAGCTAATAACTGGAGGCACAAAAGAGCAAATATGCATGGAGTTTTCAGTTTACTGACAATTGGAGCTATATTGTGCATGTTATAAAAAATAAAGATTAAAAGAGACTGAAAACTGTTCTACGGTGAAAACAATATTTGGGATAGGAATGCGAGGGAAACTGTACATTAATAATCACTTTGAAAATGGACAGGATCTCAATGCTGGAACTTAAACAATGCATTGGATGTTTTGCAGGTGTCGATTTCAATACCACAAATTCAAATAAATACATTTTCAGGCCATCAAAAAATCTCTGTGCAATCAGGGCAATGGGTCGAGGACTTGATCTTAACGGTGTAAAATATAATACAGTTCTTGTCTGCATGGGCTTGCAACTGAGGCTATTTAACAAGAGGCCGGGTTTTGTCGTCATCGCTGCACTGATGTGCTTTGTATTTCTTCACCTCTGCCATGTATTTGGCCCAAGCATCTCCTCCTCGTGCCTCAGCCTGGGGAGAGAGAGGGGAGAGAGAAACAGGTAGACTAAACGTGGGTGTTCAACAAGCTGCAGATAGCACACAGCATTGCGCCAAGTGCAGGAATAACTCCTGAACATTATACACAATGACTCCGATTCAAATCCTGTTGCAGCATTCACAGAAAATCTCTAGCTCTTTAATAGACCAACCTTTTCCTTTTTTTTTTTAACTCCTTTTTTAGAGGCACTGGCACATGACAGTACTTTAGTACCACATGCAGGAAAACATTCATGTGCTTACTTTGGGAAGATCAAGTTATTTTGACAAAATAACACATCTTATTTGATGGCCCTCCCCTTTGCTAGGGCTGATTCAAGCTCAGTTTAAAAAGGACCAATATCTAAGGCTGTACAAATTCAAAAATATTGTGAATCCATCAATATTTAAAATTAAGCATATAGGAACAGAAAATAGGTGCGAGAGGAGAACAGCACCGCCATTCATTGTGATCATGGCTGATCATCCACAATCAGTAACCCGTGCCTGCCTTCTCCCCATATCCCTTGATTCCGCTAGCTCCTAGAGCTCTATCAAACTCTCTTTTAAATTCATCTAGTGAATTGGCCTCCACTGCCCTCTGTGGCAGAGAATTCCACAAATTCACAACTCTCTGGGTGAAATATTAAGTTTTCAATATATTGCTAGAAGAACGAAACTAGATTACATTTTAAGTAGCTTAGACTTTCTAGATAGATTAAGAGATTTATAAGAATAGTAACAGGAAGGAAAGATTTTCAGAAGAGGCTTCTTTTACACCAGGGCACAGATCATGAGGATTTGAAAGAGGTAGACAACATTATAAAGGATTTTGACAGGGTAAATAAAGAGAAAATGTTTCCAGTGGCAAAAGGGTAATAATCAGAGGGCAAAGGTTTAGACAAATTGGCAAAATAATGACATTCAGATCATTTTGTCCTTAAGATAAAATAATTCTCCAGTTTAATCCCACTGCCCAGCACCTGGTTTCATTGCTGCATATGTAGGGACATTTCAGGTGAAGCTTAAAGTACTTCATAAATACATTTGAGTTGTTCCCTGTGCCAGCCTTTCAGGCAGTGTGAACCAGAGCACCAGCCAGTCAGTTAAAAGAGAGTTCACATTTCCCTTTTAAACTACTGTACTACCGATTACCTTACTTTGTCACGAGAGACCTATTTCAAAAAATATAAACAAAATTACTGGACTCTTCCACATGTAGAGCTGGAAGGATTTCATAAGAACATTGGTCAAGAATTGAAGGAAATCTTAGAGCACGCCCAGTGGGGAAGAGCTGGGAAGTGGAAGAAGTTTGCTAGTTCTATCAAACACTGGCACAGGTACACAAGCATAATTATTTATCTCCTGTACTGTGAGGTAAAAAAACTATTTTGCAAGTCAGTGGAAAGATTGTGGAAATCATTACCGCAAAGCTTGCGATTCTTACCTCCTCATCGGCCTTGTGTTTCTTGGCTACCATTCCCGTCTTGAGGGCTAACTTTGCCCCACCTCGCCGCTTTCCCACCTGGTGTAAGGGACAGAAGACTGCAACCATTACACGAGCGCTTGGAGCTGCAATGTCATTGCTGCCCATTATGTAATTAAACACGGGTCCTGAAATTAGATCTCATTCCACAACAGAATGCATCTCCCACGACAACGTCTCAACGCACTTCTAACATACAGTATACAAGCTACTGTGAGCGGAGGTAGGCCATTCTTTACACTCTCCTATAAGGCAAAAGTGACAGTGCAGGTGTTACCATTTTAAAGACCAGCAACAGCTCTTTAAATTGTGCAAAGGCAAATTAACCAGACATGTACATTTGCAATTCCGTCAACATTTTCGGCACATTTTTTCCTGCAACAAAAGATAGATTATAAATTGGATTTCTTGCTGCAACGTGAAGGCTTATGTAAAAGTTAAAAATCTGTGGCACTGACTGGTCTTTTAAATAAGCAATACTTTGACCAGACGACATGGAACCGATTCCCTTTTAACTACAGAGCTTAATCCAAGCCTCATGTTTGGATAACATGGCGGTTAAACAGTAAATAAACCACCAAGGCAGGGCAGGGCTGGGGTATACAAAGTTATATTCAATAAATTATCTCCAAAAGCAATCATTCATGTCTTTTCTGCCTTTTGTTACTCGTTCGATATACATTTTGTTATAGCTTGGTACAATTTCTCACTGACTGCCAAATGTAAAATTCTAACTTAAAATTGAGGATATGCATGCTTCAAACTCAAAGGGTAGTCTGCAAACTGACAAATGGTGGTTCTATCTCCTGTTCACTTTCTACAACGGGGAACCTGTAAAGAAAAAACTTACAAATGTTGAACATACTCCAATGAACAATCAAACTAACTAATACTAAATGCTAATATCAATACTTGCATGTATTTGAGTTTTAATTTTGCTATCTATATATATATATTTCTTTTTTAATCACAATATTTCAAAGGATTTACTCATTTGTTGTCAACATTTTCTTCCAGATGATTTCAAAAAGTTTGGTACAAAATATTTTGCAAGGCAGCATAGAGATGTTCAAACCTGTACATGAAAATAAACGGGAAGAATACCCAGAAAGCAATTGATTTAGATTAGCGACATTATCAATATCTGATATGATCACTCTGGTTACCGAACAATCACTGAGCTCACAATACAAGCTGCACAACAATTAAAAAGGAAAATGTGTAAATTTCAATTTTGTGAAACACAAATCCAATGAGAAATCATTTAAAACCTGTGCAAGTACATTTTATTTTACATGGCTGGATGTTTAAGATTTTTTTTAATCCATTAATGAGTCAACAAATCCATGTTATAAATTATCATAGAAAGATAAATCTGGTCATTTTCAGCATTCATTTCATTTTCAGTTAGTTATTGACATTAATTGTCTTTTAATGCTATCCAGGGGGAAATATTGTAACACATTAACGGTAACATTATAGTTTATTAATTTAAGTTATATCAATGTGTGGTGTCAGGTGCTGAGATTAAGTGGGCATCACACACTTGTAAATCGTGCAAAATGCTGGTCCCACACTGCATACTGTATCCACAGGTTTTTAATGCCCCAGAGATCATAAAATCTGTGTTTCTCAAATGATTACGTTTGAACATAGGACTCCAACCAGGGTGCAATCATATCAGTGGCTAAGATTGTCACAAAATCAATCACCCAGCTATAATACATTTATACCAAAGAATGTTAATAGCAGATAAACCAACTAGTACAGTGCAGGTTTCTGCACATTATGCAGAACACACAGGATATCAGTATGTAACTCTAGATAAATCCTTAACTTTACCTTGGTCTACTCAACAAATGGATATTTGGACCATAAACAAGGTATAATATTTCCAATTAATAAAATTAAATTGTATTGAGGAATGCTTTTAAAGCATTCTTAAATATTCTCAGGTCTATTAATTAAGTGAATTTTTCAACAGTAATCTGGATAATCACATTACTGCTCTGGTGAGCACACATCAGCAGCACACAATGACGAATCACATCACTTGGTTTACATAAGGTCAACACACCCACTGGAGCACAAGACGACTTTTGAAGCTGTAAAGCAAAAAAGGTTACAAGGGATTGACTGCTTACAATACTCATATTACATTGCTCTGATCTAGATATTTGGCATTAATTTCCCAGTTTTGAATTTGGTTCTTTTTCTGGGTTGCTGCTGAAGAAATTAGTGTTTCTGGGCCAAAGTGGATGGTCTTAGTAAACTGGGCTTTGCCTTAAACATACGTTTTGCCTTAAACTGGGCACCACCTTAAAGACATGCCAACCCTAGATGAAGAGGGCGGCACAGTGGTAGAGTTGCTGCCTTACAGCGAATACAGCGCCGGAGACTCAGGTTCGATCCTGACTACGGGTGCCGGCTGTACGGAGTTTGTACGTTCTCCCCGTGACCTGCGTGGGTTTTCTCCGAGATCTTCCGTTTCCTCCCACACTCCAAAGACGTACAAGCATGTAGGTTAATTGGCTGGGCAAATGTAAAAATTGTCCCTAGTGGGTGTAGTAGGATGGTGTTAGTGCGGGGATCGCTGGGCGGCGCGGACCCAGTGGGCCGAAGGGCCTGTTTCTGCGCTGTATCTCTAAATCTAAATCTAAAAAATCTAAATCTAAATCTATTCTGACAATCTGAAATTTAGCTTAGTGTTTAAAGAATCAATCTAAAGAGCAATTGAAGCTGAAATTCCTGGAGATTCAACTCATCATCACCAATTCAGGTACAATCTGTTACATAACATTCAGGAAGAATCTTTTGACCCGAGTTTATAACTTTAAAGAAAAGATACAAACCATTCAGCAGCAACCAAACAGTTGACTAACTGCCCTGAAAACTCAAGTCACCTCCAAACACCAACTTTCTCAACAGAACCAGAATTTCCTGCACATAATGTCAAAAGGTAATTTGTAACCTCCAATTGAGGTACTGTGCTGCAAAGTCCATAATTCTTATTTGTTCCTGATATTTCTGCTCACACCAGAAGCCTGATAACAGGGATGTGAAACGATTTGAAAAAACTGGATTTAAACCAGACTGGTCTGGAGTGTTCTCTTCCTCATGACACGCAGTCATGCGACAAAAACAAATGGAAAAGATAAAGTTGGGCCAATTGGTATCTTCAAAACCATATCGACAGATCTTTGTTGCAGTAAAGCATCCAGGGAAAACGAATGAAAGTGTTTTAAAAAACCCCAAATGTAGCAGTCCTTAAACATAATAGAATAGAGAAAAAAAAAAAAATCCTGGAAGAAATTCTTTGAGAAAGCCCTCAAGTTGTACATCAATTTAGGAACTAAAAACAAAGCAAACAAGTGAAAGAAATGCACACGTCTGCTAACATCTCGATGCTTTCCTTTAGTGTTGATTTTTTTTATACAAGTACCAAAAGTGATTTTTTTTTTGCCTACCATGACTACTTCACTTTTTTTTCTCATCACACAAAATAGAAAGGGTGTTTTCTTATATGTTGATGTTCACCGCTTTGCAACATCTCAAAGCACTACAAAATTCTTTTGGAAATACAATTATTATTACAACATTGAAAACACAGAAACCAATTTGCACAGTGTGAGGGGCCCAAAACATCAGTGAACTAATCTGTTCCAGCAAAATTGGCGAGGGGGCAAATATTAAGCAGGAAACTACCTCACTCTCCATCCGATGAAAGGTCACTGGACTGAAATGTTGAATATTTCTTTCTCCATGGATGCTGCCTGGTCCAAATATCCCCACCATTTTCTGTGCTTTATATCATATTTCCGGTAACACCCCACAAAAAAAATCTGGATCAAGCAATCACCCATCAGCCTGTCTCATCCCTCTTTCCCACTAATCTATCCAGACTATCTTCCATCTACATTCTCAGCTCTGATGCTGGGTCCTGACCAAAATAGTCGACCATCCTTTTGCCTCAACAGATGCTGCCTGACCCATTGAGCCCATCAAGATTATGTTTTGCAAAAAAATCCTGCATTCGCAATCTCTTGTGTCTCTATTTTAAGGAGTGTATGTTTAAATCAGTATCTGTCGGTGTACTCTCTTTAAATATTATCTGGAAGCTTCATCAGTTTTAGAATTGGCATTAAGTCTCCACTTAACTTTGGATTCAAAAGGAAACAATTTGCTCCACTCCTCTACTCAACAGATCTCTCTCACTTTTACCATTATAGACACAAAATGCTGGAGTAACTCAGCAGGGCAGACAGCATCTCTGGAGAGAAGGAATGGGTGACGTTTTGGGTCGAGACCCTTCTCCAGACTGATCTCTAGAGATGCTGCCTGACCCACTTCTGTATGTATTTTCCAGCTAAAATTTAGTATGTTGCTTTGCTACATCGTGTAATTAATATGACAAATAGAGCAATTCAATGTTCTGAATCTACCAGTCTACCCAAGTCATTGAGCTAATACACTGCTTTTCCCTCTACAAATGCTGCCTGATCCAAGTATTTCCAGCATTTTATTTCAAGTAGCTAACATCTGCAGTAGTCTTTAAAAATATTTAAATTTACTTCTCCTGTGATCTTGTGTAGGGCTGATCTACCTTTTCCTCTCAATGCCATTGTCCTGCCATCACCACAAAACTCCTGACACCCTTAGTAATCCAGAATCTGTCAATCTTAGCCTTAAAAATACCCATTGATGACCTCCACAGCCATCTGTGGCAATGAATTCCACAGATTCACCACCCTCTGATTAAAGAAAATCCTCATGTTTCTAAAGGCTTTACTCTGGTCCTAGACTCTCTCACTAGTGGAAACATCCTTAAGCTATCCATCTGAACCTTTCTCATCTTATCCATGTACCTGCGTATAATCTTTCAAATTATATTATCGTACTATTATTATAATAATATAATATTATTAACTACCTCCTCCGGCAGCTCATTCCATGAACCTACCACCCTCTGTGTGAAAATTTTGCCTTTTGGATACCTATTAAATCTTTTCCTCCTCACCATAAACCTAAGTCCTCTAGTTTTGAACACTCTATTCTGGGTAAAAGACTCTGTGCTTTTACCCAATCTATTCCTCGCATGATATAACACACCTCTATAATATTTCCCCTCATCCTTCTACGCTCCAAGGAATAGAGTCCTTGCCTGACCATCCTCTCTCTCAGGCCCTCGAGTCCTGGCAACATCCTTGTGAATCAAAGGAAGACACAAAATGCTGGCGTAACTCAGCGGGTCAGGCGGCATCTCAGGAGAGAAGGAATGGGTGACGTTTCGGGTTGAGACCCTTCTTCAGACTGATGAAGGGTCTGGAAATGCTGGAGTAACAGCGGGTCAGGCAGCATCTCAGGAGAGAAGGAACAGGTGATGTATCGGGTCGAGACCCATCATCAGTCTGAAGAAGGGTCTCAACCCAAAACGTCACCCATTCCTTCTCTCCAGAGATGCTGCCTGTCCCGCTGAGTTACTCCAGCATTTTGTGTCTACCTTCGATTTAAACCAGCATTTGTAGTTTTTTTTCCCCCTAACACATCCTTGTGAATCTTCTCTGCACCTTTTCCAGGTTGACAACATCTTTCCCAACACAACCGAACACAGCACTCCAAAGAGAGCGAGAAAAACGCTGGAGTGACTGTCTCAGCGGGGCCGGGCAGCATCTCTCTGGAGAAAAAAAGGAATAGGCGAGACATTTCAGGTCGGGGCCCTTCTTCAGGCTGAAGAGAGACACAATAAAACTGGAGGCGTAACTCAGCGGTCAAACTGAAGACGGGTCTGGATGGGGCATCTAGGACGGTGTGGACGAGTTGGGGGAAGGGTTACCCATTCCTCGCTCCAGAGATGCTGAGTTACTGCACCTTTTTGTGTCTGTCTTGGTGCTGTACGATTGAAATAAAAGGGGTAGGTAGATTCTTGCTATTGAGGGCGTGCAGCATAGGTTTACTAGGTTAATTCCTGGAATGGCGGGACTGTCGTATGTTGAAAGACTGGAGCGACTGGGCTTGTATACACTGGAATTTAGAAGGATGAGAGGAGATCTTATTGAAACGTATAAGATTATTAAGGGGTTGGACACGTTAAGAGGCAGGAAACATGTTCCCAATGTTGGGGGAGTCCAGAACCAGGGGCCACACAGTTTAAGAATATGGGGTAGGCCATTTAGAGCGGAGATGAGGAAAAACTTTTCCAGTTGTAAATCTGTGGAATTCTTTGCCTCAGAAGGCAATTCTCTGAATGCATTCAAGAGAGAGCTAGATAGAGCTCTTAAGGATAGAGGAGTCAGGGGGTATGGGGAGAAGGCAGGAACAGGGTACTGATTGAGAATGATCAGCCATGATCACATTGAATGGCGGTGCGTACAGGCTCGAAGGGCCGAATGGCCTCCTGCTGCACCTATTGTCTGTTGGAGTGGGCAGTGAAGGGTAATGGGAGCAGGCCAAGCAGCCAGTGAGGGAGTGTGGGGACAAAGTAGGGAGCGTGGATGAGAGTGGGCGCCTGCAATATGTTTACGTGATCGTCCCCGGGCGGGCGGGCGGGCGGACGGGCCGCTCCCCCCTCCCCTCGCCTCAGGTGAGTAAACGGGGAAGGATCCAGCCCCAGTCCCGCTCGGTACCCGCAGGCCCTTACAGTGTTCGGCGCGGGCTTCCTGCCGGCCTCGGCCTCGGGCCCCGGGCCCACCGCTGCTGCTGCTGCCGCCGCCGCCGCCGCCGCCGCCACCGTCACCGCCGGGCTCGGCCGCCCTCCGCGCTCCACGTCCCCGCCTCCTCCTCCCGCCTCCCGCCGCGCCGCCTTCTCCTCCTCCATCTTCTTGAAGAGCGCCATGAAGCTGCCGTCATTGGCGAAGGCGTTCACTCCTTTGCTCTCCGCGCCGCCATCCGTCTCGGAGCTTCGAGAAAGTTCGCGGCTCCTTCGCCTCTCCGCCATCTTGGGAAGGGCGGCCGCCGCGCCTGCTGGGAGTGAGGGCGGGCGGGCGGGCCGGCCCACACATAGTCATAGCACAGGAGCTAGTATTACCTTTACATTATAGTCATCTTATATTGTTTTATATTATCTTTATATTATATGATATTACACTTGGAGCTCTGCTCTATTATCTATGGGCTGGCCGGCCCCCAGGGAAATAAACTTTAAAATGAACAACCTCTTTTTAAAAATAATAAAGCAGTTTATTTCCAATATTTAACCCACAAGAGTCGCAGTTGCCATGTTATTTATTTATCTATTTATTTATTTGTTTATTTATCCGGTCAATACAATACAACAGATTGACCGTACAACTGTGAAAGTTAAATAGTACGAAATCATAATATCAAAAACCATAATATCAAAAATCATAATATCAAAATTCATAATTTCAAAAATCATAATATTTCCAATATTTAACCCACGAGAGTCGTAGTTACCATATTATTTATCTATGTTTTTATTTCCCGGTCAATACAATACAACAGATTGGCCATACAATTGTGAAAGTTAAATAGTACGAAATCATAATATCAAAAAATCATAATATTTCCAATATTTAGCCCACGAGAGTCGTAGTTACCATATTATTTATCTATTTATTTATTTATCTGGTCAATACATTACAACAGATTGACCATACAATTGTGAATATTAAATAGTACAAAATCATAATATTAAAAATCATAATATCAAAAATCATAATATTTCCAATATTTAACCCACGAGAGTCGTAGTTACCAAATTATTTATCTATTTATTTATTTGTTTATTTTTCCGGTCAATACAATACAACAGATTGACCATACAACCGTGAAAGTTAAATAGTACGAAATCATAATATCAAAAATCATAATATCAAAAATCATAATACCAAAAATCATAATACCAAAAATCATAATATTTCCAATATTTAACCCACGAGAGTCGTAGTTACCATATTATTTATCTATTTATCTGGTCAATACAATACAGATACAACTGTGAAAAATATCAAAAATCATAATATGAAAAATCATAATATTTCCAATATTTAACCCACGAGAGTCATAGTTACCATATTCTTTATCTATTTATTTATTTAGTTGTTTATTGTTCCGGTCAATACAATACAACAGATTGACCATACAATTGAGAAAGTTAAATAGTACGAAATCATAATATTAAAAATCATAATATTTCCAATATTTAACGCACAAGAGTCATAGTTACCATATTATTTATCTATTTATTTATTTATCCGGTCAATACAATACAACAGATTGACCATACAACTGTGAAAGTTAAATAGCACGAAATCATAATTATCAAAAATCATAATATTTCCAATATTTAACCCACGAGAGTCGTAGTTACCAAATTATTTATCTATGTTTTTTTTGTTTTTTTCCCGGTCAATACAACAGATTGACCATACAATTATGAAAGTTAAATGGTATGAAATCATAATATCAAAAATAAAACAATATAATCACACATGATAGTCTCTGACCGAAATAAAATGTATAGGCAGAAGCCAAATCTTATTGTGCCTACCCTTAATACTTAATATTAAGCGGCACGGTGGCGCAGTGGTAGAGTTGCTGCCTTACAGCGAATGCAGCGCCGGAGACTCAGATTCGATCCTGACTACGGGTGCTGTCTGTACGGAGTTTGTACGTTCTCCCCGTGACCTGCGTGGGTTTTCTCTGAGATCTTCGGTTTCCTCCCACACTCCAAAGACGTACAGGTATGTAGGTTAATTGGCTGGGCAAATGTAAAAATTGTCCCTAGTGGGTGTAGGATAGTGTTAATGTGCGGCGATCGCTGGGCGGCGCGGACCCGGTGGACTGTTTCTGCGCTGTATCTCTAAATCTAAATCTTAACAAAGCATTACCCTAACTAGCCAAAATAGCAGTGAAACAAAACAATAAAACAAAATATAATTTAAAAAAACACAACACCATAAGTCAGAAACAAATAAACAAAACATAGAAAGAAACACAAATATAATCAAGAAACATCATTTCTGTCATGCCAGTCATTTCTCAGCGCTGATCACACATTTTGTGTCTTTGAAATATAATGTTTTTGAATATTTTCTTGAATTTACACATATTACTACACTCTTTTAATTCATTGTTGCAACTATTCCATAAATGGACCCCTTTAACAGTCACATATCTATTTTTCACATTTGTCCTTACCCTCTTTTTTTCAAACATATAATTCCCCTGAGTGGATACCTGCTCTCCCTCACTGAAAACAAACCTTGGATACAGTCAGGAAGTGTTCTTTCTTTTGCTCTAAACATTATTTGTAGAGTATTAAAGTCTACTAGGTCCATAAATGTTAGGGCATATGATTTCATAAATAATGGGTTGGTTGGGTCATTATAATCAGACTTATTGACAATTCTTATGGCACTTTTTTGCACTATAAAGATTGAATTAGAGAGTCGTAGTTACCATATTACTATATCAAAATACAATGACATTTGAAAACTGATCAATACAATTTTAATGTACAAATGTTTAATTACTGGAGCACATAAATCAGCTTCTCAATATCTGCTAGCATTAAAAACAAGAAAAAGGCAGCCCTTTAGACCACTTTATTCAATTTAGCATTTAAAATTTGAGAGAATGGTTGAAATTCTACATCTTGAAACTTTTCTACACATCTTAATGCATGTTTACAGTCCATTGTGCGCACTGTATTTTAAGAAAATTTTGACCATAAACAAAATATATTTTAAAGGAAATAAGGTGTTGTTCTTAGTGGAATTACACACTCTGAATCTGGAACTGCCCAAAATAGCTTTGGCTCCCTTAAGTTTACGTTGTTGAAGACCATGATTGATGCAATAGTTCCACAGTGATAGCAATAGTTTGGAGAAGACCATACAGTCACCAACTTTTCAGCAAACATGAATTTATATCCTTTGTGAACTAGTTGATGTGCTCGACCTTACCAAGTGGACAATAACCGAGTAGTATACAATCTATTATAATATAGTTGCCACGGTCAAATACAGTCGGCAGCACCCACTTTCTGTCCATCTTAAGTGGGAAAAGTTGGCCAAACACAACTTGCAAAGCATGCTGGTGTTGCAGACGGTGGTGGCATAAGATTTAAGACAGGAATAATAATTTTGCCACATTTCTGGGCAGGAATAGCGAGAGATAAAACACTTTAAATGCACAACCGTAGACTGATGGGCAGCAGCATAGATGAGCAAGATAGACCACTCGTGTAGGAAAATAACTGCAGATGCTGGTTCAAATCGAAGGCAGACACAAAATGCTGGAGTAACTCAGCGGGTCAGCCGGCAGCATCTCTGGAGAGAAGGAATGGGTGTCGTTTCAGGTTGAGACCCTTCTTCAGACCAAGATGGACCACTCCGTCGAAATCACCAACACTGAAGTGTAGTACGCAAAGGAGCCATTTTAGTAAGCAAAACCCGCCTCTCGCAGTGTAATCAGTGTTGTGGGGGAACAGTATGTGTGATGATACCATAAAAATGCAGAATATATCTCATCTATCAATTCACAGATTTTTGTTATTTTTCTTTTTAAATGTTTCTGCAAGTTTCTGCCTACTAAAATGGTGCCATGACATATTACGGTTTTTAGGGCCGAGTGGTCTATCTTGCTCCTCTAGTATCTCTGGCCATGACAGATTACGGTTTTTAGGGCAGAGTGGTCTATCTTGCTCTGCTCTAGCATCTTTGGCCATCACATACTACAGTTTTTAGGGCCGAGTGGACTATCTTGCTCTGCTCTAATGTGAGGATGTTGTCTTGGGAGCAAAGATACTAGAGGACCAAGATGGACCACTCCGTTGAAATCGCCTATACTGAAGTGTAGTACGCAAAGGCCGCCATTTTAGTAAGCAGAACCCGCCGTTCGCTCTGCCTCTCGCAGTGTAATCAGTGTTTCGGGGGAATAGTATGTGTGATGAGACCATTAAAATGCAGAATATATCTCATCTATCAATTCACAGATTTTTAACTTTCTGCAAGTTTCTGCCTACTAAAATGGCGCCATGACAGACGACGGTATTTAGGGCCGAGTGGACTATCTTGCTCCTCTAGTATCTTTGGCCATGACAGACGACGGTATTTAGGGCCGAGTGGTCTATCTTGCTCCTCTAGTATCTTTGGCCATGACAGACAACGGTTTTTAGGGCCGAGTGGACTATCTTGCTCCTCTAGTATCTTTGGCCATACCAGACGACGGTTTTTAGGGCCGAGTGGTCTATCTTGCTCCTCTAGTATCTTTGTCCATGACATACTACAGTATTTAGGGCCGAGTGGTCTATCTTGCTCTGCTCTAATGTGAGGATGTTGTCTTGGGAACAAAGATACTAGAGGAACAAGATGGACCACTCCTTTGAAATCGCCTCTACTAAAGTGTAGTACGCAAAGGCCGCCATTTTAGTAAGCAAACCCTGCTGTTCGCTCTGCCTCTCGCAGTGTAATCAGTGTTGTGGGGGAACAGTATGTGTGATGATACCATACAAATGCAGAATATATCTCATCTATTAATCCACAGATTTTTGTTATTTATCTTTTTAACTGTTTTTGCAAGTTTCTGCCTACTAAAATGGCGCCGCGGCAGACGACGGTTTGTAGGGCCGAGTGGTCTATCCTGCTCCTCTAGTACCTTTGCTGGGGAGCGGCTGCGCCAATCGGCGGCGCGGATAGGAGAGGGTGGTGATGCCAAGTGCGGGTGGGGAATTGGCTTGTGTTTGTGGTGATTGGGAGTGAGTGAGTGCGGTCATCGTTGTTGTTGCTGGGAGGTTTGCAGGCGGGTTGTGGCGCGGTGCTGTGGCGGCACCCGCGGGGAGACGGAGACGGGCGAGGCCTGAGGCCCGAGGCCCCGTCACGTGACGGCGCAAGATGGCGGCGGCGGCGGCGATGGACGAGGAGTTCGAGGACGCCATCGACGTGGAGCCCCTGGAGCCCACCCTCTCCAACATCATCGAGCAGAAATCACTCAAGTGGATCTTCGTGGGTGGCAAAGGAGGAGTGGGCAAAACCACCTGCAGGTAGAAGGGTCAGGGCTGCTGTTGGCGGAGTTGCCATGTTGGGCATGGGGCGGCTGTCAGGCCCGATGCCTGGACACAGTCTCCCCCACAACAGGCAGCGTGGAGGGAGCAACGGTTCAAACCGAAGGTAGACACAACAAGCTGGAGTGACTCAGGCAGCATCTCCAGAGAACATGAAGAGGTGACTCTTCTCAGGTCGAGAAAAGTCTGACCAGAAACGTCACCCATTCCTTCTCTCCAGAGATGCTGCCTGACCCGCTGAGTTACTCCAGCTTTTTGTGTCTATAGTTTCCCCACAGCCGCCTGTACCCTCCCATCGGAGCCTCTCTCCCCGAATTAGAGGACAAAGATACTAGAGGAGCAACCCTAGACTCTCTTGGTCCACGTCTCCTAACCCTGCATTCAGCCGCTTTAATAGATTCAAAACATTGCATAAATACAGCTGTGTGTAAGAAGGAATCGTAGATGCTGGTTCATACCGAGGATATACACAAAATGATCATGTTCATAAGTGATAGGAGCAAAATTAGACCATTTGGCCCATCAAGTCTACTGTGCAATTCAATCATGGTTGATCTCTCAACCCCATTCTCCTGCCATCTCCCCATAACCACTGACACCTGTACTAATCAAGGTATTTATTTACAAAATGCTGGAGTAACTCAGCAGACCAGGCAGCATCTCAGGAGAGAAGGAAAGGGTGATATTTCTTCTTCTGTCTGAAGAAGGGTCTCGACCCGAAATGTCACCCTTTCCTTCTCTCCTGAGATGCTGCCTGACCTGCTGAGTTACTCCAGCATTTTGTGAATAAATACCTTCGATTTGTACCAGCATTTACAGTTATTTTCTTACACCACCTGTACTAATCAAGAATCTATCTCTGTCTTAAAAATATCCATTGACTTGTCCTCCACAGCAATTAATTTCGCAGATTCATCACCCTAAGACTAAACAAACTCCTCGTCTCCTTCCTAAAGGAAAGTCCTTCAATTCTGAGACTTTGATCTCTGGTCCTAGACTCTCCCACGAGTGGAAACATTCTCTCCACATCCACTCAATCCAGGAGTAACACAGCAGGTCACGCAGCATCTTTGGAGAAAAGGAATAGGTGACGTTTTGGGCCAAAACCCTTCTTTAGAATGAGAGTCAGGGGAAAGGGAAATTAGGGATATTAACGGTGATATAGAGAGATATAGAAATGAATGAACAATATGCAAAAAACAAGTAACAATGATCATCAAAATGTTCCATGGTTAGCTGTGGGTTAGGTGAAAACGAGCTGTTGTTTTGCTAGATTAAAACGTGGCCCAAAGTGAAGTTTTAATGTCAGGCAAGTTATTCTTTAACAGACAGAGTCCATTCACCTGCTGTGTCTCTAGCGTGCTATATTGATCCTTAATGGTCGTAGCTATATTGAGGCTGTGCCACTTTAAAGTATGTGCCATGATCTATTAGTTGCAACGCTGTTTAATTTGGAATTTGCCATAAGTTGTTTGTTTCTGTGGAAGAAAGTCACAATAAGAAAAATACTTCTCTGGCACCATTTGTTTAATAACACACTTTAGTTACTAGACACAAAATGCTGGATTAACTCAGCGGGACAGGCAGCATCTCTGGGAGAAGAATGGGTGTCGTTTCGGGTCAAGACCTTTCTTCAGACTCCTTCTTCGGTTCTCGATCTGAAACGTCACCCGTTCCTTCTCTCTGGAGATGCTGCTTATCCTGTTGAGTTACTCCAGCATTTTGTGTCTATCTTCCATGTAAAGCAGTATCTCCAGTTCCTTCCCACACTTTAGTTATAAGTTTGAATTTTAACATTATTTTAACAGGAAGGAAAGTGGTCTATTGGCCTTTATGGGAGTATTTAAATGCTGTAGTGATTATGTCTTACTCTATTTACAAACCTTGATGAGACTTCACCTGAGTCTTGTGTCCAATTTGTAAAAAATAAGATTTGTCAGGGATTGTAATGAAGGTTTATCAGATGGGTTTGCGAGTGATAGCTTGCTGTTTGGGATTAGATTGAGTAAACTAGACCTGTATTCCCTAGAGTTTAAATGGACCTCATTTTAACCGGGTCTCAGCAGGGATGATGTTCCTTTGGCTGTAGGATCTGAAACCAGGGGTTCAGGATAAAGGTAAGCCATTTAGTATTGAGGTGAAGAGGCAGCTATTTATTTGGTGTGGTGAATTGACAGAATGTGGAATCTGATGAAAAGGAAGGCGGGAAGTGTAATGTAGAACGGGACGGAGTGAGAGTGGGTGAAAACTAGTTCCTTTCTCCTCCTTCATCTGCTCATCTCCCATCCCTTCCTACCCCATACCCCCAATTTTTCTTTTCTACCCCCAATCCTCTCCACCAACTGATATTGTCAAGCTTAAAAGGGTTTCTACCCCCAATCCCCTCCACAAACTGATATTGTCAAGCTTGAAAGGGTTCAGAAACGATTTACGAGGATGTTGCCAGGGCTAGAGGGTGTGAGCTATAGGGAGAGGTTGAGTAGGCTGGGTCTCTATTCCATGGAGCATAGGAGGATGAGGGAGATCTTATAAGAGGTGTACAAAATCATGAGAGGAATAGATCGGGTAGATGCACAGTCTTTTACCCAGAGTAGGGGAATCGAGGATCAGAGGACATAGGTTCAAGGTGAAGGGGAAAAGATTTAATAGGAATCCAAGGGGTAACCTTTTTCACACAGAGGTGGTGGGTGTATGGAACAAGCTGCCAGAGGAAGTAGTTGAGGCTGGGACTATACCATTGTTTAAGAAACAGTTGGGACAGGTACATGGATAGTACAGGTTTGGAGGGATATGGACCAAGCGCAGGCAGGTGGGACTAGGGTAGCTGGGACACTGTTGGCCGGTGTGGGCAAGTTGGGCCGAAGTGGGCAGGTTGGGCCGAAGGGCCTGTTTCCACACTGTATCACTCTATAACTATCCCTTCCTCTAGATCTACATTTCACTCCTCATCTTCTTATCAGATTTAATATCTGCACCCTTTTCCACTTTATCTCCAGCATTGGTTACAACATCCACCCATCTGCCAATATCTCTCCTCACCTGATCCAACTATCACTTTCCAGTCATTATCAGATTGCAGTGTGTGGGAGCTTGCTGAGTGGGGTTGGTTTCCCCCTTCTACAATACAAGTGTCTTCAGATGAAAAGATGATTATTGGCTAAAAGCGTTTCACTGTGTGAATACATCTGTATAAATACAAACCTTGAGCTAAACATAAATAGCTAGAGGTTCTCATTGGGTCATGCAGCATCTGTGGAGGGAATCGATAAACTCTGAAGAAGGGACCAGATCTGAAATGTCACTCATCCATTCCTCCACAGATGCTGAGTTCCTCCAGCACTTTGTTTTTGCTCGAGATTCCAGCATCGGCAGTTCCATGTGTCTCCTCAATACATATCTTTTTTTCCCTCCAAACAGTTGCAGCTTGGCTGTGCAGTTGGCAGAGGTTCGAGAGACTGTGCTGATTATTTCCACGGATCCAGCCCATAACATTTCTGATGCATTTGATCAGAAATTCTCCAAAGTGCCAACGAAAGTGAAGGGTTATGACAACCTCTTTGCTATGGTAAGTAAAATGTTAGCAGTGGAGATAGCGTTCAAAATATGTTCTCGGTAATTCAACGTATCAAAATATGTAAGCAACACACTGGTAGAGCTGCTGCCTCATAGTGCCAGAGTCCTGGGTTCGATCCTGACCTCAAGTGCTCTCTGTGTGACGTTTGCACGTTCTCCCGATAACCTGTTTTTTCCGGGTGCTTTGATTTTTTCCCCACATCTCAAAGATGCATGGATTTGTAGGTTAATTGACCCGCTCTAAATTTCCCTCAGGTGTGTGGAGATTGAATGAGAAAGTAAGATTACAGAGAACCAGTGTGAATGGTTGGTCGGTGATCAGTGTGGACTCGGTGGGCAGAAGAGTCTGTTACTAAGCTAAACATTGCAGCTACTTTGTACTAGAAGTGTTTTCATATTTGATAGGTGGAGATTTAAAATATTATATGATAAAAATCTCAAGATAAGTGCAGCCTTGAAATATGCAATACGGGTAATTCTGGTTCGAGGACTGTTGACGATAAGGTCTTGTAAGAATATAAGAAATCTGCCCACTCCATCCTGAGCCACCTTTTATTATGGATTCCAGTTTGATCCCCATTGTGATTTTGGATGCAGAAAGGAAATTGGGAAGTGCCATAGCTAAGTTTGTATCGCCAGCAAATATTAATTCGGGATAGACACAAAAAACTGGAGTAACTCAGTGGGCCAGACAGCATCCCTGGAGAAAAAGAATAGGTGACTTTTGAGTCGAGCCCCTTCTTCAGACTGAAAGTCAGGGGAGTTCCTGCTGAATTACTCCAGCTTTTTGTGTCTATCTTTGGTTTAAACCAGCATCTGCAGTTCCTTCTTGCACAATATTAATTTGGGTTTTGATTTCCATAACTACCAGTTTTACTTTTAATTTGCATAGCAAAATATAGTGGAGGAACGAGCCCTTCGGCCCACTATGTTTGCACCGATCACATTGCCAAATTAAACTAATCTCAATATAGACACAAAATGCTGGAGTGACTCAGCGGGACAGGCAGCACCTCTGGAGAGAAGGAATGGATGACGTTTTGGGTCAAGACCGTTCTTCAGACAGGTGACTGAACGTCCATAGTAAAGATGAATGAGTGGGGGCTCGGAAAGCGGAAGTCATTAAAGAGATGAAGGGCGTTTGAGGCATCTTGGACATGGGTCGGGAGAGATTGGACTGGGAGAGATTGGACGGGGGAGAGAGGATGGAGTCGAGGCATGTGGAAATCATTTCAATGGGACAGGAGCAGGCAGAAACAATGGGTCTGCTAGGGCAGTGTGTTTATGGATTTTGGAGAGAAGGTAAAAGTAGGCCGTGCGGGGCTGGGAAACGATAAGGCTGGAGGCTGTGGAGGGCAGACAGCTTAAAACTGAGGTGAGAAAAAACTATTTCACCCAGAGTTGTGAATTTGTGGAATTCTCTGCCACAGAAGGCAGTGGAGGCCGATTCACTGGATGAATTTAAAAGACAGTTAGATAGAGCTCTCGGGGCTAGTGGAACCAAGGGATATGGGGAGAAGGCAGGCACGGGTTACTGGTTGTGGGTGATCAGCCATGATCACAATGAATGGCGGTGCTGGCTCGAAGGGCCGAATGGCCTCCTCCTGCACCTGTTTTCAAAATAAAAATCAAAAATAAGTGATAACATCAGAAATGGTCAGTGAGATTATGGCCTGGTGCTCATCTGCGGGATAAGTCCAAGGATAAGTAGGAGGAGGTGTCTGAGAGCTGGCGACTGGACTCAGTGTGGTGGTATAGGTCAGCTCGCCAGACTACCACGGCACCTCACTCGCCTGCTCTTGGGCTGTGACCCTCTACTCTCATCCTATTTGCGCGTGTCTCAAACTGTCACTTACAGATTGCTGTCACATCTGCTCTACCACCTCCCTTGTGGTTGTGGAAACCAGACACCAACTGCACAGTGCAAAACATTTGTCTTGCAAATCTCCTTTAAACCTTGGATAGACGACTCTTTGGGTCGGGAGCCATCTTCAGACAACAAATCTGAAGAAGGGTTGCGACCCGAAACGTCTCCTATCCACGTCCTCCAGAGATGATGCCTGACCCGCTGAGTTACTCCAGTATTTTGTGATTTTTTTGGATAACATCTGGGAAGAAACTGTCCCTGAATCTAGAGGTGTGCGTTTTCACACTTCTATACCTTTTGCCCGATGGGAGAGGGGCAAAATCTCTGTCTCTCATAATATTATATACTTTATCAGATTGTCCCACAGTCTCCGACACTCCTGCAAAAGAGTTCAAGAGAGAGCATTCAAAAGAGAGCTCGATAGAGCTCTTAAGGATAGCGGAGTCGGGGTATGGGGAGAAGGCAGGAACGGGGTACTGATTGAGAATGATCAGCCATGATCATATTGAATGGTGGTGCTGGCTCGAAGGGCCGAATGGCCTACTCCTGCACCTATTGTCTATTGTCTGAAAACAATTTGAGTCTGTTTAGCCTCCCCTTCTAGCTAATACACTCTAATCCAGACAGCATCCTGGTAAATCTCTTCTGCACCTCTAAAGGTTCTGCATCTTTCCTTTAATGCAGTGACCAGAACTGCACCCAATATGTTAAAAAAAAAACCACGGTACTGGAGTAACTCAGCGGGTCGGGCAACATCACTGGAGGGTGGTGAATCTGTGGAATTCTTTGCCACAGAAGGCTGTGGAGGTTGTCAATGGATATTTTTACGGCAGAGATAGACAGATTCTTGACTAGTACGGGTGTCAGGGGTTCTGGGGAGAAGGCAGGTGTAAGGAGGGAGAGATAGATCAGCCGCAATTGAATGGGGGAGTAGACTTGATGGACCGAATGGCCTAATTCTGCTCCTATCATGTAACATTATGACATGGTTTCAGGTTGAGATCCTTTTTGAGATTGATTGTAGTAGGTGGGAGAAAGCTGTGAAAGAGATGTGGTTGGACAAACCCTGGTAAGTGTTAGGTGGGGGCTTGGTTTGTGGATGGGTGTACAAAAGCCAGAGCTGAAAAGGAGACAAAAGGGTGTCTGAGAACGGTGACCTATAAAGCTGAAGGGAGGGATACAGGTGGAAGGGAGTGTGGGAGAAATGGGTGCACACCAGAGTGGGGCACAGGACAAGGAGCAGCTGCAGGGGGGCAAATTCCACCCGTCAATTGGCGTGGAAATCCCGATCGATGGCGAGATCAGCCGCCTTACCCGGCCTGGCGCCACAATTTGGGGGGGGGGGGCTTCTGGGGTGGGGTTTGAACTGTGCTCATGATTTGTGTGATCATGCTGATCTCCCGGTGGCTCAGCACTTCAACTCCCTCTCCCATTCCCAATCTGACCTTTCTGTCCTAGGCCTCCTCCCTTGTCAGAGTGAGGCCCAGCGCAAATTGGAGGAACAGCACCTCATATTTCGCTTGGGTAGTTTACACCCCAGCGGTATGAACATTGACCTCTTTAACTTCAGCTAGTCCCTGCTTTCCCTCTCTATCCCCTCCCCCTTCCCAGTTCTCCCACTGTCTTCCTGTCTCCAACTACATTCTATCCTTGTCCCACCCCCTCCCCTGACATCAGTCTGAAGTAGAATGTCGATCCGAAAAGTCACCCATTCCTTCTCTCCGGAGATGCTGCCTGACCCGCTGAGTTACTCCAGCAATTTTTGTCTACGTGCTGATGATTTTGTCTGAATTAAAAGAGGCCTGGATTAAATGTTGCCGGAAAATCGGTGGTGGATCTGTATCTGCTCTAGCTGGGAATATCGACATTACCAAATACAATCTCCTCTTCTATACCCCTTCAGCACTCCTCATCAGATATTGATTAATTCAGTATCCGAGGTCAAATCTGAGAAAAACTTTTTTCTATTGAAGAGGATAGGATTGATGATTTATAAATACATCTCGTGATGCTCCTGAACACATGCTCAGTGATGTAACCTGGGGTCATCGGGTGTTTCGGGTCTTTCAACATCAGCCACTCTCGCTCACCCTTGATCAGATCACGACTTGTGTTCATGTGGCATTCGCTGCTCCTTCCCATGGACCTCCTCTCCTGGTCCAGAGCCATCTCCAGGCTTTCTCCGCTGCCTCTGTGGTGTTCTTCATGGCTCTTCTCTCCATTCTGGTGATGCCCAGTGCACACAAGGCCTTGTAGAGCGATTGCCCTGCAAAACCTCTACAGATGGGCACACACCTTGCCTTCTAGCCCTGCTTACGGCAGTCTATGATTACTATTTGAAGATATCATATTTGGGCTTTTCATTTTGTGTGCAAATTTAGTTTAGTTTAGTTTAGAGATACAGCGCGGAAACAGGCCCTTCGGCCCACCGGGTCCGCGCCGACCAGCGATCCCCGCACACTAACACTATCCTACACCCACTTGGGACAATTAAAAAAAAAAAAATTTACCAAGCCAATTAACCAACATACCTGTACATCTTTGGAGCGTGGGAGGAAAGCGAAGATTTCGGAGGTCACGGGGAGAACGTATAAACTCCGTACAGACAGCACCCGTAGTCGGAATGGAACCCGGGTCTCCGACGCTGTGAGGCAGCAACTCTACCGCTGCACCACCGTGCCGCACGATTTGGTTACTTAGATGAAATTAAACTTAACACTTAACTGTTTTTACTGTTTGCTGAGCAGGAAATTGATCCAAGCCTTGGTGTAGCTGAACTACCCGATGAATTTTTTGAAGAGGATAACATGGTGAGCATGGGCAAGAAGATGATGCAGGAGGCAATGAGTGCGTTCCCAGGCATCGATGAAGCCATGAGCTACGCTGAAGTCATGAGGTAACGTGAGCTGGGACAACTTTCTACCTTTGTCATATCCGTCATTTATCCATTTTAGACGCAACATTCTGGGCTGCGATCTCTAACTAGAATTAGTGTTGACTTGAGCTCAGCTCTTAATCTCTCCTATAGAGTGACAGTGCAGGAACGATGCCAATAAGAGGAAGAATCCTTTTGTGTTTGGAATATTTTCATTTAGTTTAGAGATACGCGTGGAGACAGGCCCATCGGTCTGCGCCGAACCGCGATTCCCACACATTAGCACTATCCTACACACACTAGGGACAATTTGCTCATACACCAAGCAAATTAACCTACAAACCTGCACGTCTTTGGAGTGTGGGAAGAAACCGAAGCTCTCGGAGAAAACCCACGCAGGTCACGGGGAGAATGTACAAACTCCGTACAGACAGCGCCCGTAGTGGGGATGGAACCCGGGTCTCCGGCGCTGCATTCGCTGTAAGGCAGCAACTCTACCGCTGCCCTGTTCATGAGTGATGAGAGCAGAATTTTGGCCATTCGGCCCATCAAGTCTACTCCGCCATTCAATCACGACTGATCTATCTTTCCCTCCTAACCCAATTTTCCTGCCTTCTCATAACCCCAGTTACCTTCTTGATGAGAACCAATTTCAGCAAAGTATTGAGACAAATGAGTGGTCAAATATTTCTGATCAGGCAATAGTGAATGACCCCTCTAACAAGCTGCAAAAAGACCTCCTTGGGAAGGGGATGGTTTGAATTGGTGGGATGAAGACTTGTATGAGCTGCTTATGATGGCATAAGCTAGGAATGAACCTACTTGACCACTTTAATGGGCAACTTGAATGCGTAGTACTGAAGGTGCACTATACGGATGTGGTCCAGGGAAGTTCTATCTCTGACTGTGGGTTCCCTTCGGGTGCTCCAGTTTATCCTACGTCCCAAAGATGTGTAGATTTGCAGGTTAATTGGCCTCTGTAAAATTGTTCCTAGTGTGTATGGAGTGGATGAGAAAGTGGGATAACATGGAACTAGGGTGAATGGGTGATCAATGGTTGGTGTAGAGTCGATGGGCTGAAGGGCCTGTTTACATGCTGCTTGTTGTAATGAATCAATCAAAAATATAGTCTCTGGAAACAGCACAGGATGGGAAGGGGGATTAATAAAATAAGAATAAGACATGCAAATCGTGTTAGATGGACCAGGGTGGAGGAGTTGCAGGGAGAGGGTGAACTCTGGCATACAATGTTGGTGGGCTCACGGTGGCGTAGCGGTAGAGTTGCTGCCTTACAGCGCTTGCAGCGCCGGAGACCCGGGTTCCATCCCGACTGCGGGGGCTGTCTGTACGGTGTTTGTACGTTTTCCCCGTGAACTGCGTGGGTTTTCTCCGAGATCTTCGCTTTCCTCCCACTCTCCAAAGACGTACAGGTTTGTAGATTATTTGGCATGGTGTATGTGTAAATTGTCCCTAGTGTGTGTAGGGTAGTGTTAATGAGTGGGGATCAATGATCAGTGCGGACTTGGTGGGTCGAAGGGCCTGTTTCTGGACTGTACCTCGAAACTAAACTACACCAAACTAAAGAGTCTGAAGAAGGGTCTCCACCCGAAGCGACACCCATTCAGTAGACAATAGACAATAGGTGCAGGAGGAGACCATTCGGCCCTTTGAGCCAGCACCACCATTCAATGTGATCATGGCTGATCATTCTCAATCAGTACCCCGTTCCTGCCCATACCCCCTAACTCCGCTATCCTGAAGAGCTCTATCTAACTCTCTTGAAAGCATCCAGAGAATTGGCCTCCACTGCCTTCTGAGGCAGAGAATTCCACAGATTTACAACTCTCTGACTGAAAAAGTTTTTCCTCATCTCTGTCCTAAATGGCCTACCCCTTATTCTTAAACTATGGCCCCTGGTTCTGGACTCCCCCCAACATTGGGAACATGTTTCCTGCCTCTAACGTGTCCAACCCCTTAATAATCTTATATGTTTCAATGAGATCCCCTCTCATACTTCTAAATCCCATTGTAGGAAGGATGTGAAGGATATAAAAGAGGTTTACCATGACGCCTGAACAAGGGTCTTGACCGGAAACGTCACCCATTCCTTCTCTCCCAAGATGCTGCCTGACCTGCTGAGTTACTCCAGCATTGTGTGTCTACCTACACTAAACTAAACATTTTCAGTTTCATTGCTGCACATTGTGACACAAACCTCCATCATTTTGTTTCCTGATTTTTCCATGGAGGGATAATCACTTTGAAACTTAAATCTCATCTCTTCTGCTGTGAAGATCCTGCCACTGATTGCTAGTTTCTGGGTGTAAAGTTAAATGTTAGAGGCAAACACAAAATGCAAAGTAACTCAGCAGGACAGGCAGCATCTCTGGAGAGAAGGAATGGGTGAGGAATAGTTTCGTGTCGAGACCCGTCCTCAGACGTTGTGGTAAACCTCTTTTATATCCTTCACATCCTTCCTGCAATGGGACGACCAGCACTGATGCTCCTGAGAAAAACTTCCATGTTTGTCCCTCCCCCTCTCAGCTTATTCTCTCTGATCCAGGCAGCATTCTGATTAAACTTTGCAATTGAATTTGAACTGAATACTTTATTGTCACACGTGCCAAGTCACAGTGAAATTCTTTGCTTGCATGCATACCCAAGGTATGTAAATAGTCGCCACATAAAGGGCACTGACAAAGACCCTTCTTCTCGACCCGAAACATCACCCATTCCTTCTCTCCATAGATGCTGTCTGTCCCACTGAGTTATTCCAGCGTTTTGTGTCTATCTTCGATTTAAACCAGCATCTGCAGTTCTTTCCTCTACTAAATGTTAGAGGCGTCTGAATAGTAAATGCTGCTGTACATTTGACTGCCATCATACTGCTTATTTTGCCAGATATATTCAATTGGATAGATTTTATTGGATTGGATCTGGAGTATGTGTACAGTAATTTGCAACTAAATGATGCTCTGATGCTCTGCGGTGGCACAGTGGTAGAATTGCTGTCTTACAGTGCCAGAGACACTGGTTCGATCCGGACTGCAGGTGCTGTCAGTATGGAGTTTGTACGTTTTCCATGTGACCTGCGTGGGTTTTCTCCGGGTGCTCTGGTCACCTGCCACGCCCCAAAGATGTGCTGGTTTGTAGGTTAATTGGCTTCGGTAAAATTGTAAAAGCAGGAACGGGGTACTGATTGTGAATGATTAGCCGTGATCGCATTGAATGGCGGTGCTGGCTCGAGGGACAAAATGGCCTCCTCCTGCACCTGTTGTCCCTAGTGTGTCGGATAGTGCTGCTGCATGGGCTATCGTTGGTTGAAACAGGCCGAAGGGCCTGTTTCCTCGCTGTGCCTCTAAAGTAAAGTCGAGCAACTTTTACCGAAGGGTCTTCTTAGCTTAGCACTGCCTTTTTGTTAAATAACGTTTGTTTTGCATCTGTTTTCCAGATTGGTGAAAGGCATGAATTTCTCAGTGGTGGTCTTTGACACGGCTCCAACAGGACACACATTGCGACTCTTGAACTTCCCAACTATCGTCGAGAGGGGTCTCGGGCGGCTAATGCAGATTAAAAACCAAATTAGTCCTTTCATCTCCCAGGTAGACTAAACCCATCTGTTTGAAATTAGATCAAATAATTACTGATAATTAATGCCCAAAAGAAAGGCCCTTTGGTCCATAAGGTGGCGCAGTGGTAGAGTTGCTGCCTCACAGCGCCTGAGACCCGGGTTCCATCCTGGCTACGGGTGCTGTCTGCATTGAGTTTGTACGTTCTCCTCATGACCAAGTGGGTTTCTTCTGGGCGCTCCGGTTTCCTCCAGCACTCCAAAGACATACAGGTTTGTAGGTTAAACAGAGATTTAGATTTAGAGATACAGTGCGGAAACAGGCCCTTCGGCCCACCGGGTCCGCGCCGCCCAGCGATCCCCGCACATTAACACTATCCTACACACACTAGGGACAATTTTGACATTTACCCAGTCAATTAACCTACATACCTGTACGTCTTTGGAGTGTGGGAGGAAACCGAAGATCTCGGAGAAAACCCATGCAGGTGACGGGGAGAACGTACAAACTCCGTACAGACAGCACCCGTGGTCAGGATCGAACCTAAGTCTCCGGCGCTGCATTCACTGTAAGGCAGCAACTCTACCGCTGTGCCACCGTGCCAGGTTAATTGGCTTCGGTAATTGTAAATTGTTCCTAGTGTGTGTAGGATAGTGTTAGTGTGCGGGGATTGCTGGCTGGTGTGGACTCAGTGGGTTGATGGGCCTGTTCCCACAAAGTCTCTAAACTAAACTAAATAGATTTCAAGATCAATTTATTGTCACGTGTACCAATTAAGGTACAGTGAAATTTGAGTTACTGCATAGTGAAAAGCAACAAGACATGCAGCCACATAAAGTAAAATTTAACATCAACATCCACCACAGCGGATTCCACATTCCTCACTGTGATGGAAGGTAATAAAGTTCAGTCATCTGCTTCTTTGTTCACCCGTGGTGGACCAAGGAACACTAAAACATACTTTTAACACATACTTAAAATAATAAAAACAGAAGAAAGGACAGACTGTTGGCGAGGCAGCCAGCGTTGGTGGCGCCACCCGGTGGATTAGCTAGGATTCCTTGCAATTTAACTAAAAAATTGCATAGTGACTTCAATTAAAGTTTAACATGACTGTTCTGTAATAATTTCTGAATAATTGTCACTTTCATTGTTGGTGATCTACGTAACCTTTGGTTATGTTGGATGTGGAATCCCTCTGTATTTAATCAGTGCCTGCATTTCAGATGTGCAGTATGCTTGGACTCGGTGACATGAATGCGGATCAACTTGCATCCAAGCTGGAAGAGACCCTGCCGGTCATTCGTTCCGTCAGTGAGCAGTTTAAAGACCCGGTAATTATGATGATGATGATGATGCTGATGCTTTATTGTCATTTGTACCAAGCTAGGTGCAGTGAAATTCTTTGGTTTTGCAAACAAAGTACACAAAAGAGGTGCCAGCAAGGCGCTGACAACGTTATGAAAAGTACTCATCCCTTCTCCCCCCCACCCCCCCCCCCCCCCACCACCACGTCGGGTCCCCCTCGCGTCCTGACGCCGTCCTCAGCCTGCCTTGACCTTGAGGCTCAGGCCCGGCCTTAAGGCTTCGGCCCTGCAAGACCTCATCCTCGGCCCGACTTGTCCTCAGGGCTCCGACCTGACCGCCTCGACCACTCACTCCGTGCCGGCTTTTCCATGGCCCACGGCCCCTATGGGCCGAGTCCTCCGCCGCCTTCTGACCACGGCCGGCGATTCGGCCCTGCTCACCGGGAGTGTCCCGGCCCCCTGCTGGCCGCGAGGGAATTGCATGTTTTCCTGTAGTTATCCTGTAACTTGACCGCAAATCAAGGGAGGGAGGGGGAGGAGAGAGAGAGAGACACGAGAGAGAGAGTGAGAGAGAGAGAGAGAGAGAGAGAGAGAGAGAGAGAGAGAGAGAGAGAAGAGAGAGAGAGGAGAGAGAGAGAGAGAGAGAGAGAGGAGAGAGAGAGAGAGAGAGAGAGAGAGAGAGAGAGAGAGAGAGAGAGAGAGAGAGAGAGAGAGAGAGAGAGAGAGAGAGAGAGAGAGAGAGAGAGAGAGAGAGAGAGAGAGAGAGAGAGAGAGAGAGAGAGAGAGAGAAGACGAGAGAGAGAGAATACGAGAGAGAACGAGAGAACACGAGAGAGAGAACACGAGAGAGAGAGGGAGAACGAGAAAACACGAGAGAGAGAGAGAGAGAGAGAGAGGGAGAGAACACGAGAGAGAGAGAACTTGAGAGAGAACACGAGTGAGAGAGAGAGAGAGAACACGAGAGAGAACACGAGAGAGAACACAGAGAGAGAGAGAGAGAGAGAGAGAGAGAGAACACGAGAGAGAGAGAGAACACGAGAGAGAGAACACGAGAGAGAGAGAGAGAGAGAGAGGGAGAGAGAACACGAGAGAGAGAGAGAGAACACAAGAGAGAGAACACGAGAGAGAGAGAGAACACGAGAGAGAGAGAGAGAGAGAGAGAGAGAGAGAGAACACGAGAGAGAGAGAGAACACGAGAGAGAGAACACGAGAGAGAGAGAGAGAGGGAGAGAGAACACGAGAGAGAGAGAGAACACAAGAGAGAGAGAACACGAGAGAGAGAGAGAGAGAGAGAGAGAGAGAACACGAGAGAGAGAGAGAGAGAACACGAGAGAGAGAGAGAGAGAGAGAGAGAGAGAGAACTTTCAGATAGACTGCTAGATAGTCAGAATCTATTTCTCATGACATAGGGTAGACAGTCAGAACCTATATTTCCATTTTCTCTGTTGCACAGCCAGACATAAAAAGACCTTTTTTTCCACGAGTGGCAGTTCTACTCAATAACCAAAGTCTGGAGTCTCTTTTTTGCTCTGGTTTATTTCCACCCACATGTTTAGACCGTGGGTGTAAGGATAATGGTGTATCCTTATTGTTTTGATGTGTTTATGCTTTATTCTTCATTGTTAACTGTACGTTTGTGTTGTCATTTGTGTGAGCGGAGCACCAAGGCACATTCCTTGTATATGCATACTTGGCCAATAAACTTGTTCATTCATTCATTCATTAGACAGTGGATTATTTTAAGATCGTATCTCACGCATCTGCAACCACAGATGATATTAGAGGAGAACTTGCTAAAGGTAATTGGAATTGCTTCCAGGCAAAGGGATGTCCAGATTGAAGGATGCTTTGTAAAGAGTGGTGATGAGGGTTCAAGGCATACATGTTCCTGTTAGAGTGAAGGGCAGGGAGCTGGGAGTAAGGAAGCCCGGACGATGAGAGAAATTGAGGCCCTGGTCAGAGAAAAGAAGGCGGCGTGGGCCAGGTATTGGCAGCTGAGATCAAGTGTATCCCTACAGGAGTTTAGGGGACCGTGGAGCATACATGAATGAATGAATAAGTTTATTGGCCAAGTATGTACACATACAAGGAATGTGCCTTGGTGCTCCGCTCGCAAGTAACAGCACGAACATACCGTAAACAATTAAGAATAAAGCATAAAACATTAAGAATACAACATTGCGGTTTAAACATGTGAGTTAAATAATCCGGAGCAAAAGGAGGTTACAGACTTGTGGTTGTTGAGTAGAGCTACTGCTCGTGGGGAAAAAAGCTGTTTTTATGTCTGGCTGTGGCTGCTTTGACAGTCCGGAGTCGCCTTCCAGAGGGAAGTGCTTCGAAGAGTTTGTGGCCAGGGTGAGAGGGGTCAGAGATGATCTTGCCCGCTCGCTTCCTGGCCCTTGCAGTGTACAGTTCGTCAATGGGGGAGAAGGTTGCAACATGAGAAGGAAATCAGGAAGGCAAAGAAATCAGGAAGGCAGGAGATAGCTCAAGGAGAATCCAATGAGATGTTTTGTACATTAAGGGAAAGAGGCTAACTTGAGAGGGAATAGGGCCCGTCAGAAACTAAAGCATTCATCTGTGAATGGATTCGCAGGAGATGGGCAAGGTCCTCAATGAGTACTGTTTGCTTTTACCGTGGAGAGAAACGTGAACTTGGGACAGTTTAATGGAGAAGTCTCGATTACGGTCAGGGAGGTGCTGGGTGTTCTAAGGTCTTGTGATAGCAGAATTCAGCCATTCAGAACCAGGGGCCATAGTTTAAGAATAAGGGGGGAGGCCATTTAGAACACAGATGAGGAAAAACCTTTTCAGTCAGAGAGTTGTAAATCTGTGGAATTCTCTGCCTCAGAAGGCAGTGGAGGCCAATTCTCTGAATGCATTCAAGAGAGAGCTAGATAGAGCTCTTAAGGATAGCGGAGTCAGGGGGTATGGGGAGAAGGCAGGAACGGGGTGCTGATTGTGGATGATCAGCCATTATCACATAGGATGGTGGTGCTAGCTCGATGGGCCGAATGACCTACTCCTGCGCTTATTGTCTATTCAGCCCATCAAGTCTACTCTGCCATTCAATCATGGCTGATCTATCTCCCTCTCCTAACCCCATTCTCTTGCCTTCTCCCCATAACCCCTGACACCCGTACTAATCAAGAATCTATCAATCTCTGCTTTAAAAATATCCACTGACAAAGAATTCCACAGATTCACCACCCTCTGACTAAAGAAATTCCTCCTCATCTCCTTCCTAAAGGAATGTTCTTTTAATTCTGAGGCTGTGCCCTCTGGTCCTAGACTCTCCCACTAGTGGAAACATCCTCTCCACATCCACTCTATCCAGGCCTTTCGCTATTCGGTAAGTTTCAATGGGGTCCCCCCCCTCATCCTTTTGAACTTCAGCAAGTACAGGCCCAGTGTCATTAAACGCTCATCATAGGTTAACCCAATCATTCCTGGGATCATTATCGTAAACCTCCTCTGGACCCTCTCCAAATCCTTCCTCAGAAATGGAGCCCAAAACCGCTCACAATACTCCACATGTTTGGTACTGATGCTGCACAGCTTCACAGTTGTTGTTTTTGTCACTTGCAGGAGCAGACCACGTTTATCTGTGTGTGCATTGCCGAATTTCTATCCTTGTATGAAACGGAGCGACTAATTCAAGAGTTGGCAAAGTGCAAAATTGACACCCACAACATCATCGTAAACCAGCTGGTGTTTCCAGATCCCGGCGAGAAGCCTTGTCGGATGTGTGAGGCACGGCACAAAATCCAGTCCAAATACCTTGACCAGGTACACTGCACAGAGTCGGAGAGTGATACAGTGTGGAAATAGGCTCTTCAGCCCAACCCGCCCAACATGTCCCAGCAACCCTAGTCCCACTGGAGTGGGCAACAGCTCACGTCAAGACCCTTCTGACCCGAAACGTCACCCATCCTTTTTCTCCAGAGATGCTGCCTGTCCCGCTGAGTTACTCCAGCACTTTGTGTCTATCTTCAGCATCTGCAATTCCTTTCTTCACAGACAGAAAGCATCATTGGGAAAAGTGGCTGTACGGCACATGTTTAAGTTCTTTAAGTTCAATTGTTTTTATTATGGGTCCAACAGTTGTTATTATAGACTGGTTGTTGAATGTTGAAACTAGACTATAAAATATGTTAATAGGAGCTAATCATTTTGTTAGATTAAATCCCAATTTCTTAAAGGGCTGGCGGTAATCTGATGATTGCAGTTTTGTGATTGTTCTATTTGTAAGTCATACAGCCTGGAAACAGGCCCAACTAGCCCATGCTGGCCAACATACCCCATGTACACTAGTCCCACCTGCCCATGCTTGCCCCATAACTCTCTGAACCTAAACCTTATCCTATCCATCTTTTTCCAACCCTCAACCTATGCTGGCCAGTATTTGTTCCCCGTTATACTTTAATGACCAAAATCAACCTGGCGGTTTGATGTAAACATCAACGTACCTGGGACATCAAGCAAGATGAAGATAGACACAAAAGGCTGGAGTAACTCAGCGGGTCAGACAGCATCTCTGAAGAAAAAGGAAGGGTGATGCTTTGTCATACCTCTCCTCTCACCCAGCTTTTACTCCCACCACCCCCAACCCACAATCAGTCTGAAGAAGGGTCTCGACCCAGAACATGATCTCCAGAGATGCTGCCTGACCCACTGAGATACTCCAGCACTTTGTGTACGTTTAACTCCAGCACAGATAGATACAAAATGCTGGAGTAACTCAGCGGGACAGGCGACATCTCTGGAAAGAAGGACTAGTGTCGAGACCCTACACGTCTAGCAAGTCGCTATATCTGGCCCTCTGCCAGTGGGGGATTGTTCATTGTTTGCATTTCTGCATGTTTAAGAGGGGATTTTAGCTTTTGCTCTTTCGTTTTCCAGATGGAGGATCTGTATGAAGATTTTCACATAGTGAAGCTCCCGCTGTTACCTCACGAAGTCAGGGGCACCGACAAAGTCAACACGTTCTCCAAGCTCTTACTCGAGCCTTACCTGCCGCCCAGCAAATGAACAGACTTCCTTCATTCCGTTTCAGTACGAACACGGGGAAAGCCTAGGATTTGTAATTTATTAACACTATGTTTGTAGGAGCAAGCATGGGGAGGGATGTGTGGATGTTATTTATTGTGTTGGGCCAGGTGTGGGTTTATTTGTTGATGTAATTCTGCGGTAATACTGACTACACGGGCTGACCTGCGGGTTGTGTCAAAGCTGTACTTGTCAAGCGCACCATTTGGACCTAAATTTTTGCTCTTGCAAACGTTACACATCGTTGCTTTCCAGGCTTGACTCTCCTTCCTCCCCTTAAATGTTTACCCCCTCCCCTCCAAAATAAACATCAACCCCTCTGCCCTCACCCAGTGCAAGTCACACTAGTGTCGGGTCAATTTTCGCTCCTGGTGTGATCGCCGTCAAAAGGAAGTGCATGGTTCACAGCACTTCCGTGACACGTTCATGTGTGTTGAGCGAGTTTACACACTCAACATTACGAGGCTGGTCCATTAAACAATTTAACACTGGCAACCTTATCCATGTTGCTTTGTTAACATATCAACGCCAGTCGGAGGCAAAGATGTGAAAGATTTGCCTATTATTGGTTCATTAACTCTCATTTAGGTCTAATTTAACATTAATCTCCTGTGACCATTACATTAAACTTGTTATTCTCAATACGCAGGCTATCTTGGTCTTCGGTTACGATAGAAAACCTATTATTGTCAAGTGTTGCCTTGTAGCCAGCGTTACTTGTTCTGGTGTTGCAGGACTTTTTTTTTTCTTGTTGGCACACCTGGCATTTAATTGAACATCCAGCAGACATGTTGAGAATGATGCCTGTGCTCTACTGAAGTGTTTCTTTCTGATTTGTTAAAGAAGTTTAAATGAAGACACTTGTTAAGGAATACCTAACCCGAATGGTACTTTCAAATGTTTTATCTTACTGCATTGGATCAGCCAGATCTATGTTCAAACTGCTTACATGTCCATGTTCTTGTTGAATGATCCTTCCACCAGCTTGGAGGAGGAAGCTAGATAATCCCTCGGATCCTGTTCTCACGGCACCTCATGCAGTGGCTCAACTTAAAATAGTGAGCCATTTAAGGCCAGGAAAATCATACAATTAATCCCTGGGCTTTGCAAGAACAGTTGGATGTCTGCTTGGATAATGGTGGAGAAGATGGGTGTAGAAAGGGAAGGGGAAAATTAGCTAAATGGTTCTGGTCTACCCTTGAAAAGGGTGATGGATGTGAACAACTTTTGGGCTTGGACGTTAGCCATTAATGTTTACTCTGATACATGATAAATACCTGCTAATATACCGATCAGCCAAAGCATTATGACCACCTGCCTAATATGCTGTTGGTCCTCCGTGTGCAGCCCCATACGCAGCAGGGTGCGATGCACTGTGTATTGTGACACATTCCTCCCGTGACCACCATTAACATTTTCTGTGACTTGTGCCACAGTCGACCTTCTGTCGGTTCGGACCTGACGGGATAGCCTTCGTTGCCTCGCGCATCGATGAGCCTTGGGCGCCCAACACCCTGTCTCTTGCCGGTTTGTGGTTTGTCCCTCCTCGGACAACTGTCGGTCGGTACTCACCACTGCTGACCGGGAGCACCCCACAAGCCTTGCCGTTTCAGAGATGCTCTGACCCAGTCGTCTGGCCAGAACAATTTGGCCCTTGTCAAAGTCGCTCAGGTCTTTACTCCTGCCCATTTCTTCTGCATCCAACACATCAACTTCAAGAACTGACTGTTCACTTGCTGCCTAATATATCCCACCCCTTGACAGGTGCCATTGTAACAAGATAATCATTGTTACTCTCTTTGCCTGTCAGTGGTCATAATGTTTTGGCTGATCGGTGTATGTGCTGGAAGACCAATACCATCCAACATTATACCTTCCAGGAGATGCGGAGGGAAGGCTCAACGTTGGATTAAAATTCAGCCAACCAAAAATCAATCGTTCTCTCCGCAAACGTTAAATGTATTTTAATAGTGGCAGGTGAAACCTGTGGTGACTGACTGAGGTAGTAATTGAGAGGCAACCGTCAAACCTTAAAGAAAATTAAATCCCACAGGGGTGGTGAAGTTAATCTTTGTCAGCAAAGAGGGAAGATTTGATGCATTGATCTTCTTTCACGGTGGGATGGCCATTTTGTGTTTTAATCTTGCCGCTGCTGTGGAAGCGAGAGGCCGGGGAAAGCCATCCAGGCCTAGGTTACCCTCCCTCTGCTGTACATTTGCCCACTCTACATTGTTTTGTAAAGTACTTGGCTATTAGATCAACAGGTCCCTTTGAGAGCAGGGGGTCATGTGTTTGAACCAACCAAATCAAAAGTAGCAGGGTGACTGGAGAGGTACGTGATGAGGAAATGTTGGGCTCTTTTACCAATATCTCTTCTTAACTTGCGTGACAAATGACTGCCGTTTAAAATTTATTTAGAATAAATTTCTCATCCCATACTCTTATGTTGAGTGACCTTTTTGGCTGCCCTGGTGCTGTGTCTGTGCAAACTGGAAGCTCGTAATCGATGTTGTGCACTTGAAACAGTCTGGTTGTAGATCAGAAAGATCCAGCTGCCAACCTCTGAATCTCAAGGAGTGAACTCCAGCAGGGTCTCTGCACCATATCCTTGATGTTTCTGTACATCCCGCTCCCAGAACCTAACATTGAAGAAAACACAGAAAATAGGTGCAGGAGGAGGCCATTTGGTCCTTCGGGCTGATCATCCACAATCAGTAACCCGTGCCTGCCTTCTCCCCATATCCCTTGATTCTGCTCTATCTAACTCTCTTTTAAAGTCATCCAGTGAATTGGCCTCCACTGCCCTCTGTGGCAGAGAATTCCACAAATTTACAACTCTCTGGGTGAAAAAGTTTCTTCTCACCTCAGTTTTAAATGGCCTCCCCTTTATTCTTAGACTGTGGCCCCTGGTTCTGGGCTCCCCCGACATTGGGAACATTTTTCCTGCATCCAGCTTGTCCAGTCCTTTTATAATTTTATACGTCTCTCTAAGATCCCCTCTCATCCTTCTAAATTCCAGTGAATACAAGCCCAGTCTTTCCTCATACGACAGTCCTGCCATCCCAGCGATTAATCTCGTGAACCTACGCTGCACTGCCTCAATAGCCAGGATGTCCTTCCTCAAATTAGGAGACCAAAACTGCACACAGAATATCACACAAGCTTTGATATTCTGCACTTCTCTAATGGGGGTACGTACCAGAATGTAATGAGACGTTGCCCTCGTCTTGAGAGAAACGGACGGGAATTAATCAGTAAAGGAAAGTTATCTTAAGTAGTCACATTTGGCACTATAGATAGACACATAATGCTGTAGTAACTCAGTGGGTTAGGCAGCATCTCTGGAGAGAAGGAAATGGGTGAGGTTTTGGGTCTGAAGAAGGGTCTCCCATTCCTTCTCTCCAGGGATGCTGCCTGACCCACTGAGTTGCTCCTGCATTTTGTGTCTATCTTCGGTGTAAACCAGCATCTGCAGTTCCTTCCTGCATACTTGGCACTAGAGTATTTTACTGCTTGCAGCTTGCAAAGCTTCTATTAAGGCATGAGCTAAGTTCTTGTTTGTTGGTGCTTGCATTAATTCTCAATGAGGACGAGATTGGGGGCTGTGAAGGAAAGATGGTTAAAACTAAGTGTATTGAAAGGTTATGTTCTTGAACTTTGTGTTTACATAGATACATAGACAATAGGTGCAGTAGGCCATTCGACCCATCAATGTGATCATGGCTGATCATCCACAATCAGTACCCCGTGCCTGCCTCTCCCCATACCCCGTGATTCCGCTAGCCCTAAGAGCTCTATCTAAATTAGCTCTCTCTTGAATGCATCCAGTGAATCGGCCTCCACTGCCTTCCGAGGCAGAGAATTCCACAGATTCACAACTCTGTGTGAAAAGGTTTTTCCTCATCTCAGGTCTAAATGGCTTACCCCTTATTCTTAAACTGTGGCCCCTCGTTCTGGACTTCCCCCAACATCGGGAACATGTTTACAGATGAGTTAAAACACATTTATATCAGTAATGTTTATTTCTTTAAATTCTGGAGCTCACCTTTAATCCACACTGTCAACACAAGGAACTGCAGATGTGGGTTAACAAAAAAGACACAGCGTGCTGGAGTAACTCAGCGGGTCAGGCAGCATCTCCGGGGGACATTGACAGACGACGTTTTGGATCGGTTTGAAGAAGGGTTCTGACCTGAAAAGTCACCTAACCATCTCCAGAGATGCTGCCTGACCCGCTGAGTTACTCCTGAACTGTGCGTTATTTTAAATCCATACTGTATCGATGCAGTGAAAGTTGCGGCGTTTCCCTATCCTGCCATAAAGGCGTATCTTCCCTCACACTGACAAATGTCTGAAGGCCAGAGTTGGGATTGTGCACCTCTTGCTCTGTGCTTGTATCTGGATTATAATGGTCCCAGGCAAATGTCTGGATTTGAGTCGACCTTCACTGCAGAAAGCCCCAGCTCAGTACTGATTTTTTTCTAAACCAAAAATAATTTAATCAATTATTTACAATAAGATGTACAGTACAAAACAAAACCCACCACAATACGTCGAACAAATACCAATACACTAAAACTCTCGTTTGTTTGTTTGTTTGTTCCTGAACTACAACCAAAACGGTACACGATAGCGCGACAATTTTAGGCCCTCCTTACTCACCGTCGTCCCTTTGATGCTAATGGAAGACGTTTCATTGAAATCGGTGTTATATTTTGAAAGTTATTCACATTTAAAAGTTTGAATCTATCTCCTAGGTGGGGGAGGGAAGGGTTGGAGGGGAGGGGAGCGGGGGGAGGAGGTCGAATAAGGGGGAGGAAGGAGAATAAGGGGGGGTTGAGGGGATAAGGGAGGGTTGAGGGGGATGGAGTAGGGGAGGGAGAATAAGGGGGCGTTTGAGGGGGATGGAGTGGGGGGAGGGGAGGGGGCGTGGAGGGAGGGGGGGATGAGGGAGAATAAGGGGGTGGAGTGGGAGGGAGGGGGGGATGAGGGAGAATAAGGTGGGTTGAGGGGGGGGGAGAGGGTGCTGCACCATTACAGGAGAGGTTTAGGCCCAACACTTGGGCTAGTACTAAATAAACTGCTGTACAATGATATCACCATCCTTATTGAGGATGCCTTCCACCCCACTTATTTCGTGTCCATCATCTATGTTTCAAATGTTGGGCCGGGCTCTTGCACAGTTGACTGCCTTCTCGTTGGATCTTCCAGGCAGCATTGTTTGCCAAGACGTGGGCATCTTGGTAGGTGTGGCACGGATTGTCCAGATGTTCCACATTCACATTCTGTGCCTGCCGCATCTGCACAGCCCCATTTGCTCATATTGGTCTTGCATTGGCCCGTCCCTGTACCAGGTGGCATCTCGGGAGAACATGGATAGGTGACCCTTCTTCAGACGGTGCCTGACCCGCCGATCTACTCTGGCAAACTGTCTCTTTTGTAAACCAGCATCTGCAGTTCCTTGTTTCTCCACACAATCAGCACCAAGATCAGGACTCAATCGGCCTGATTGGACTGTGCGACGAGGGGTGCCAACTATCTCACTCCCAAATACGGGACAAGGTGACGTCACCGCCCTGCGCCCCACGTGACCTCACCCAGCCAGGGGCCACGTGCTCCAGCTCCACCAATGGCGGCCGCCCGGGCCGGCAGGCGGGTTAGACAATAGACAATAGGTGCAGGAGGAGGCCATTCGGCCCTTCAAGCCAGTACCGCCTTTCAATGTGATCATGGCTGATCATTCTCAATCAGTACCCCGTTCCTGCCTTCTCCCCATACCCCCTGACTCCGCTATCCTTAAGAGCTCTATCCAGCTCTCTCTTGAATGCATTCAGAGAATTGGCCTCCACTGCCTTTGAGGCAGAGAATTCCACAGATTTACAACTCTCTGAAAAAGTTTTTCCTCATCTCCGTTCTAAATGGCCTACCCCTCATTCTTAAACTGTGGCCCCTGGTTCTGGACTCCCCCAACATTGGGAACATGTTTCCTGCCTCTAACCGTGTCCGACCCCTTAATAATCTTATACGTTTCGATAAGATCCCCTCTCATCCTTCTAAATTCCAGTGTATACAAGCCCAGTCGCTCCAGTCTTTCAACATACGACAGTCCCGCCATTCCGGGAATTAACCTAGTAAACCTACGCTGCACGCCCTCAATAGCAAGAATATCCTTCCTCAAATTTGGAGACCAAAACTGCACACAACCTCTGTTAGGCGGTGCCCAGGCCTCTGACCCCCACTGTCTGGGCCCCCACTGTCCAGGCCCCCACTGTCCGGGCCTACAGCGCCCCCCGGGCCTAATACGGGACAAGGGCGGTTCCGTACAGGACAAACCAATTTAGCCCAAAACACGGGATGTCCCGGCTAATACGGGACAGTTGGCAACCCTATGTGAGACTGTGGTGCTCATTGCTGTATCCCTGTACCAAGTTTAAATGTCTTTGCACCTATCAGGTTAAATGACAGTCATTCTGGGGAGAATTGCCAGCAGGTTCGGAAGAAGGCACCTATAGCCAAATATCTCACCACACTGCAACATCACCGTTCAACTGATGAGGGCGCAGTCTCCAGGGTTTCCTACTGTAACAAAGGCGAGACGACTTGCTGGAGTAACTCAGCATCTCTGGAGAACTTAGACAGGCAACATTTAGATCATAGATAGACACAGAAAGCTGGAGTAACTCAGCGGGACAGGCGGCATCTCTGGAGAGAAGGAATGGGTGACGTTTCGGGTCGAAACGTCACCCATTCCTTCTCTCCAGAGATGCCGCCTGTCCCGCTGAGTTACTCCAGCTTTCTGTGTCTATCTTCGGTTTAAACCAGCATCTGCAGTCCCTTCCTACAGTCAAGGCTTAGATCATGATCAGAACCAACCCGAAACGCCACCAATCGATATTCTCTAGAGATGCTGTTTGACGTGCGCAGTTACTCCAGCACTTTGTGTCTTTTTTTTTGGCAGTTCCTTGTGTTCAGGTCTCTCTATTGTAACACCTGTACTGATTTAATTGACCTGATGAGAGTTGTCTACTTTAATTAACAGTTTTGTGCTGTGATTATGTGCCTACAGTTAAACATTCTGCAAATGCTTAACTGCCTCAGAAAATGTATATACCAGCCATGTTTATTCACAAAATGCTGGAGTAACTCAGCGGGTCAGGCAGCATCTCAGGAGAGAAGGAATGGGTGACGTTTCGGGTCGAGACCCTTCTTCAGACTGACTTCAGCCATGTTTAGCTCTGAAGGTAGAAATCGGTGGACTAGTGATTCAGGGGCTCCCCAATCGCCACCTTAAGCAGCACGCATTCGTGAGGATCCGAAGAGATAACTGGAGGTTGACCTAATAGCTGAAGGATGAAGAAAGTCTGACTCCAAACGTCACCCGTCCTTTTTCTCCATAGATGCTGCCTGACCCGCTGAGGTACTCCAGCACTTCGTGTCTTCCCCATGCACCTGGGTGTTGGCAGAGCCCAGAGCTTTCACTATAGAGAGACGTAGAGTCACAGAATGATAGAGTGTAGAAACAGGCCCTTCAGCCCAACCTGCCCACACCGGCCAACATGTCCCAGCTACACTTGCCCACGTTTGGCCCATATCCCTCCAAACCTGTCCTATCCATGTACCTGTCTAACTGTTTCTTAAACGTTGGGATAGTCCCTGCCTCAACTACCTCCTTTGGCAGCTCATTCCATACACCCACCACCCTTTGTGTGAACAAGTTACTTATTAATTATTTTCCCCTTCACCTTAAAACTCTGTCCTCTGGTCCTTGATTCACCTGCGGGCAAGACTCTGCATCTTCCTCTTGTGATTTTATACATCTCTATAAAAACACCTCTCATCCTCCTGTGCTCCAAGAAACCGAGTCCCAGCATGCTCAGCCTCTCCCTATAGCTCAGACCCTCTAGTCCTGGCAATGTCCTTGTAAATTTGAGGAAGGACATCCTTGCTATTGAGGCAGTGCAGCGTAGGTTAACCAGGTTATTCCCCGGGATGGCGGGACTGTCATATGAGGAAAGATTGGAAAGACTGGGCTTGTATTCACTGGAATTTAGAAGGATGAGAGGGGATTGTATAGAAACGTATAAAATTATAGAAGGACTGGACAAGCTAGATGCAGGGAAAATGTTCCCAATGTTGGGGGAGTCCAGAACCAGGGGCCACACAGTCTAAGAATAAAGGGGAGGCCATTTAAAACTGAGGTGAGAAAAAACCTTTTCACCCAGAGAGTTGTGAATTTATGGAATTCTCTGCCACAGAGGGCAGTGGAGGCCAATTCACTGGATGAATTTAAAAGAGAGTTAGATAGAGCTCTAGGGGCTAGTGGAATAAAGGGGTATGGGGAGAAGGCAGGCACGGGTTAGTGATTGTGGATGATCAGCCATGATCACAATGAATGGCGGTGCTGGCTCGAAGGGCCAAATGGCCTCCTGCTGCACCTATTTTCCATGTTTTCTATGTAAATCTTTTCTGTACCCTTTCCAGCTTGACAACATCTTTCCTATAACATGGTGCCCAGAACTGTACTCAGACAGTGATCGGTGTTCTGATGTATGAACGGACTAGTGGAATCCTCTTTCCTTACATCTGATATCTTCTGGAATTCTTTGAGGATGTAACCAGGAAAATTGACAGGGGAGAGCCGGTGGATGTGGTGTACCTCGACTTTCAGAAAGCCTTTGACAAGGTTCCACATAGGAGATTAGTGGGCAAAATTAGAGCACATGGTATTGGGGGTAGGGTACTGACATGATAAAAAATTGGTTGACAGACAGAAAGCAAAGAGTGGGGATAAATGGGTCCCTTTCAGAATGGCAGGCAGTGACTAATGGGGTACCGCAAGGCTCGGTGCTGGGACCGCAGCTATTTACAATATACATTAATGACTTGGATGTAAGGGATTAAAAGTACCATTAGCAAATTTGCAGATGATACAAAGCTGGGTGGTAGTGTGAACTGTGAGGAAGATGCTATGAGGTTGCAGGGTGACTTGGACAGGTTGTGTGAGTGGGTGGATGCATGGCAGATGCAGTTTAATGTGGATAAGTGTGAGGTTATCCACTTTGGTGGTAAGAATAGGAAGGCAGAGTATTATCTGAATGGTGTCAAATTAGGAACAGGGGACGTACAACGAGATCTGGGTGTCCTAGTGCATCAGTCACTGAAAGGAAGCATGCAGGTACAGCAGGCAGTGAAGAAAGCAAATGGAATGATGGCCTTCATAACAAGAGGAGTTGAGTATAGGAGCAAAGAGGTCCTTCTGCAGTTGTACAGGGCCCTTGTGAGACCGCACCTGGAATACTGTGTGCAGTTTTGGTCTCCAAATTTGAGGAAGGATATTCTTGCTATTGAGGGCGTGCTGCGTAGGTTTACTAGGTTAATTCCCGGAATGGTGGGACTATCATATGTTGAAAGACTGGAGCGACTAGGCTTGTATACACTGGAATTTAGAAGGATGAGAGGAGATCTTATCCAAACGTATAAGATTATTAAGGGGTTGGACACGTTAGAGGCAGGAAACATGTTCCCAATGTCGGGGGAGTCCAGAACCAGGGGCCACACAGTCTAAGAATAAAGGGGAGGCCATTTAAAATTGAGGTGAGAAAAAACCTTTTCACCCAGAGAGTTGTGAATTTGTGGAATTCTCTGCCACAGAGGGCAGTGGAGGCCAATTCACTGGATGAATTTAAAAGAGAGTTGGATAGAGCTCTAGGGGCTAGCGGAATCAAGGGATATGGGGAGAAGGTAGGAACGGGTTACTGATTGTGGATGATCAGCCATGATCACAATGAATGGCGGTGCTGGCTCGAAGGGCCAAATGGCCTCCTGCTGCACCTATTTTCCATGTTTTCTATGTAATTTTTTTCTGTACCCTTTCCAGCTTGACAACATCTTCCCTATAACATGGTGCCCAGAACTGTACTCAGACAGTGATCGGTGTTCTGTTGTATGAACGGACTAGTGGAATCCTCTGTCCCTTATATCTGATATGACTTTGTACATTAACGGGAGGCAATGGGGAAAAGCACTTTGTGGGGAATTTGTGTCGTGTCATAAACCCCAAGCAACAATCAATATTTTGGGAACACTTTGTTGCTCAGTTGTTTACTGTGGATGGAAACAAACCAAGTCAATCTTTCCTTTTGGTCAGGGCTCACTTCATGTTATATTTGTATTTGATACAACTTAGCCTGATTACAGTGTACATCTTCTCCCTTGCGTGGTGTGTGTGTGTGTGTGTGTGTGTGTGTGTGTGTGTGTGTGTGTGTGTACCCTTATTGCACTGAAGGTCACAAACTTGTCACCAAGGATGGAGAAAGAGGCGGGGTGGGGGCGGCTCCAAGTCCTCGTCTTGCACCCTGGGTAGTTCTACGGAACGGGCAACATTTGCAGCAAAATTCGTCAACTACTGTACTCTGAAGCACCAATTGCCACTTTTGATTGTTGTAGTTGACATACGAAAGAAGAAGAAGTAGTAGAAGAGAAAGAGGCACATTTCACACAACCATTTACTTGCCTTGTATGAAATCATTCAAAGTGGTGTTTAGATTTAGTTCACTTCTCCGTGGGTTGTCACCTTGTCGTGGTGGAGAAGCTCGTGTGGTCCTGAGACCCTGAGAGCGATGCCGTCTGGAGCTACGCTCCTGGTAGGGTCACCCGTGGCGGTAAGGTCGAGGGGGAGGTCCCTGACAAAGAGCGATCCAACCAAGACCCCAACGGTGGAACAGGCGGAGGGAGGATGGCGGGTGACTTTAGTGGAGCGTCACAACGGCTGGGAAGGCGGATGGATGAAGGCTGCAGCAGAAAAGGGTCCCCGGTCGTCTTGGACTCCACGCCACTGGATCCTGACCCAGATCTGTCAAGGACCGTGTGGTGGCTGTCTGTCTGTGCGCCAGTCTCCCCACGTTAAACAAACTCACGCACAGACGTCCGACCCTATGGAGAGGACAGTCACACTCGCTTCCAGTGACCGCTAGCGACGATGAGTTTAGTTTAAAGATATAAGATATTAGAGATGTTTCATTGAGAGATATAGATTAGAGATATAGAAATGGGCCCCACTAAATCCTCACCAGCCAGTGACTCCCGTACACGAACACTATCCTAACACTAGGGGCAATTTACAGAGGCCAATTACAATTTACAATAGACAATAGGTGCAGGAGGAGGCCATTCGGCCCTTCGAGCCAGCACCGCCATTCAATGTGATCATGGCTGATCATTCTCAATCAGTACCCCGTTCCTGCCTTCTCCCCATACCCCCTGACTCCGCCATCCTTAAGAGCTCTATCTAGCTCTCTCTTGAATGCATTCAGAGAATTGGCCTCCACTGCCTTCTGAGGCAGAGAATTCCACAGATTCACAACTCTCTGACTGAAAAAGTTTTTCCTCATCTCCGTTCTAAATGGCCTACCCCTTATTCTTAAACTGTGTGGCCCCATGTTCTGGACTCCCCCAACATTGGGAACATGTTTCCTGCCTCTAACGTGTCCAACCCCTTAATAATCTTATACGTTTCTATAAGATCTCCTCTCATCCTTCTAAATTCCTGCAAACCTGCACGTCTTGGGATGTGGGAGGAAACCGGAGCACCCGGAGAAAACCCACGCAGGTCACGGAGAACATGCAAACTCCGTACAGGCAGCATCCGAGGTTAGTGGTGTAGGAAAAAAAACTGCAGATGCTGGTTTAAATCGAAGGTAGACACAAAATGCTGGAGTAACTCAGCGGGTCAGGCTTCTTCAGACTGATGTTAGGGGAGGGGGCGGGACAAAGATAGGATGTAGTAGGAGACGGGAAGACTAGTGGGAGAACTGGGAAGGGGAGGGGAGAGAGAGGGAAAGCAGGGACTATGTGAAGTTAGAGAAGTCAGTGTTCATACTGCTGGGGTGTAAGCTGCCCAAGCGAAATACGAGGTGCTGTTCCTCCAATTTGCAGTGAGCCTCACTCTGACAATGGAGGAGGCCCAGGACAGAAAGGACAGATTGGGAGTGGGAGGGGGATGTTGAAGTGCTGAGCCACCGGGAGATCAGGTTGGTTAAGACAGACTGAGCGGAGGTGTTGAGCGAAACGATCGCCGAGCCTGCATTTGTTCTCGCCGAGGTTAGGATCAAACTCGGATCAGCCATGATCGCATTGAATGGCGGTGCTGGCTCGAAGTGCCAAATGGCCTCCTCCTGCACCTATAGTCTATTGTCCAGCGCTGTAAGGCAGCAACTCTACCGCTGCGCCACCGTGCCACCCAGCACTTGACAGCTCTACCCAGGGGAGAAATCTCAGACCATCCACCCTATCTGTGCCTCTTATAATTTTTAAACATCTATCAGATCCCCCCTCAACCTCTGACGCTCCAGGGAAATGCTTGCTTGTCCAACCTCTCCTTAGACATACTCTTTAGTGCTGATGCCAAACTGGGACCCTCGGTCTCCTCTCACCTGGGGGAGCAGCTACTCCAGGAACCGGTCTGGAGAACGTGCAGGGAGGAACTGCAGATGCTGGTTCAAATCGAAGATAGACGAAAACTGCTGGAGTAACTCAGCAGGACGGGCAGCATCTCTGGAGAGAAGGAATGGGTGACGTTTCGAGTGGAGACCTTTCAAAATATTCAATGACTTGCCCTCCACAGCCCTCTGTGGCAATGTTCCACAGATTCACCACCCTCTGACTGAAGATGTTCCTCCTCACCTCCTTTTTAAAAGAGCACCTTTTAATTCTGAGGCTATGACCTCTGATCCTAGACTCTCCCACTAGTGGAGTTTTAAGCGATTCAGAATGGCCCTTCGGCTCAACTTGCCCACACTGGCGAAAATGCACCATCTACAAGTCCCACCTGCCTGCGTTTGGTCCATATCCCTCCAAACCTGCCCCATCCATGAATCTGTCCAAATGTCTTTTCATCAAAGATAAGACTAATAACATTTGCTTTGATATTTGCTTCTACTGCACATTTGTATCAATGTCTCCTTAGAATAGTGTTTAGATGTCATTTCGTCCCTGAAGTAAACATTCTTCTGTCAAAATAACTTCAGGTCTTCAAATGTTCAGTTTACTTTAGACTTAAGAGATACAGCCCAGAAACAGGCCCTTCGGCCCACTGAGTCTATGCCGACCAGCGGTCCCCGCACACTAACACTATCCTACACACACTGGGGACAAATTACAATTTCACTGAAGCCAATTAATCTCCAAGCCTTTGGAGTGTGGGAGGAAACCGGAGCACCCGGAGAAAACCCACGCAGGTCACAGGGAGAATGTTTAAAAAAAAATTAAATATTGAATGTCATGTGTTTTATTATTCTCATAATTTAGATTTTTTAGTTTTTTTTTTTAGATTTAGAGATACAGCGTGGAAACAGGCCTTTCGGCCCACCGGCTCCGTGCCGCCCAGCGATCCCCGCACACTAACACTATCCTACACACACACTAGGGACAATGTTTACATTTACCAAGCCAATTAACCTACAAACCTGCACGTCTTTGGAGTGTGGGAGGAAACCGAAGATCTCGGAGAAAACCCACGCAGGTCACGGGGAGAACGTACAAACTCCGTACAGGCGGCGCCCGTAGTCGGGATGGAACCCGGGTCTCTGGCGCTGTGAGGCAGCAACTCTACCGCTACGCCACCGTGCCGCCCAAACAACAACGTTCCGAGAATCAAAGATACCAGAGGAGCAAGATAGACCATTCGACCCTAAAAACCGACAAAATGTTCCCAATGTTGGGCGAGTCCAGAACCAGGGGCCACAGTCTTAGAATATAGGGGAGGCCATTTAAACTGATGAGAGAAGGAACTTTTTCACCCAGAGAGTTGTGAATTTGTGGAATTCTCTGCCACAGAGGGCAGTGGAGGCCAATTCACTGGATGGATTTAAGAGAGAGTTAGATAGAGCTCTAGGGGCTAGTGGAATCGAGGATATGGGGAGAAGGCAGGCACGGGTTACTGATTGTGGATGATCAGCCATGATCACAATGAATGGCTGTGCTGGCTCGAAGGGCCGAATGGCCTCCTATTGTCTATGTTTCTATGTCATGGCGCCATTTTAGTAGGCAGAAACTTGAAGAAACATTTTAAAAGAAAAATAACAATAATCTGTGAATTGATAGATGAGATACATTCTGCATTTTAATGGTCTCATCACACATACTGTTCCCCCACAACACTGATTACACTGCGCGAGGCAGAGCGAACGGCGGGTTCTGCTTACTAAAATGGCGGCCTTTGCGTACTACACTTCAGTAGAGGGGATTTCAACGGAGTGGTCCATCTTGTTCCTCTAGTATCTTTGCTTAGAACTCCCTTGTCCACAGCCTTGAGTTATCTCTTAAGTGCAGTGACAGTTTGGACGTAAAGTGTGTGTGTGTGTGTGTGCGTGCGTATGTACGTGTGTGTGTGCGCACGTTTGTGCGTGCGTGCGTGTGTGCGTGCGTGCGTTTGTGCGTGCGTGGGTGTGTGTATCTGCATGCGTGCGAGCGTGCATGTGTGTGTGTGCGTGTGTGCGTGCGTGCGTACGTGTGTGTGCGTGTGCGTGCGTGTATGCGTGCATGTGTGTGCGTGCGTGTGTGTGTGCGTGCGTGTGTGCGTGCGTGCGTGTGTGCGTGCATGCATGTTGTGCGTGCGTGCGTGCATTTGTGTGCGTGCGTGCGTGCGTGCGTGCGTGCGTGCGTGCGTGCGTGCGTGTGTGCGTGCGTGCGTGCGTGCGTGTGTGCGTGCGTGTGTGTGTGCATGCGTGTGTGTGTGCGTGCGTGCGTGTGTGCGTGCGTGCGTTCGTGCATGTGTGCGTGTGTGCGTTGTCACTCTGTTGGTATCAGGATGTTTTTACCTGTTAGTCTAATGGAGTAGCTTTAGATTTATCGAGGTGATAATTTTGGTCACTCCATAGGCATGCACAGGGTGAGGTGACAAGCATCTATTAGATATTTTGACTAAACACGGGGACCATGTTTCCATAATTCCGCTGTCCTTTAAGAGTGCTCTCTGATTGCTTGTACACACTCACTGTTTGCCGATAGTTCCTGCCACACATGCGGGTTCGGGTTATTTTGCAGCTCCGGTGTTGAGTGGCTGAGGGTTGGCACGGCGGCGCTGAGATGGAGCCTTGGGTCTCCAGCAGGGCCAGGCCAGGCCAGGCCAGGCCAACCTCCCCCCTCAACTCCATCCAAGGACCCAAACAGTCTTTCCAGGTGAGGCAGAGGTTCACCTGCACCTCCTCCAACCTCATCTATTGCATCCACTGTTCCAGATGTCAACTTCTCTACATCGGCGAGACCAAACGCAGGCTCGGCAATTGTTTCGCTCAACACCTTCGCTGATCAATCTGATCTCCCGGTGGCTCAGCACTTCAACTCCCCCTCCCACTCCCAGTCTGACCTTTCTGTCCTGGGCCTCCTCCATTGTCAGAGTGAGGCCCACCGGAAATTGGAGGAACAGCACCTCATATTTCGCCTGGGCAGCTTACACCCCAGCGGTATGAACATCGACTTCTCTAACTTCAGATAGTCTCTGCTTCCCCTCTCGATCCCCTCCCCCTTCCCAGTTCTCCCACTAGTCTTCCCGTCTCCAACTACATCCTATCTTTGTCCCGCCCCCTCCCCTGACATCACTCTGAAGAAGGGTATCGACCCAAAACGTCACCCATTCCTTCTCTCCCGAGATGCTGCCTGACCCGCTGAGTTACTCCAGCATCTTGTGTCTGCCCGGGTCAGGCAACGCCAGACGTGGGGAGCTAGAGTGAGCGGTGGTGTAGAGGACTGGAGGTGGGAGGGGTGCCGAGCGGGACACAGGGGGGGAGCCAGGCTTGTTGGGTCCTCCTTACAACAAGGGACATTGCGCTCACACACTCCCCCAAATGACATACAACCATCTCAGCATGCTGGAGACGTTTAGGAGCAGAATTAGGCCATTCGGCCCATCATGTCTAGTCAATCATTCAATCATGGCTGATCAATCTCTCCCTAAAAGGAAAGGTAGATCAGTCATGATGGAATGGCACAGACTTGATGGGCCGAATGGCCTAATTCTGCCCCTCGAAATAACAAGTTCAGGTTCATAAGCGATAGGAGTAGAATTAGGCCATTCGGCCCATCAAGTCTACTCCGCCATTCAATCACGGCTGATCTATCTCTCCCTCCTAACCCCATTCTCCTGCCTTCTCCCCATAACCCCTGATCAAGAATCTATCTATCTCTGCCTTAAATATATCCACTGACTTGGCCTCCACAGCCTCCTGTGGCAATGAGTTCCACAGATTCACCACCCTCTGACTGAAGACATTTCTCCTCATCTCCTTCCAAAATGAACGTCCTTTTGACATGTCTGTCCAGTTTGGCACATCCCCAACAACTAGGGGTTGCCAACTTTCTCACTCCCAAATGAGGGACAAAGGGTGACGTCACCACCCCGCGCCCCACGTGACCTCACCCAGCCAGCGGCCACGTGCTCCCGCTCTACCAATGGCGGCTGCTGGGAGGCGGGATGTTACGCAACCTCCGTTAGGCAGCGCCTGGGCCTACACTGTCCGGGACTACAGCGGCCCCTGGGCAACAGTGTCCGGGCCTACAGTGTCCGGGCCTACAGTGTGCGGGCCTACAGTGTCTGGGACTACACTGTCCTGGCCTACAGTGTGCGGGCCTACAGTGTCCGGGACTACACTGTCCTGGCCTACAGTGTCTGGGCCTACAGTGTCCGGGCCTACAGTGTGCGGACCTACAGTGAGCGGGCCTACAGTGTGCGGGCCTACAGTGTCCGGGCCTACAGTGTCCGGGTCTACAGTGTGCGGGCCTACAGTGTCCGGGCCTACAGTGTCCGGGCCTACAGTGTGCGGGCCTACGGTGTCCGGGCCTACAGTGTCCGGGCCTACAGTGTCCGGACCTACAGTGCCCGGGCCTACAGTGTCCGGGCCTACAGCGTCCGGGCCTACAGCGTCCGGGCCTACAGCACCGTGTGGGCCTAATACGGGACAAGGGCGGTCCCGTATGGGACAAACCAATTTAGCCCAAAATACGGGATGTCCCGGCTAATATGGGACAGTTGGCAACCATACCAACAACTCTCACTAACATTCCACAGATGCGCCATAGAAAGTATTTTATTGGGATGCATCACAGCCTCACCCCCGGGGGAAGGAGGTTTGGAACGACCCCTCTCGAGAATGTTGAGGGATGTTTCAGAAGTGAAGTCGACAGAGTGTAGTATTAGAATCATAGAGTGATACAGCGTGGAAACAAGTCCTTCGGCCCAACTTGCCCACACCGACCAACATGTCCCAGCTACACTAGTCCCACCTGCCTGCGTTTGGCCCATATCCCACCAAACCTGTCCTATTCATGTACCTGTACAAATGTTTTTTAAATTGTGTGCAGTTTTGGTCTCCTAATTTGAGGAAGGACATTCTTGCTATTGAGGGAGTGCAGCGTAGGTTCACCAGGTTAATTCCCGGGATGGCAGGACTGACATATGATGAAAGAATGGGTCGAGTGGGCTTGTATTCACTGGAATTTAGAAGGATGAGAGGGGATCTTATAGAAACATATAAAATTCTTAAGGGATAGGACAGGTTAGAGGCAGGAAACATGTTCCCGATGTTGGGAGAGTCCAGAATCAGGGGCCACAGTTTAAGAATAAGGGGTCGGCCATTTAGAACGGAGATGAGGAAAAACTTTTTCATCCAGAGAGTTGTGAATCTGTGGAATTCTCTGCCACAGAAGGCAGTGGAGGCCAATTCAATGGATTTTTTCACAAGTTAGTTGGATTTAGCTCTTCGGGCTAAAGGAATCAAGGGATATGGGGTGAAAGCAGGAATGAATTACTGATTGTGGATGATTAGCCATGATCATATTGAATGGCAGCGCTGGCCGGAAGGACCGAATGGCCTCCTCCTGCACCTATTTTCTTTGTTTCTAAACTTTGTGATATTACCTGCAGCAATTACCTCCTCTGATTTGCTCTAAATATCTCTATTTAAGAAGGGCTGCAGGCTCTATTTGAGTTGCTAGTTCACAAAACAAAGTGCTGGAGTAACTCAGCGGGTCAGGCAGCATCACTGGTGAACATGGATACGTGACTATTCGAGCCGGGAAAGAAAGTTCACAAACTGAAACGTCACCTATCCATGTTCTCCACAGATGCTGCCTGACCCGCTGAGTTACTCCGGCACTCTGTGAAACGTCACCTATCCATGTTCTCCACAGATGCTGCCTGACCCGCTGAGTTACTCCGGCACTCTGTGAAACGTCACCTATCCATGTTCTCCACAGATGCTGCCTGACCCGCTGAGTTACTCCAGCACTCTGTGAAACGTCACCTATCCATGTTCTCCACAGTTGCTGCCTGACCCGCTGAGTTACTCCAGCACTCTGTGAAACGTCACCTATCCATGTTCTCCACAGATGCTGCCTGACCCACTGAGTTACTCCAGCACTCTGTGTCTCAGTATGTGTGTGTGTGGAGGGAGGATATGTTGCCCAGCCACAGAAGGTGACATTAGGACATACTGCCCTGACCTTACCAGCCTGAACCCCAACAGCTGCAAATTTATCTTTTCATTGAGGGGGTCACGGTGGTGCGGCGGTAGAGTTGCTGCCTCACAGCGTCGGAGACCCGGGTTCCATCCCGACTACGTGCGCTGTCAGTACGGAGTTTGTACGTTCTCCCCGTGACCTGCGTGGGTTTTCTCCGAGATCTTCGGTTTCCTCCCACACTCCAATGACGTGCAGGTTTGTAGGTGAATTGACTTGGTGTAAATGTAAATTGTCCCTAGTGGGTGTGGGATAGTGCTAGTGTGCGGGGATCGCTGGTCGGCGCGGACTCGATGGGCCGAAGGGCCTGTTTCCGCGCTGTATCTCTAAAACTAAACTAACTCCGATCATAGTTCTTTTTCTCATGCCGATTGACGGGCAGCTGACTGACAAGTTGAGAAAAATGTGTAGCAAGGAACTGCAGACGCTGGTTTACACCGAAGATAGACACAAAATGCTGGAGTAACTCAGCGGGACAGGCAGCAGCTCGAAGTAAAGGAATCGGCGACGTTTCGTTGTCGGGTCGTCTGAAGAAGGGCCTTGACCCGAAAAGTTACCTATCCATTTTCTCCAGAGATGCTGCCCAAAGATACTAGAGGAGCAAGATAGACCACTCGACCCGAGGTAGGTCGTGGCGCCAATCTGTGGAGGGATGGATGAGATATATTCTGCATTTTAATGGTATCATCACACATACTGTTCCCACACAACACTGATTACACTGTGAGGGGCGGGGTTTGCTTACTAAAATGGCGGACTTTGCGTACTACACTTCAGTAGAGGCGATTTCAACGGAGTGGTCCATCTTGGTCCTCTAGTATCTTTGATACTGCCTGACCCGCTGAGCTTTCCTCAAGCAGAGAAAAATATTTGTGTGAGAAGAGTTTAATTGCTGCCCACTTCAAGATATTTATTCGTCTAAAGTATGACACAATTGAGTCAGCGTTGCTTGGGTGAGCTGTGGTGAGGTTTGTTGGCACCAGAGTTTGGGAGTCGCCCATTGTGAGGCAGGTTCCATTATTAGGCTGCTGTCGAGCCTAATGAATGGGTTTGAATTGCCTTTTAAATTGTGTTGGATCGGGCATGACGCTTGTGGGAAGCAGCTTCCTGGCAGACAGAGATTCGTGTGGAGGAACGGAACTGCAGACGCTGGTTTACAACGAAGACAGGCACAAAATGCTGGAGTGACTCAGGTCTGCGCCGACCAGCGATCCCCGCACACTAACACTATCCTACACCCAATGTGGAGATGAGGAACGCAGAGCCAGATCTATCTTAGTTGCAAAGCCTACGCAAAGCCTCTGCGTTCCTCATCTCCACACACACTAGGGACAATTTTCTTTACATTTACCAAGCCAATTAACCTACAAACCTGCACGTCTTTGGAGTGTGGGAGGAAACCAAAGATCTCGGAGTTCTCCCACCAGTCTTACTGTCCCCGACTACATTTTATCTCTGTTTGCCTTGTTGTTACCTTCTCCCAACTAACTACTCCAAAGACGTACAGGTATGTAGGTTAGTTGGCTGGGTAAATGTAAAAATTGTCCCTAGTGGGTGTAGGATAGTGTTAATGTGCGGGGATCACTGGGCGGCACGGTAGCACAGCGGTAGAGTTGCTGCTTTACAGCGAATGCAGCGCCGGAGACTCAGGTTCGATCCTGACTACGGGTGCTGCACTGTAAGGAGTTTGTACGTTCTCCCCGTGACCTGCGTGGGTTTTCTCCGAGATCTTCGGTTTCCTCCCACACTCCAAAGACGTACAGGTATGTAGGTTAGTTGGCTGGGTAAATGTAAAAATTGTCCCTAGTGGGTGTAGGATAGTGTTAATGTGCAGGGATCACTGGGCGGCACGGACTTGGTGGGCCGAAAAGGCCTGTTTCCGGCTGTATATATATGATATGATATGATAATGATCTACTCTACATTTTCCTTGATCTCCATTCCCTTTGTGATTTTTTTTTTAGAGATACAGCGCGGAAACAGGCCCTTCGGCCCACCGAGTCCGCGCCGCCCAGCGATCCCCGCACACAAACACTATCCTACACCCACTAGGGACAATTTTTACATTTACCCAGTCAATTAACCTACAAACCTGCACGTCTTTGGAGTGTGGGAGGAAACCGAAGATCTCGGAGAAAACCCACGCAGGTCACGGGGAGAACGTACAAACTCCGTACAGACGGCGCCCGTAGTCAGGATCGAACCCGAGTCTCCGACGCTGCATTCGCTGTAAGGCGGCAACTCTACCGCTGCGCCACCGTGCCACCCAATTAATTCAGGTCTTCGGTTTCCTCCCACACTCCAAAGACGTACAGGTTTGTAGGTTGATTGGCTTGGCGTAAATGTAAATTGTCCCTAGTGGGTGTAGGATTGTGTTAGTGTGCGGGGATCGCTGGTCGGCGCGGACCCGGTGGGCCGAAAGGGCCTGTTTCCGCGCTGTATCTCCAAACTAAACTAAACTAAACCTACAAACCTGTACGTCTTTGGGGTGTGGGTGGAAACCGGAGCACCCGGAGAGCAATCGACCTCCAGAAAGCGAAGCGGTTTGCGTGGACGGTGTCAAAGTGGAGACGGTTGAAATCCTCCTCGGAGTAAACATCACCAACAACATCTCCTGGACCACCCATATTGAAGCAACCACCAAGGGAGCACGCCAACCAACACCGTTACTTCCTTGGAAGGCTTAGGACGTTCGGCATCAACTCTCACCAACTTCTACAGATGCGCCGTAGAAAACATTTCATCAGGATGCCTCACACCCAGGGGGAAGGAGGTTTGGAACGACCCCTCTCAAGAATGTAGAGGGGTGTTTCAGAAGTGAAGTTGACAGAGTCTAGTATTAGAGTGTAGTATCTGAACATCCACCACAGTCAAACCGCATGTCAAAAACCTCGGCATGATATTTGACTCTGCATTAAAATTTGATAAGCAAGTCAACGCTGTGGTAAAAGCCAGCTTCTTCCAACTTCGAACCATAGCTAAAATCAAACCTTTCCTCAAATTCGACGACACAGAAAAAATCATTCACGCTTTCATTTCCTCCCGCCTAGACTACTGCAACTCCCTATACACTGGGATCAGCCAATCTTCCCTGTCCCGCCTGCAACTGGTCCAAAACGCCGCAGCGAGACTCCTGACGGGTACCCGTAAAAGGGACCACATCACCCCGATTCTGGCCTCTCTCCACTGGCTCCCTGTACAGTACAGAATCAACTTCAAGCTCCTCCTATTCACGTATAAAGCCCTAAATGGACACTCCCCCCCCTACATCAAAAATCTTCTAACCCCCCTCTCTAACTCCAGGTCCCTCAGATCGGCCGACTTGGGGCTATTCACTATCCCGCGGTCTAGGCTTAAACTCAGGGGTGACCGCGCTTTTGCGGTTGCAGCTCCTAGACTGTGGAACAGCATCCCTCTCCCGATCAGAACTGCCCCCTCCATCGACTCCTTTAAGTCCAGGCTCAAAACATATTTCTACTCCCTAGCGTTTGAGGCTCATTGAGGAGGCGCTGTGAACTGTTTGCGTGCTACTGTATGTTTTCATTTTTTTTTCTATTGGAACCTAATTCAAATGTACAGCACTTTGGTCAACGTGGGTTGTTTTTAAATGTGCTATACAAATAAAATTGACTTGACTTGACTTGACAGTGACTCCTCCACATTCCTCACTGTGATGGAGGGCAAAAAACAGTTCAATCTCTTCCCTTCTTTGTCCTCCAGCGGTCGGGGGCCTCGAACCTTCCGTTGACGGGACAATCTTGGCTCCCGTAGCCGGCGGCTGGCCTTCCTTGTCGGGGCGATCAAGCTCCCACATCGGGGGGGATCTCAGCTCCCCCACGCCGGGCGATCTACCCCGTGTCGGGGCTGGTCGAACGTCGTGCGGCTTTTGGAGCTTCCCGACACCGGTCTCAACCCGAGACTGCGAGCTCCACGATGTATCCAGGAAGGATATTCTCGCTATTGAGGGCGTGCAGCGTAGGTTCATTAGGTTAATTCTCGGAATGGCGGGACTGTCGTATGTTGAAAGACTGGAGCGACTGGGCTTGTATACACTGGAATTTAGAAGGATGAGAGGGGATCTTATCGAAACGTATAAGATTATTAAGGGGTTGGACACGTTAGAGGCAGGAAACATGTTCCCAATGTTGGCGGAGTCCAGAACCAGGGGCCACAGTTTAAGAATAAGGGGTAGGCCATTTAGAACTGAGATGAGGAAAAACTTTTTCAGTCAGAGAGTTTTGAATCTGTGGAATTCTCAGCCTCAGAGGGCAGTGGAGGCCAATTCTCTGAATGCATTCAAGAGAGAGCTAGATAGAGCTCTTAAGGATAGCGGAGTCAGGGGATATGGGGAGAAGGCAGGAACGGGGTACTGATTGAGAATGATCAGCCATGATCACATTGAATGGCGGTGCTGGCTCGAAGGGCCGAATGGCCTCCTCCTGCACCTATTGTCGATTGTTAAAGTTCTGGGTCGAGACCCTTCCTCAGAGTGATTGTGAGGTGGGGGTGGGGGGAGTGAAAGCTGGGAGGGAGGACTTAAGGCGGCACGGTGGCGCAGCGGTAGAGTTGCTGGCTTACAGCACTTGCAGCGCCAAAGACCCAGTTTCGATCAGGGGGGATTGTCGAGTCTACTGGGCACCACAGGGGTTGAATGCATCCCGGAACAGGATTGTAATATAATCATTTAATATTTAGTATTAAGAATATCCGGTAATTTTTTGCCTTTGGTTGTGTGTGTGTTGGTGTTGTTTGTTTTGTACATATAAATGTCTGGATAGAGTGGATGTGGAGAGGATGTTTCCACTAGTGGGAGAGTCTAGGACTAGAGGGCACAGCCTCAGAATTAAAGGACGTTCCTTTAGGAAGGAGATGAGGAGGAATTTCTTTAGTCAGAGGGTGGTGAATCTGTGGAACTCATTGCCACACAAGGCTGTGGAGGCCACAAGTCAGTGGATATTTTTAATGCAGAGATAGATAGATTCTTGATTAATAAGTGTGTCAGAGGTTTTGGAGAGAAGGCAGGAGAATGAGGTTGAGAGGGGAAGATAGAGGAGATCTGATGGGCCAAATGGCCTCGTTCTGCTCCTATCACTTATGAACTTATGAAATATTATTTAGTTTAGCTTAGTTTAGTTTAGAGATACAGCACGGAAACAGGCCCTTCGGCCCACCAGCGATCCCCGCACACTAACACTATCCTACACCCACTAGGGACAATTTTTACATTTGCCAAGCCAATTTTTACATTTGCCACACGACAAACCTGCACGTCTTTGGAGTGTGGGAGGAAACCGAAGATCTCGGAGAAAACCCACGCAGGTCACGGGGAGAACGTACAAACTCCGTACAGACGGCGCCCGTAGTCGGGATGGAACCCGGGTCTCCGGCGCCGTGAGGCAGCAACTCTACCGCTGCGCCACCGTGCCACCCGTGGCCCAGCTTAGGGGGGCCGAGCAGGCCTGGTGTTTACGGTCTGGAGCCTCCTCCCCTCTCTAGGAAAGCCCCCACCCAAAGCCTTTCACACGCTCCCAATGGCCGCGAGCCTCAGAGGCTGCTGTTGTGTAACTAAAGATAATGAAGGGTGTTGGTACGAAAAGTGGCAGAGGTCAGCCAGCTGATCAAATGCTGGCCAAACGCCCCAGGCCTTCTGCACCACAAGGTGCAATGGTACAATGTGGGAACAAACACTGCCTCCCCTAACCTCCCATTACTCCCACACACACGCACGCACACACACACGCACGCACGCACGCACGCACGCACGCACGCACGCACGCACGCACGCACGCACATGCACGCACGCACGCACGCGCACGCACGCACGCACGCACGCACGCACGCACACACACACACGCACACACACGCATGCACGCACGCACACACACCCACATATGCACACACATACATACACACACACACACACACACGCGCACACGCACACACGCACGCACCACCCACTCACCCCCACACACACGCACACGCACACACTCACACACTCACACACACGCACACACACGCATGCACGCACGCACACATACCCACATATGCACACACACACATCCACACACACACACATACACACACACACACACACACACACTCACACATACACACACACACACACCACACACACCACACACGCGCACACACACACACACACACACACACACACACACACACACACACACACACACACATGCACACATTGATAGACAGTGTGTCAGCCTGAACTTTGAATAGAGCCACAGATCAAAGCAAAAGGCTGGCGTGCTGGAGTAACCCAGCCTCCTGACTGGCCAGGCAGCCTCAGACTATCTTTGATCGGACTTTATCTTGCACTAAAACAGTTCTGTTGAGTTCAGTTTATTGTCACCTGTACCGAGGTACAGTGAAAAGCTTTTGTTGCGTCAGCGGAAAGACAACACGTGATTACAATCGAGCCGTTTACAGTGTACAGACACATCATTGCCTTTATCCGGGATCCGAGAGAAAAGATTTACTGGGACTGACCAGCTCAGATTGCCGAGACTGAGATTGGGACAATGATCTCCCCATAAATTAAAGTATGAAACCGTTCGCCTCCAGATTCAGGGACAGTTTCTTCCGAACTGTTATCAGGCAACTGAACCATCAGTAATGCGAGAATGGTCCTGAACTACTATCTACCTCACTGGAGATCCTCGGACTATCTTTGATCGGACTTTCCTGGCTTTACCTGGCACTAAACATTATTCACGTTATTCCCCCTATCATGTACACTGTGGACGGCTCGATTGTAATCATGTACAGTCTTGCCGCTGACTGGAGAGCACGCAACATCATGTGGTGCAGCGGTAGAGTTGCTGCCTTACAGCGAATGCAGCGCCGGAGACCCGGGTTCCATCCCGACTACGGACGCCGTCTGTACGGAGTTTGTACGTTCTCCCCGTGACCTGCGTGGGTTTTCTCCGAGATCTTCGGTTTCCTCCCACACTCCAAAGACGTGCAGGTTTGTAGATAAATTGGCTGGGTAAATGTAGAAATTGTCCTAGTGGGTGTAGGATAGTGTTAGTGTGCGGGGATCGCTGGTCGGCGCAGACCCGGTGGGCCGAAGGGCCTGTTTCCGCGCTGTATCTCTAAACTAAACTGAACTAAAAGCTTTTTAAAAATTAATGATAGCAGAGTCAAGGGATATGGGGAGAAGGCAGGAACGGGTTACTGATTGTGGATTGTGGATGATCAGCCATGAATGGCGGTGCTGGCTCGAAGGGCCGAATGGCCTCCTCCTGTACTTATGGTGTATCGTCATTTCACTGTACCTTGGAACATGTGACAATAAACTAAACTCAACGAGAACATGGCGAGGTGAAGTTTCATAACGGGACCCTTCTTCGGACAGATCAAAGCAGAATCTCTTGTTGACAAAACATCTTTTTCTTTTCCCAGTTCAGAGAGGAAGGCCTCTCACCTTCAGTTAGTGAATGGGCCGATATTCTGCAAGCATCGAGGTGTGAGAGGCAATTAATGGAAGAGTCTGTTCCAATAGACAATAGACAATAGGTGCAGGAGGAGGCCATTCGGCCCTTCGAGCCTGTACGCACCACCACTCAATGTGATCATGGCTGATCATTCACAATCAGTACCCCGTTCCTGCCTTCTCCCCATACCCCCTGACTCCGCTATCCTTAAGAGCTCTATCTAGCTCTCTCTTGAAAGCACCCAGAGAATTGGCCTCCACTGCCTTCCGAGGCAGAGAATTCCACAGATTTACAACTCTCTGACTGAAAACGTTTTTCCTCATCTCCGTTCTAAATGGCCGACCCCTTATTCTTAAACTGTGTGGCCCCTGGTTCTGGACTCCCCCAACATTGGGAACATGTTGGTGCCATCTCAGCTGTGGATCCTCGGACCGAGATGACCAGTGGGGTCTTTACCTGGAAGGGTTTACCAATGTTCAGACTGGAAGATGGGCTCTGACCTGAAACGTTTCTCCTGACCCGTTGAATTACTCCGGTACTTTGCGCCTATCTTCGCATGGTGTGATCTTTGTTCCTGGGCGTTCGAGTTGCCAAACCAGGCCGTGATACGACCAGTCATGTGCTCTCTACTGCATACATGTAGACTCGCCTTCCCTGTCTATAATGTGTCATCGGAGCTGTTCGATATCGAGTCTTGAACCTGCAGATTCCGGCTGGCAGTCCAGTGCCAGTCCAGTCAGTGTGCATGGACGACTTACTGTCATTTAATTTCGTTTATTTTTAGAGATACAGCGCGGAAACAGGCCTTTCGGCCCACCGGGTCCGCGCCGACCAGCGATCCCCGCACACTAACACTATCCTACACCCACTAGGGACAATTTTACACTTGTACCCAAGCCAATTAACCCACAAACCCGCACGCCTTTGGAGTGCGGGAGGAAACCGAAGATCTCGGAGAAAACCCACGCAGGTCACGGGGAGAACGTACAAACTCCGTACAGACGGCGCCCGTTGTCGGGATGGAACCCGGGTCTCCGGCGCTGCATTCGCTGTAAGGCGGCAACTCTACCGCTGCGCCACCGTGACCGCCCTCAGGTGCCGATGGGAGTCTTTAAACTCTCTTTAAAAAGGCCTGGATAGAGTGGATGTGGA